>NC_071570.1:54413257-54744737 GCF_026979565.1 Vidua chalybeata
GAAAATAGAAGGAAAAAGGGAAGGGAAAGGAAAAGGAAAGGAGGAAGGAAAAGTATTTTCTATAAACAAAAATCAATCTCTTTTTATACATGGTGAATTACATAATTTAGATGTAATTGTCTAATCAATCAAACTAACTTTTCCAGGTTTTTATTAGTTAAAATATTTTGAAAAGAAACTTAAAGAAAAAAATAATCACATTTTTATAATAGCGTGCAGCATACAAACACTATATGATGCACAGCCAGAGACAAAGTACAACCTATTCTGAATACAGAGCACTGACTCCAGTACATTTGCACTTGAGGATTGTTTTGAACTTAGATAACAAAGCATAAGACTCTGGTTAGTGTAGAACCTTAGACATGTGTGTGAAACTTCCATGAGAAGTCATAATGAAAACAAAACACATATGTCTAAAGCTAAAACTAGGTTTTAAAGGCCAGATGTAAAACCTCACTGAAGTCAATGGAAGTCTTGACTCAAAGGAACTCTGGATCAGTGCCAAGAGTTTACTTTGTTAGCATTTCCCCACAGAATGTTTGGGGTGCAAAACAAGCATTTCTATACTATTTTATTGTAATAAGCAATTACAAAGGAAAACTAAAAATGTATCATTAGTGGGCAGCTTTGCATGGAATTTCCTTTCTTTTAAGGAAAATATAGGTTTCATTCTGCAGAAAATGTCATTTCATTAGTTTCAAATACCATTTATACTCAAAACACTATCTGATGGCTGAAGAAACTGAGCCAAGAACATAGATCAAGGGGAGATCTGTTGAAGCTCTTATTTTACAAAGGGTAAGTGGAGCAATGCAAAAACCACAAAGCTGCAGTCAGGCTATGAACTTCTCTGAAGTTCAAGGTCACTTCAGCTGGGAGGTTTGACTAAACCCAGTCCTGACAGTAGTTCATTTGTTTCTCACACAATGTTTGGAGGTCTAGTAAAAGCAATTTGCCTTTTTAGGGACCTAATCATAAGCATAATGTGCATTAGTCCTTGTGTGCCAGCACAGCTCGAGCACAGTGACTAAAAGTTTGTGGCTGCCCCCACACATCTTGTGAGTCTGTGGATGGTTGCAATTACATGTGTCAGCACAGCTGCATTTTCTTTTTTTAAATGCTTCCCTGTCTGCTGGCAGTGACTGTAAATTTAATGAGAGCACCTGCTGCCCTCTTGCCTAGTTAATTCATAGTGATCTGCCTGAACTAAAGGAAATTTCAAAAAAGCCTCTGTTCTTCAGTAATAAATTACCAGTCTATATCATGGCCTAAAGGGCCTTTGATTCATGTAATATTACACTTACACTAAGCTCTGCTGGCAGCAGGAACATTTAGTTTCCCTAAGTAGAATGGAGGAAGGGAAAAAAGACAGAGGGAAAGGAGAGGAAAGGAAGGGAAGTGGCTGGTGAGATTAAATAAAAGGAGAAGATCAATTGCCCGAATATTGACAGCTGAGGGAGATCTTTGTCTTTGACCTCTTACCCTGAACCATGTACTCACTACAGGTAAAAGCCCTGGCTGCTAAAAAAACTTAATTGACAAGTTATGCTGTAGGGCATTTAAAAATCTTTTTCTCAAAAAAAAAAAAAAAAGTAATTACTTCTTTATTCTAAATTTCTAGTTTACCTCACGTTTATCAGCAAAATTAGTGTCATTCTAGTTAATAACATTGTAAATTGAAAGCAGTAATGCCTTCACCAATTATCATTTTACACATTTCTTTAAAAGATAAACAATAAATCTGGAAGCTTCTGAGAAAAAAAAAATCTGCAGTAAAAAATTTATTGGGGTGGAGGAAGAAAGGCAGGCAGCAAAAGTGAATATAAAATACAGAATATTGCAAAGGGGAATAGATCAATTATATTCCCCTGGAAAAGCATGTGGTGCAAATCAAAGAGTTACAGCCACACTAAAATATCTGAAACCAAAAACATAAACAGTATCCAAAAAAGATTTATGTGACAGTGGAAGCACAAAGCATTACAAATAGAGTATTGTATATCCCAGAGGGAGATACTGACTCCATCAAAATTTGACTTTGAGGGATTGTGAGGTTCTGACTCCCACAGTTTGGATGTCTAATTTATGTTGGAGGCATAAGCCATTTTGTTAGATATATGGTAGGCAGTATATAACTCCTGTATACTGTTACTCACACCAAATAGTATTCCCACACGTAGTAACTGGATACGTGCACTTATGCCTCAAATTTAAACATATGCAAAAATATTTTCAGGACAGACTAAAGCCCAAATAAGTGTTCTGAAACAAATACTGAGTATGGAACTATGCCAGGTACAGAAATGTGATAGAAACACAGACATGTTAAAATAAAAATGTATAAAATTATTAAGTTGCTCAGCCTCACACTTCATGCACTGAAAACACCCATGATAAAAAATCCAAAGAAGAATTTTATTCATTGAACAAACTATTAATCCTAAATTTATCATATAGTTATATGATGTTTCATTGTATGCAGCTTGAAAGACATCTGAATATATAGTTCATGTATGTTTCTCCATCTGTTTTCAAGAACATTTTATAAAAATAAGGTTTATAAGTTTTCTTAAATGAAGGTCAAGTTTCTCACTTTTGGCATCATAAGAAACAAAAAAGCATGAAGCTCAATTACGTCTCAAAAATTGGCAACACTACTACTTTTTTACCTTCTGCTGTTCATAGGTGCTTACATTATTATAATGCAGGAATGAAATATTACCTGTCTGGGCTGATAACATGCCAAATCTACTTTTCACTCAGAACACAAAGGTGCAAAGATTGGTAGCAGAACATTGTCTCGTTTTTCAGAGCACTCAAACATCTCATTCCCTTGACTTGGAATAACAAGTGCTTTGTGCCTACACAGAATAAAATGCACATAAATATTACAATATTTTCAGGCTACTCTAAACCATGCCCCAGACTTAAGACCCTTCCCTTCCCTTCCCTTCCCTTCCCTTCCCTTCCCTTCCCTTCCCTTCCCTTCCCTTCCCTTCCCTTCCTTCCCTTCCCTTCCTTCCCTTCCCTTCCCTTCCCTTCCCTTCCCTTCCCTTCCCTTCCCTTCCCTTCCCTTCCCTTCCCTTCCCTTCCCTTCCTTCCCTTCCCTTCCCTTCCCTTCCCTTCCCTTCCCTTCCCTTCCCTTCCCTTCCCTTCCCTTCCCTTCCCTTCCCTTCCTTCCCTTCCCTTCCCTTCCCTTCCCTTCCCTTCCCTTCCCTTCCCTTCCCTTCCCTTCCCTGTTTCATTTCCTTTCCCTCTCCATCCTTCCTTCTTCCTTACTATTTTAAGAGTGCATAAGCCAGAAAATAGGTATAGTTTCAAGTTTTTTAAGAAATAAAAATACTTCATATTGCATTTTTAGCATGTCTGAACCTTAAAGCAAATAAAGGGAAATATTGGCACAATTCTTCACTGTTTTTCTATATGTTCCTATAAACTTCTTTTCAGGAGTATAAATCACCAAATACTTCTATATACAGTCATTTATACAAGGTTTGAAGAACAAGTTTCTTCTCTCTTGTCTTGTATTTACAGTTTCCCTGTGTTCATAAAATAATCTGATGCTACAGAGCATGAAAAAATTACACTACTTTTAACAGAGCCATTTATCTGCTTTAGAGAAGATTAGCATGCAATCCCTAGAGACATTTCTCAGCTAATAAGAATAAAATGAATGCTACTTGAGCACCTGTAATCAAATTAGTTTTTATTCCCTAAACCCCTGACAGACTCTGCAAGTCTTGTAGTTTCCTGGGTGGACATTTTACAGATCCTGGTAGCAAACTACTGGGATATTTCCTCTATGTCCTCTCACATTTTGCCCACTCACCAGCCACCATTTCTTGAGAGAAATGTGCACCAACCACCCAACCAGAGGACTTCTCTCAGGATAAAAATCCCAGCATTTTCAAAGGATGAAGCACCCCATCAACCATTCCTCTATAGGTGTCATAGCTGAGTCTGAAGTGCTGGTGGAACAAGGGCCAAATCATTTTGTGTGTCTTGTTGAGGAATACTGCTACTGCAGACTTGATAGTTCCCAGACAGCTGTCACAGCAAGACTGTTGCACCTACAAAAACAAAAACAAAAACAAAAACAACAACAAAAAAAAAACAAAAACAAAAACAAAAACAAAACAAAACAAAAAAAACAAAACAAAACAAAAAAAAACACCAAAAAAAACAAAAAAAAAACCAAACCAACCTGACCAAACAAAAGGTTTAATTAAGAGGGGAGAAATCCCATTTGGGCATAGCAAAGTCTCTCAGTTCAAATGAAAAGTAATGTGTAAAACTAATTCTGTTCAATATAAATTGGTTTTCAAGAATAATACTGGGTTCAAATTTAGTTTGATGTTTTCAGACAGAATTCAGTAGCTTTAACTCAAAATACTTAAAATGGGTAATCTGAGCTTGTTAAATGTATATTTAAAAGTTAAATTGAGCTTCATTGTATAGCTCTGATGAACATTTCTATTATCTTCATAGGAGGAGGTTTGGTTTTGTCTCATGATACCAAAATGACCTAGCTATCATAGATAGATCCATTTTCCAGATTGGGAAACAGAAGTTATGTTTCTGCACAAAATTAATGGGTTCTTCAAGCTGGAAGCCCACTTGGATTTATTCTTGTCCCTCTGAAAATGAATTAATTTAATTAATTGTATATGTTTTTAATTAACATTATTACCAATAAATTTGCTACATTACCAGAAAGAAAGCCAACAGAACAGACACAGAATACTGCTAGATAAAAAAAAAATGCAAGTACTAACTGTTGGTTGAAAAGTTGCTATATAAGCAGATGTTCATGTCAGGATATCGTTACATGGATTTCAAATCAGACATGACACCAGCTTGATCTCAAATCTTTTATTTTCATCTCACTGTCTCTAATCTCTCAGCATGGGACTCCCTAGCACTTGTGCTGACACTGTCTTCACAATGTCAGTCACACTTGCATCTCAGGTGAAACTGATCAGAAAGATTTCAGTGAAAAGGACTTCTCCAGGCATCTCTGCATTTTGTAAGGATAATCTCTCATGGGCTACTTAGAAGAAAGAGAAAAGGTTGTTTGCTAGGTGTGGGTCTTATAAATTAGCTTTGAATTTAGTTCACATGAAATCTGAAAATCTACTCCCCCTCTCTACAGTAGAAGTTACTTGTCTCACCTGTCTGGAAAATGATAGTGTAAATCAGGAACTAACAATTTCCAAACAAGATACCTGCATAACATCTCAATACAAAAAATTTTCAGCAGTCTGTCTTATTTCCACATCTTAGGCATGCTTTATAACTCCATTTCTACATTAACTCATTAGATGAAATATCTGACGAAACAGTGGCTAATTTGCCATCTAGGTTTTTTTCCTTCTTAGAATTATTTGTTAACTTTTTAAATCTTTTTTTAAAATTTAAGATGTTCTTGCATGCCGGGTTGGTTCAGTTAGGGGTTTTAATAACTGTTAGTTAGTCAGTTCTATGTACCCCCATTTTCCCCTCACAATGGTTTGCTCCAGGTTGTCTACCATAGAAACTTTTACATATCCATCTTGTAGCCACCCCCTGTTCATTCCTGAAAGTTCTGTGTCAGTCACCCCATCCTTGCAATCCTATTTGTCTCAGAATGCTGTATCCACCTCCGTTATGTTCCCGTAGGCTGCCGTGGTCCATGTCATTCCCCTGTCGTCTGTCCCCATTGGGCGAGGGGGGCTTCCGCCCCCGTCTTCCTGCCCCCTATTTAACCCCATGCCTCCTTTGTTCAATCGCCATTTTGTCCACGCGCACGCTAGGAGACAGCTGCTCCAGCCACCGCAGCAGCCATGCAGGAATAAAAGTTCTCCAGCCATGCAGGCAAGGTGTGCCTTCTCTCATCCCTTTGTCTCCTCTCAGCGTACGGCTACGAAAGTGGTAAACCCACGCCCGAGGCTCAGCCATAGAGCCTCCGCGCGCGTGGCAGCCCAGGTCTCACCGAAAGGCAGAGCCTATCCGGGCACCCCAGCTGCCCGAGGCCAGGGCAAGAAGAACAAAAGCCGCAAGATGTACCCTGTATGGTGAGCAGGAGTCAGAGCATATTACCAGCAATGAATCTGGCAGTTGAAAACAGATGAGTCCATACTCATGCCAAAAGCAAAAGGGGTCCTACAATGAGATATTTCCCTTGGGAATTTGGAAGTCTATTGTAATGTACGTTGTTATAATACATAAAGCATCCAATGGGCATTTCAGGTGGAGCAAGGATAATTTCTCTTGTGGCAGGAGATTGCTTTGCCTCTAGTTCTGATAAAGAGATGATGTTTCAAGGGACTTCTTATATCCTTTTTCTTTCCTTAGTTTGTGAATAATTCTATGCAAATTGAGAAGTCACTCTCCACCACAGCACAAGTTCCTGCTATGTGTTTGTACTGGATTAATGCAGATATGGGTTTACTCAAACACATATGTTTTACCAGGAGTGATACACTCATCACAAGACATTTTCTTCTAAGCCTATAGATCTGGCCCGAAATAAATAGTTTATTGAAGTCATTCAGATATATGGATTGTAGTTCTAATCATCTCTTTCTCTCTTGCCAATTCTCTTCCATAACCTCTCCCCTTACCTTTATTTTTGATTTTGTTTCTCCTTCTGGCTCAGCCATTTGCACTGTTTCTGTAGATAGATGAAAGTCTCACACATCTGCCACATGGGCATGTGATGATGAAGCCTATCAAAGCCTCCTTTGGCTTTAATAGAAACTCAGCAAGTTCAATTCCTACTTTGGCAGAATTGGTTGGTGTGGTACCATGGCAGGGTAATGTGACTAAATATCTGCTTTTTTAACATCCTCATACATGAATTTTAATTCCTCCCTAGTTGGCTAGTGTCTTTGATCATACTTGGCCCCACTACAGAGCCTGTGGCATTCCAGCTACAGACTTCTACTCCAGAATGGATTTGGCATCTATTCTGAGTATGTCTCTGTTTCCACTGAAGTACCTCTATCCTACTGTTATGCACACACACACATATATATATGATACTCTTTTGTACACACAATTCATCTTAATAGCATCAATGCATTGAGGAAGCAGGTGCAGCTCCTCCTATGGTATCTGCTTATTCTGACAGAAAGATAGAAGTGAGACCTTCATCATAAATGTCCTGTATTTTTTATAAAGCTAGAAAGAAAACCTTGATGTTTTATTTCCCCTCAAATTATTTCTAGTCCCTACCTTGAAGCCAACACACATTTTCTTGGATTAATGCACTTTATCAGACTAAAAATCCTTTTTTCTTGTTCAGCTGCCATATTTCTGGACTGCAAAACTGTTCTTCAGTCAGCTATGTACATAAAAGCACAGATGATGGGACTTGAATACTAGGCCATTCTGTCATGACTGGACAAACCCTACAAATCTGTTTCAAAAACTGTCCAGTGATGAATATTTGACTATCTTTCCAGGTGATCTGTTCTAGTACTTCACCTTCCTTATCCTTAGAAAATTTTTCCTAACCTAATTTTTTCTCCTTTATGCAATTTAAGTGCATTGCCTCTTGTTCTAACTGCCATTGGTGTAAAGAACAAGGTATTCTCCTCTTCCTTTTTCTACCTTTTTCTAACATATTTGAACACTGCTACCACATTCCCCTATCAATTTTATCTTTGAGACATGCAACGCCAGTTCTTTTAATCCTTCCCCGTGGGTAATGTTTTTTAGACAATTGATTATTTCCAGTTTCCCTCCTCTGACCTTTTCAACCTTTTTTCCTTTAAGACTTTTTTTTTTTTTCCTTTCTTCCACATCCCACCACCCCACTCCAGACTCCAACATACACACATACTCCTATGAGGAGGCTGAAGAAGCTGGATATGTTTAACTAAGGAAAGGCTGGAGGGAAATAATTCCCAGAATCATGGAATGGGTCAGATTGGAAGGGACACAGTGGATCATCTGGTCCAACCTCCCTGCTCAAGCAAAGCCTAAAACACATTGCACATGATTGTGTCCAGACTTTTCTTGAATATCTCCAGACAGGGAGAATCCACAACCTCTGGATTCTCTGGCAACCTGTTCCAGTGCTCAGTCACTTGCACAGTAACATTCATCCTCATGTTCAGATGGAACTTCTGTACTTAAGTTTTTGTCTGTTGCCTCTTGTCCTATCCCTTGGCACCACTGATTAGAGACTGGCTCCATCCCCTTGACATCCTTCCTTCAGATACACATATAATTTATGTGGTCCCATCTCAGTCACCTTTTATCAAGGTGGAATGGACACTGTCCCCTCAGCCAAGAGATGCTTCGGTCCCTTAATCACTTTCACAGTCCTTGAGAATTTCAAAACTCATCTCATCAGGAATTTTAACAACCTTTATTGGAAGGCTTGACTAAATCACCTTGAGTGGTCCTTTCCAGCTTAAATGATTCCATGAATCTTGTTGCCTAAAAATGGTCATATTACACTGTGCTTCAGTAATGCCCATAGAAGTAGAATCACAGAACAGAATAGTTAGCATTGGAAGGGACTTCTGGAGATCATTTAGTGGACCGTGGCAGGGCCATCAGGACAGCAAGTTAGGAATCAGTCTGGGTGGGTTTTGAATGTCAGATAGGAAGACTCCCTGGGAAATCTGTTCCAGTGCTCTGCCACCCTGAACAAAAAGTTCTTCCTTTTGTTGACATGGGAGTTCTTGTGCTTTAAGGCCATTATACCTTGTCCTGTCTCTGGGTACTGATAAAAAGAGTCTGGCACATCCTCTTAGCACCTGCCTGAGATATTTGTATGTATTTATCAGATCCCCTCTCAGCCTTCTCTTCTGTGGACTAGACTGGCCCAGCTCTTGCAAGACAGCATCTCACAATTGTAAGAGAGATGTTCCAGGTCCACCACCATCTTTAAGGACTCCACTGGACCCTCTTCAGTAGCTCCTTGTCTTTCTTGATCTCTGGAGACCAGAACTGCACACAGCACTCCAGATGTGACTTCACTTGACCTGCTGGCCATGCTTCTCCTGATGCATCCCAGGACACCATTGACTCTCCTGGCCACAAAGGCAAACTGCCTTCTCATGGGCAACTTGATACCCAGATCTCCTCAAAACTAATATGTCAGCCCTGAAGAAGGTGAGGAATTAATTCTGTAGTTATAAATTACATATCATGTATCATATTATCATATATCTCTAAATTACATTTGTCTTTTTTGCAATTTTATCAACTAAAGTTCATGATTTCACTATAGCTCCCAGACATACCAGTAGGATTGCTGTCCCAGAGGCTTTGCATCATTCCTTTATTCAGCTGACTCTGACTGCTAAACCCTTCTAAAATTTCCTTGGTTTTTTTCATACCTCTTTCTTTTTTTCTTCAGCTATGAGGATTCTTTTAAGTTTGAATCCTGCCCTTCAGAAAGTTTGCAGTCCCTACCAGATTTCTCAGTAAAGGATAATTTACCAAATATTTTCCTCATCTAAATAATTAATAAAACTATGATATTACAGTAGCAGAATAAATACCTCCAGCTTTAGTCAATCCCTTCTTTAAGACAGAGAACAAAAATCTGCTGAATACAGCTTTCTAATAGTTTTTTTCGTCTACCTTAAGCAATTTCATCTCTATGTTTTGAAATCTTGCTATGAGCATTTTATATAAGATAGAGGTGTTCTTTTTGGCTGGTTTGGTCTTGTCTTTTTTGTTTGTTTGTTTTGATTGAGGTGCTTGCTTGGTTGGTTTTGGGTTTTTTTGTTTGCTTGGTTTGGTTGGTTTTGGTTGTTCATTTAATAGTAATTTCTGATGAGGTGGGCAGTATCTGGCTTGTTCAACACTTTTTTCCTCAATACCGAAGCTACATGTCTGAAATAAAATTTTCTGTAACTTCTTTTACTTTTAAAATCACCCAGATGTGCCTTTGCCAGTTTACTGGTGTCCTTTATGCCTTCCACACTTTTTTCATGATCCCAGATGATTCTGCTTCCCTGTGAAGTAAGGATGGTAAAACACATCACATATTAAAAATCCTTAATTTTTCTGATAATTTAAGATATTTTCTTTCATAATTGCCTTGCTTTTCTGCTTTTTTTAAATTATGCAGTTCATTCATGTGAATATGTTGATTGTTGGGCTACCATATTCTGCCTTGATCACTACCAGAACCATTAGAAGGTCAATAGTTTCCCAAAGCTGGGACTTGCTTGCTTCTTGAGACACATATCAATATATTCTAAATCATTCCTTCTAATCATATCACTCTTCATAACAAACCTCTGTTAGGTCATTTAAATCACAGCTTTTATCTTAAACTACTTCTTGTACATCTTCTTGATTGTTTCCCGATCTGTTTCCACTGGTGCACAGAAATCACAAACATGTAACAGTGAGTTCATTCACTTAACTTACTTCCTTTATATGATGCTGCTACGAATAATGTTATCTTTCTTGCTTTTAAGGAACTTTATCCAGAGTGTTGCAGTTTCTCATTGCCAGTCAGTCACAGCTGAAGAAATTCTTCTGTAAAGCTAATGAATGTCACGCAATACGTGTAAACTCCTTTCATGTCATAGAAACCACCCTCCAACAATGACTTATGGACCATCTTCTCAAACTCAAGGAAACTAAAGCCCTCCTGGTGAACCATCTGTACAACCCTGCTTTCATCTGTAGAATGAATCTGTCCCAGTTTGATCCTCTGACCCTTGATAGAAGGATTAATGAAAATACTGTCTGAACCTCTGACTTCTTCACCCTTGATCTGAGCCTCATTGTCACTATTGATCCATTTAGAGACATTCATAGCAGTATTGTTAGCATTCAGGTCTTTTGTTAAATCACATTCACTTCAATAGTGTGTGCTATTGAATAACCATTTTGGAGAGTTTTCCTAAGAATTTGTCATTAGTCTCTGTGCAATAATTACCTGTCTGTGGGGACACTGCAAAATCTTTTTCACACACCACACTATTGTAAGGTAGGACTTTTTGTCTGAATTAGTTCATGCTATGTTGATGCAAGAGTCCTTCATTAAAAAGCCAAAACTACACTGTTTTCTAGTAGTTGTTCCTCAGTAGTTCCTCATTGTCAATGTATGAGAGCTGGCTTGTTCACACCATGAAATGTCAAGATGTAACTGCTATGGATGAGTATCAGGAAGATTGCAAAACCTGTAAATTTCTTGATCAACTTTTGTGGAGATGAGCATCAGGAATGAAGTCAAAACAGAGAAGTCTTTAAATGTCCCAGGGATAATATTTTACTTAATCTTAACATTTATTTCCTATTTTTTAAATCAATTTCTTATATATTTACTGACTATAGCAAGCAAATGTGGGAATGGTCGTGCTGATACCAAATTCTCATCATATCCATGATCCATGTATATTTGGTTAAAATACTGACTTCTGCACATCCTGTTCTCACTGCTTCCTGGTAATTAAAATTTGATGGTTTCAGGAAAAGACATAGCTTATTGCAAGCATCTTTACGCTGTTAGGTGCTTGTTGCTGTGGTTTTCTAGCTACTAATTCTTGCCAATATTTTTCTTTGGTATTAAATATACAGAAATAGAATATATATGAATTTTCCTTCACTGGTAATAATAATGATATCAGAGAATAAGGATGGAATACTCAATCAATGACTAAGGTTGAATTCTTTAGGAGGACACCTGAATCAAACGAAAGACATTTTAGTTTAAGATTTAGTTTTTAGACACCTAATCAACATTTTCCAAATGATACAATTTATTTCAGAAGTGCAATTAGTCTTTTTAAATACTACAAAAAGTTTTTAATTAAAATAGCTTAACATTTTACTCTTCAACATAGCTTAAAATGTTAAATAAAATAGCTAATTTAGTCTTGAGCAAGAAAAATTTTCATTCATTCTTAATAAAATTAAGAATCAGATAATGTATCATCCCCAAGGAAGCAGAAGAAAAGAAAATACAAGTTATTTTAATTGAGATATTGCATAGTCATATGTCAAAGGAAATTAACTAGAGACTGTTTATAAGATGTGAATACAGTTTTGGCTGGGAACACATTACTGCTAGGTTAAAGGTTGGACTTAATGATCTTAGAGGTCTTTTCCAATCTTAATGTTTCTATGATATGTTATGCTATTATGTTATATTAGGGAAGAAGAATTTTAGTTAGATTATATGATGTCTATTGAAAGAGTAACCAATTGTGCTAGGTCTAGAAGACATAAAACAAGGAAGAAATAAAACTGAAAATTACTTTAATAGCTGCGTAAGTGCTCTCAAAGAGAGTTCATCTGTTGCTTCTGTAAGGCAAGAAGGAGGGATGCCAGTCACTCCAACTGGATTTGCAGGAGGGGACAGTATACAGTTATCTATGACAAAGACCATTGCTTGCTTTGTCTCGGGTGATACTGAACAGATGTGGATCAGAATTGTGACACATTGCTGTAGAACAGACACCAGAATTTATGCTATGAGCCATCAAATTGCCTTCCAGAACAAGATGGCAGCATTTGAATTTTCTATCTAGATAGTGAAAGAAGGAATCATCTTGCATTACTGCAGTGAAAAATTTAGTCTGATTGATTTAAACCAAATGAGAGTGGCAGACTTAGATTAGATTCTATGAAAAAATTCTTTAATGTGGGGGTGGTGATGCACTGGAATTGCCCAGAGAAGTTTTGGATTCCCCACCTGTAAGTGTTCAAGGCCAGATTGGATAGGGTTTTGATTCTAGTCTAGTTTGATTTTCCTGGTCTAGTGTCCCTACCCGTGGTGAGAAGTGTGTGTGTGTGTGTGTGTGTGTGTGTGTGTGTGTAATTAGATGACCTCTGAGGTTCTATGACTGACATTTAGGTTCTAATGCTGTGAGGATGTAAGTTTCTCAAAAAGGTCTAGAAATTATTGCTGACAGTTTGCTAACTTAAAAATAGCTACATTCAACACATGGAAACTTATGCATCAGCTTAGCAGAGTTTTTAAAAATGGTACATGTTTAAATGGCGATGGATTTCTTCTGGGCAAAAAAAAAATTAGACTAAATGCTAGTGTTCATCTTTAAACAAAACATCTGTGTGTCTTAAAGAAGAAAAATATGAGTGGTAACTGAATCCTGCTATGAAAGTATCTTAGTGCATTCTCCCAAACTATATATCTGGCATTAGCACAGAAAGCAGGACTATTTATACTATAAAATAATAGAAGGTTGTTGCTTCTTTTCTCCGACTTCCTTGTTTCCGCCTGGCTCCTTTTTCCCGGGGCGCTGGCCAGGCGCTTCCCGGAGCAGCCGGAGAGAAGCGACAAGCACCTCTGTGGGTTCGTTTGATACAGACAGAGCTATTCTGAGAGCGCATCCATGACCGGGATAAAGAGACTCAAGAGATTGGACACTTGCGTGCAGTCCGAAGTAGGTTGTATTTGCTCAAACACCGGACGTACAAGTGACCCCGGTCTGGGGTTAAGTTACAGTTTTTATAGGGGAAAATAAGAGATAAGGTGAAACCAATAGAACAATGCCCAGTATGCATACATTATAGGTTAAATCCAATGGGAATAGCTTCAGGGGGAAGGATGAATACACATAAAAATACAGAATAGAAACTCCAGCTTTAGGTTTAGGAAACAGAAACTCCCATTTCAAATTCACAAAGCTTTTTGCTCCATTTGTGTAGCTGTACACTACAACAAAGGTAAGTATAAGCATCATTTAGAGTTGATCATTAATATCCAAGCAACATATAAAAAGTATTCCAAATGCACAAGTAGGAGAGAGAATTGTTTAAAAATTGACTGAAACATATTTTAAATTAAATAATTTGTGTTTAGAGATTGCAAGGATCAAAATGAAGCCTAAAAACTGTATTATTCATTATCACATGGAAATCACAGACTACCACAGAATATTCCAAGTTATAAGGAACACATAAGGATCATCGAGTCCAACTCTCAGCCTTGCACATGGCTTCCTCAAGAATCACAGCATGTGACTGTCAGTAGTAAAGTAGAGGAAGAGCTCAATAAATGTTATGTCGCAATCAGCTATTGTACATCTGATGGTAGTAGTGGACATGATAATATTTTTTCCTATTCTCTAAGTAATTCTGAAGGATCTTAAGCATCAGGTCTTAAGACCATCAGGTCTAAAGCATTTGAAATGTTTTAAAATATTTTAAACAAGATTGATGTAAAGAAACTAGGTGGTGACCTCTGATCCTATGGTTTTCCATATTTTTTGAAAGACAGGAAGTTCCACAGAACTTGAATAAAGCTAATACTAAACCAATGTTTTTAACAGTGATTTTGATGCTGTGCATAATTAAAGGTATATAAAATAAAATAATAGATTAGAACTTGAAGGAATACAAAGTAAGTTTGCCAATGACACTAAATTGGGAGGAGATGCTGACTCCCTCAAAGACAGAAAGATAGATCTCAACAAATCAGAGAGCTACAAGGGCAATCACCAATTTATGAAGTTTAACAAAGGCAAGTGTCAGATTCTGCACCTGAGACTGGGCAACCCTGTTTGTGTGCATAGACAAGGGAATAAAAGGCTGGAGAACACCAGTGCAGAAAGGGCCCTGGAGGTGCTGCTCAGTGACAACTGGAACACAAGCCCGCAGTGCCGTGGCAGCCAGGAGGACCCCGTGTCCTGGGGTGCATCAGGCACAGCATCACCAGCCAGGTAGGGGAGGGGATTGTCTTGCTCTTCTCTGCACTGGGGCGGCCTCATCTCGAGTGCTGGGGGCAGTTTTGGGTGCCACAACATTGAGCTGTTAGAGAGTGTCCAAAGGAGGGTAACAAGGATGGCCTTGAGAGGAAGCCGTGTGAAGAGGGGCTGAGGTCACTTGGTCTGTTCAGCCTTGAAAAGAGGAGACTGGGGAAGACCTTCCTTCTTCATGAGGGCAAGCAGGAGGGGCTCTGTGATCTCTGTGGTGACCAGCGACAGGACCCAAGGAAAAGGCATGAAACTGACACAGGGGAAACAGGTAAAAGATTTTTCACCCAGAGGGTGTTTGGGCACTGGAACAGATCCCCCCGGGGAAGTGGCCGCAGTGCCATGCCTGATGGAGCTCAAGAAGGCAATGCTCCGAGGCTTATGGTCTGATTTTTGGAATGTCCTGTGCAGAGCAGGGTGTTGATCTGTAATTCTCAACATGGGAAAGTCTTCCTTTATGTAGACCTTCTCCCTACTTCCCCCATCACTGCCTTGGCAGTGAAGCACAGGTCTGGAAGCACAGTCTGAAGCACAGGTGCTCAGTATCTTTGCCTTCTCTGCAACCTCTGTTTCAAGGGGATGCTCCATTCTTGAGCCTGGAGAAAGCAACCCCTGAGTATCAACCAGCTCTCTTGCTATTGTAGTATAGACCTTTATTGCATTTTCAGATTTTTCTTGTTGTTGTTGAAAAACTTTCCATTTGCAAACACATCCACCTCTATGGCCATCTGCTCTGTTTTCTTTCTTCCTTTTTATTTCACTCTCCCTCTCCACACTCTTAGTTTCTGATTTCAGCAATCTGCAGGAGTTCATTTGGCTCAATGTTGACCCCATACTTAATGTTCCCAAATACAAAAAGAGTGAAAGAGTCAAGACAGTGGCATATTTCATGCTTCCTTTTTTTTTTTATTGCACATATTTACACTCTTTTTCATAAATACTTCCTGGACATACACTTCTCCACATTTCTAGACAAAAGACTGTATTAAGTGTATCTTTAATTTTTTTATTCCATGTTAATAAGCTATCACTTGTAATTGATATGACCTGCATATTACAATAAGTAACTTTCAAATAGACATGTTTATATCAGTGTTTTGCAAAGAGGTGAATTTTATTTGTAAAATTAAATATTTTAAGATCCTTGCAGTATAGAAATATCTCATGTTTTTTTCTGCTTGTATGTGAGATAATACCTCGCTCTGGATCATTATTAGCATTTAGAACTATCTGGTTGCAAATTACACTTTTTTTCTTATTATTTTTTGTGGAGTTTTATGTTGCTTTTTCCCTTTGTATGTGAATTTCTTTGCTTCAAAACTATTTCAACGAGGTATCTTCCTGCATACCATCCTGATGTACAGTTAGAAGCCAGTTTTAAAAGAGGCAAAACTTTGCAGACATACTGTTTTGTTTTCTTTGAACAGTTTGCAAAAATGTCAGCAGATTTGTAGGAAACACAGCAGCATGAGGAGTAAGGGAATAGTTTTGATCATTGCCAAGAACTAGTGCAGCTTTTGGTACCCCAGGAAAAAAAATCAATCTGTTTATCTAATGCAACTTTTAAAATTAAAATTACAAATCCTCTTCATATTGTTTGTGTTACTATTTCGCCTGTCTTGTCAAAATCATTCAACTTGCAGGAAAGGAATGGAGAAATTTTTGCCACAAATAACTAGAAGAATTCTTTGCAATTCTATACTTGTTTTAAATAATTAAAAATTTTGTATTTAGGAGAGGGGCCAGGCAATCTGCTACAGAGCAGCTCTGATATAAAATTCTACTTTCTTCAAATTTATAAACATTGTAAGGGTCATACTAATGTTTAATAAAGCACAGAAATTTATTGTTAAGTAAATAAAATGTGAATTTCTTCAAATATCTTCTTCTGTTCAACACACCCAAACTCTCTCCAGGCTCAACCATTATGCAGAGTTCATGCATTTGTATGACAATGCTCCATAAATTGCTATTGCAGGGTGAAGTGACATATGTAAATATGGAAGGAAGAGTCTTTTGTAACTAAATACAGTTGGGAAAAAATTACCATCTATTTTTTTAGCCTGAAAAGATAGGCAATAATAAGGAGATGGTCAGGTAGACCACCAAGGAGGAGACCAGGTAGGAGCAGAATTTTACAGACATACCTGGTGTTTCAGAAGTTCATGGGGGATGGGGCAAAAAATTGGTTATCTGGAGGAGTCAAATATTTTTGTGAAGTGAGCTCAGCTTAATATTATTTTTCAAGCATTAAAAAAAAAAATGACAATTGCATACACCTACATGTGTATTCCAGCAACCAGCTGATCCTTCTCCTTCAATGTTTGTCAGTTTGCAGCTACATGTTTTATTTTCCATGTGTTGATACAGATTTAAGAGGCAAGCCTTTCTTCTGACCCTTTCAATAAATGTTAATCTCCATTGGGTATTTCCTAAGCTGCAGACCCTGGGAAATGAGCCTCCTCAGACTGAGCAGTGTAGGAAGGGAAGATTGTCACTGTGGGGCCACCATGTATGGCATCTCTGGGATTTAAGGGGAATGATAGAGAAATAGGTAGTGGGTCTGGAGAGGAAGGCTGTCACATGTTGTCTCTGGAAAGAGAACTTTTGTGTTAATTGACACCCATGGCCAAACTATTCCTTTTACAGGCATGGTCTAGCCCTTAATCACTGCACATTATAAGCCCAAATGGGATCATTTCCAGTGGTACACATTAAAAATATTTATTAGAAGGCCCAATAAAGCTTTCCTCTGTAGCCAGGCTATTATTGTATGGTGTCATTACATAAACGAGATTTGGAAGACTGCTTCCACTTACCGACATGTAGCAGAGGGGTTAATCTGAGAGGCCCAGTAGGATGTGATTTTAGGCTTTTTTTTCCATCAACATTAGAGCAGACTAAATATTGAGGATGATTTGGTGACTAGAGTGTTTCAGCCAAAAACACTTATTGCAGCTAATTATTTCCCTGTTTTCATTCCTTCACTTTAGAGACTTGGAAAGTTGGGAGTTTCGGTTTGGTTTGGTTTTTTTTTGGTTTGGTTTTTTGTTTTTTTTTTTTTTTTTTTTTTTTTAATATTGTGGAGTCTGTACCAGCATCAGCTTCCCATATGTTAGAGGCATCTCAGTGTTCATTAGTCAGCCTAGGTCAACTGAGATTTGTTGTATTTGCTTTCATAAAAGCTGTGTGTACTATATACTTCTTCAATTGGAAATCACACAATGCTTCTTATTTCCTTCAATCATTCACAGATGCAGAATGGTCAGACCACTTCCCTTTTAATTGACCTGAGGGATTAGAGGAATTCAAAGGAATTTCCAGCTAACTAGTGCTTCTGATTTCCCTGACTTTATTTCTTGAGCCTTTGAGGTCAGAGTCTCTGGTAACTTAATTTGTCTCTGCCTCCCCCTGATTTGTTCACTTCCTTTCTTTTGTTTGCCTCCAGAGCAGTAACTGATTAGCCAGGCTCAACTCCTGTGTTTGTGTGCTTCTAGAATTTTAAACCAAACAGTCATGTAAATCTGGTGGGAGGAGGGTGCCCTGTTAAGAGCACAGGAGTCTGAAATGCTCCTTCATAGCAGTTTACAGCCTCTAATCCACAACCACCGAAGGCGTAGAATTACATCAAAGGTAGATGTGGAAAACAAGCCTGTTGGCAGTAGTTTAAATCTGGAATGCAAGGGTCCCAGTGTACACTGAACAGGTATTGGAGAAAGACTGAAAACTGAAAGTGCAGTACAGTATTGGGAACAAGTGAAGGTCTTTCATAAGAGCTGTCCTGAAGAGGAGGAGTCAAGAAGTTCTGACTCACAGCAGAAGAAGAAAAATCCAAGGAGGGGAAGGGGGAGGTTGGGAAGAGTAGAGCAAGTCCACAATCTGCTTTCAGTCAGGGATGGGTAATGGCAGTTCTGCATCTTTTGTTGGTTTTTGTTTCAGAAACTGGTCAGGAGTCTTTGTGTGGATTGTCTCAATTATCAGGGGACAGGAGCTTACTTAGCAGGTGGCCATCTGAAAAGTGGCTGATGCTTTTAAAAATACCTCTAACTCTTTTGTTCTCTGTCTGGTGCCATAACTTTGGTGTTTCTAGTTTTGACATCTGCTCTTCATCCAATTACTCATTTTGACTAAGTTCTTGTAGGGAATGAAAGGGGCTTCCTTTCAAAGACTTTATGTGTCATTACATAGCTGACTGCCATCTTCTCTATAAATCAGTTTCTATTAAAAAAATAAATTAAAAACCAAGCACAGTAAACTTCCAATCAGATTGGTGATTAAAAAACTAAAGAAATGAAAATATTTCTGGTTTGTTTTTCCTTGTATTTTTTAACATGAAAAGTATTCATAAAGAGTATTGATTCTAAAAAGTGGTTATTTAAAAATCTCACAATGCATCAATATGATTGATGGAGTACAAATCTTCTAAATATGAACAAGATCTTTCCAGGGAAGACAGTAATTTTTTGGCTTGTGTTTGCCAAGTAGAGGAAATCTAAATTTCTTATCATTACTAAAACAGCCACCTTCCTGTCCAATCTGTTATGGTGATCCACAAAAAACTAATTTAAATGCATATTTTATCTACTCATCCTGATTAAAATGAGGAAAACAAGTAAAATATGAAGAAAAAACTACAATGTATGATTGTCCTGGAATAATGTTGGATTTTTAAATAGCAAGCAGTTGCTACTTAAAAGGTTTCATTTATTTTATTTCTTCATTGTGACCAGGCAGGCAAATTCTGTGAGGATGGAACAAAGTTTGAGGTATATCTGAATCCATCTAAAGTAGCCAGAAGTGTTTCAGCAGTTTTGTCAATATTTCTTTAGAATTGAAAGAGCCTGAGGAAACTCAGGAAAATGTTAAGTTTTAGAAATCAATGGGCTCTAAGAACAGATATGGAGAGAAAAAGTAGACGATGAACTCAAAGGAAAAAATTATGTCAATCTGGTTTTGGAAGTTCAGCCTTATCTTTGCTTGTTCAAGTTTTAAAGGAGGAAGGAAATGTTAATGAAGCTGCTGTATCCACAAAGCTTCCTTTTAATACTGTGTCTCCTTTTTGTGCACAGCCCTAGCAAGTGCTCTGTCCTGTCATTTATTGCTTTCTGGTAAAAAGAAATAAAATTATTATATAAGGTAAATAAAACCTTAACTGTATGAAATATTTTTCTTCATTTTCATACAAGCATCTTTCCATAAATTGTACAAGTAAATTATCTCAGATGAAATTCAAAAATCTAAATTAGCTTCAGAGTTACTGTGATTGTTTCCAGCAGCCTTTGGAAATCTATATTCTTTTGGCTTATCCAGGACGCACATCCTCCTGCATCAAAAATGTAGTCTGTGGTTCTTTTATATTAAATTTCTCCCATGTTATACCAGTGAATGAGGCACATTTATTAGCTCACCTCAGCAGAGAGGGATTGGCTGTTTTGTCCCATCCATGTCAGTTTGGGAAAGAGGTATTGGCAGTTTAATAGAAATTACCTCTATCAATAAGACTGTGAACAGAAGTGTGAAAGGGACCCTGGAACAATAATTTTATTGAGGAAAAATGTGGGGGAATTTACTTGGCCCTTGAAATCCAAGGCAAGCTAACAGACTGTTACAGCCAAAGTGGGAAGCTTTGAACCCACAGCTGTGCCACACAAATATCACACAGGTGGAGATCTAAACGACAAGTGTTGTTTAGAGACAACAAACATGAGACATGTAGAGAGAGAATCATCACATAAATTGCAAAAATATGTATTTTGTAGTGTGCTATATTCTTTTGTTTTAAATGATACAATGGATGGTGGTACATTTTTCCAAGACTTCAGGGATGCTCGACTTAGATTTCAGAGCAGGGAAGTTTTTTCTATTATTCAGTCTACATTTATTTTGGCTTCTTTCCATCTTCTGACTCTCAGTTATACCTTCTTGGATCAAGAAGCCTGTGCAGCTCCATGCTTCAGACCATCATGTACTCCCTGAACTTGTTGCCTTCTGTAGAAGATGAAGGGTCACTTATAGTCAGTCCTTGACTTGAATAATTATGATGTCTCCCTGGTGCCTGCATCCTGCAGTTAATCATAGCAATATTTGGCTGATCTTGCTGCATTTTAAGTCTGTGAAAATAATGAAATTGATTTCCCTAGATGAAAGCTCAGGACCTGTGTTTTTGATCATGCTGCTTAATCCTTCATTTATGGAAGTTCTCTGAACTTTCTCTGACATGTTGGCAACTTTCTGTTTTACCTGAGTTGCCAAGAAATTAATATTGATGTTTGAGTTCAGTCACACCACTGCTATACAGAGAACTGTCACTTGTATATGAAAAATGATGGCTTTTTCATATGGTTTTATGAAGTGTATTGATCTCTTTTGCCACCAATTTTCTAGTTACAAGTTCTTTGCTAATTTTGACTTTCCTATTAGTCTTCTTGAGCTTTTATTCCTTCACTGTTTTGCATATACTTCCCTCCTGCTGGGTTTCTGTTTCAATTTATTTTCTCTCAAACACTTTAGCTTGCCTTTTTCACAAGACTCTCATTTTGTGGTTTCCTGCCTATATTTCTGACCCTTCTAGGACACTGGTTTATTATCAAACAAACCTGTTGATAGGCTTCATGAAAGAAGAGACTTTGCTTCTGTAGGTTTATTTTTATTGAATCATAGTGAAAATTGCACCTTGAGGGAGGAATTTATTGCATTTAACTACTTAGCCAGGATTTATTAAAAATAGACAGCACCTTCCAGATGGGATCTCACTTTAAATTTTGCTTCAAAATATATACAGACTTATGCATTATCTACTTATAAGCCCTCTGATTAATGAATCTTAGATCAGCCTAGATTAGTTGCTCATTATTTCTGGTTCAGATACACCAAAAGCCTTCGTATACCATGGATTTGAACAGGTTGAGAGTGGTGACTGAAGAGGAGTTTCCTTTCTCAAGGCACTTTTATGTGGGAAGAATAATTGAAAACACTACATAGGAAAGAATTTACCTGTGCCTTGTCCTTTGTCATAATTGTCAATTATGACAATTAATTGTCATAATCCCATCGGACATGGGATTAATTAAGGTCCTTCCAGCATTTCTGGGGACTCTGCCTTTCTAGGAAGTTAGTTTGTTGTCCTGCAGTGCTAAATAGCTAAACTCTAGCTTGTCAATATTTGTGGGAGTTGAGGGACATCTGGAACTTTGCAGTGAAAGCATATTTTATCAGATCCTAATTCACAGATTATTTATACAGGAAGGAAAAAAAAAACCAACATATTTTTCTCCTAGTATTTTGAAGAGTCCAAAACTCCAGTTGAAAATTCAGTGGTTTGATTTTACAGAATGTTTATAGGAAAATAAAGTCTTTTGTTATATAAGTGGAAATGTTGCACTGAGCCAGGTTTTCATCTGTTGCATCACTGTAATGCTAAACAAATTCTACTGATCCTACTGCAACGACATGGGATTTTTAGCTGGATCTCTATAAGACATTGGACTTATAGAGATCAGACTCTAAATTTCTATTTTTGGAATGGACTTTAGGGAAAGTATTGACACTATTTGAAGGATTTCTGCAACACACATGGACTGTGTGTTATATGACTTTTTTTCTTTACATGTGCATATGACAACATTTTAGAGACAACAGTAGAGAAAAAAGTCCTTGACAGAGTGACTTACAGACAAAATACTTTTCTATTTTTAATTTTTTTCCACTAACACTACAGAGTTGGTAAAGTTTAAATAAGCATACTGGACAGCTATAGAAGAAATAGTCACAACAGTATTACACCAAAAACTGGAGCTCAGGCAAGTGAAAATCAAAGCCTGTGTCAAGTACATCAAGATCACTATCAGCTTTGGCTGCTAAAAGAGCTTACTCTTGATAAAGGGGGAAAAGGCAGGAGGCAGCAAGGTTTACACTCATAACTCACATTTCATATCACGTAACAGCTTTGTCTCATCCTTTAAATCTGTTCTTTACTGAGGAATGAAAGAAAGGAATGAGAAATCCACAGAAGGAGGTGTGCAGTGCCTGCACAGAGAATCTCTCTATGCTGACAACTTGCTGTAATGCCATTTAGACATCACCACTACCAGCCAAAGAAGAAAGAACATGGCTGTGTGCTGTGTGTGCTTTCCCCTTACCCCCTGCACACTAGTGCTCATTACAGCTCTTTCTTTAAACTGCTGGCTAGACAGCTGGCCATGCCTCAGAGGAACATGGGGTAAGGGAGCATATAAATTACTGTTGCACTTTATGGCCAAGATAAACTCAAACTGCAGGGTTATAGCTTGAACTGACACAAAAAAGAGAACTTTGTAGGCCTCTGAAAAACAAAGGGAAGGAAAGGGAAAGTAAATGTATTTCAGCTAATCTAGCAGTGGTGCGGGAGTGGGGAAAAGAAAGGCACATTAAAGATAGATCTCTAGATCTAAAGAGAAGAGCTAGCTTAATACTTCTGTGTTTGTAACTGTAAATCTGTAATTTCAAAATAGTATTTTTAAAGAAACTTTAGGCCTCCTTGTAAAATATATAAATATATATGTAAAATATACAGTGATGACTTCATCACTGGATATTTTCAAGGATGGCAAAAAATATGGGGTGATAATTTTCATACTGTGCATTTTGTTAAACGAGGCCTAACATAAATGTACTTTCAGGTAGGTAAGTGCTTGGATAACTTTCCCAAATGAACAGTAAACAGGTTGGTCTACTTGGACCTGTCTGTGGTGGTTCTATGCCTCCCACATATGACAGGCTATAACCAGTTATTTTTTTTTAAATATTCAAGATACATCTGAGTGTGAAAGAGTTATTAAGAAATAAAATATAATTTCATCCATGTTAATTTCTGATTGGTTTTACACAGAAAAGAATAAATAGTGGTTCCTAATTTCACAGAATCACAGAATAGGTCAGGTTGGACAGGACCACAGTGAGTCATCTGGTCCAAGAAGGATCATCCCAGGGCATCGGACATGGGATTACATCCAGACAAGTATGGAATATCTCCAGTGAGGGAGAATCCATGCATTCTCTGGGCAATTTGTCTCTGTATGTGGTCACTTGCACAGTAAAAATATTCTTCCTCATGTTCAAGTGGATCTTCCTGTGCATCAGTTTCTGCCTCTTGTCCTATTGCTGGGCACCACTGAGCAGACCCTGGCTTCATCTTATTGACACCCTCTCTTCAGATACTCATAGACCTTGATGAAGTTCCTTCTTAGTTGTCTTTTGTTGAGGCTGAACAGGCTCAGCTCCCTCAGCCTTTCCATTCATAAAAGAAATAGTCCAGTCTCTTAATAATCTTGTTATTCATACCTGGACCCACTCCAGCAACTCTGTGTCCCTCATGAACTGAGAAGTCCTTCACTGGACACAGCATTCCAGGGGAGGCTTCACTGAGGGCTGAGCAGAAGGGCAGGATCTCCTTTGACCTCCCGGCAATTCTCTTCCTAACACCTAATACCATACCAGGATACCACTGGTCCTGACCACCAGGGCACTGCTGGCTCATGGAAAGCTTCTGGTCCAGCAGGACCCGCAGCTCCTTCTCCATAGAGCTGCTTCCCAGCAGGTCACCCCGAGCCTGTGCAGGTGCCTGGGGGTTGTTCCTCCCCAGGTGTAGGATCCTGCATTTGCCTTTGCTGAATTTCAGAAGATTCCTCTGTGCCCATCTCTCCAGGCTGTTGAGGTCCTTCTGAAGGGCTGCACAGCCCTCTGGGGTATCGGCCAGTCCTCCCAGCTTTGTGTTGTCAGTGAAATTGCTGAGGAGGCCTCTGCCCCTTCATCCAAGTCATTGATGGATAAATTAAACAAGACTGGACCCACTACTGAGACTTGGGAGACACCACCACAGACAGGCCTCCAACCAGAGCCTGTGCCACTGATTATAACTCTGGGATCTGCTGTTCAGCCAGTTCTCAATCTGCCTCCCTGTCTACTCATCCACTCTTCCCGAGTTTGCCTGTGAGGACATTGTTCAAGACAGTGTCAAAAGTCTTGAAGTCGAGGTAGACAAGATCTGCTGCTCTCCCCTCATCCATCCAGGTAGTTGTTTCATCATGGAAGGCAATCAGGTTGGTCAAGCATGATTTACCTTTAATGAATCCATGCTGACTACTCCTGATCACCTTCTTTTCTTCCCTGTGGATAGAGCTGGCCTCCAGAATGAGGTGATCCATCACCTTTCCAGGGACTGAGGTGAAGCTAACTGGCTGATAGCTCCCTGCATCCTCCTTCTTGCCCTGTTTGAAGACTGGGGTGACATTTGCTTTCTTAAGTCCTCAGGCACCGCTCCTGATCTCCATGACCTTTCAAAGATAAGGAAGTATAGCTATGATGTCCATCAGCTGTCTCAGCACTCCTATGTGCATCATGCACATAGGACTTGTAGATGTCAAGTTTGCTTAGGTGTTCTCCAACCCAATCCTTCTTGACCAAGGAAAACTCTTCCAGCATTCCTTTACCCTGGTCTCCTGGATCAGAGACCCCTGCAGGCTGGTCTTGCCAGTGAAGACCAAAACAAAGGTGTCATTCAGTATCTCTGCCTTCTCTGTGTCCTCTGTTACCAGGGTCTCCACTTCATTTAGTAATGGGCCCACATTATCCTCAGTTTTCCTTTGGTTATTGATGTATTTGAAGACACTTTTATTGTTGTCCTTGACATCTTTGTCCAGATTTAATTCCAGATGGGCCTTCGACTTCCTCATCTCATTTATACTTACTCTGGCAACCTGTCTATATTCATTCAAAGTGGCCTGACATTGCTTCCATCTCCTTTGTATTTTCTGCTCAAACCTGAGTAATGACAGATGTTCTTGATTTATCTGTGTGGGTATCTTGCCTTCTTTTTCCAGTTTCTTGCTCACTGGGATGCATTATTCTTGAGCCTGGAGGAAATGATCCATGAATATTGACCAACTGTCTTGGAACCTCCTCCCTGCAGGGCCTGTTCACTTGTGGTTCTTCCAAGAAGATCCCTGAAGAGACTGAAGTCAGCTGTTTAGCCTCAAGCAATCCACAATCTCATGGTCTCTACATCAAGACTGCCCCCAACCATCACATCTATAGCAAGGTTTTCCCTCTTTCTTTGTATAAGTTTCTTGTCAGATCCTCCACTGCTTGTGTCAGGAAGCTGTCAATGCTTTCCAGGAAACTCCTGGACTGTTTGTGATTCACTGTGTTGCTTCTCCAGCAGATGTTAGGGTAGTTACAGTCCCTCATGATAGCTGATGTTTGAGAAGATTTATTTAATTTTTTGCATCCAGTACTGGATAGGTTATTTGGAGAAGACAGGATTTGTTGGAATGCCAGCATGGATTTATGTTCCAACCTGTAGTACCCGGTGCCAAATAGCCAGATAGTTGTATATAAAAACTCCAGTCCATTACCTCACACCATTGTAAGTATTCCCTGGGAGTGCTACATAGTTTGTGCAACAAAGAGAAGCTGAAATGTATACAGCTTGGCCTCTTCCCTCAGGAAACTGTGCTCCAGTGCCAGAAGACCAACAAAATAAGTACTGAGCGGTCTTGTTTTCAAAAACCTATGGACTAGAGCACAATGTGTGGTGTGTAATACTGCTCTGCTGCAAGAAAACATAAAGCATAAAGCTTTATCTTTCAGCCAGAAACCCTGAGACCTGTGGGAGACCACAGTCTAAATCAAGAATCAAAACACTTCCCCGGAAAAACTGCAAATTGAAAACAACTCCTTGTGCTGTGCTGGCAAATATACAGATGGAAGATGACTTCTAAATGCTTAAAAGGTTCCCAGAACAACTTTATGACTTTTCTAGGTGAAAAAAATAATAATGCCAGATACATATTTATCATGCTTTTGTGGAGGTCTGAAAGGTCAGAAAGAAAGCTTTTAGGAAAAGTAATTATTTGTTTGCTGTATAGTAATAGTATGATGATGGCCACTTAAATCTGATTATATTGTATAAATAAAATGTCGGAACATGAGGCAAAATATTATACACAATTTATTATAATACAAGTTCTACAAAGACAAGACATAACAATCAACACTATGCACTTCAACAAACATTGTATTCTCTATACCAAGAGTAGTGATTGAGTTTAAGAAAACCCTTCTGATTTCGCTTCAAATGTGGTAGCACTATGTCATGGTTACAAGAGAAAGAATGCCAAAGATGTAACCAAACTATGTATATGGCACCCATCTACATTATTCCTGGTACACTGTTAATGGTGGGTCGTTTGCAGCAGCTATCCAGTGTTGCATCCCGGGTTTGGGTTTAGATTAGGGGTTCTAATCTATGTTAGCTAGCCGAGTCCTGTGTACCCCCGTGCACCTCCCATGTTTCCCCCCCCCGCAGTGCTTAGCTCCAGGCTGCCTGCTATTGGAGCTTCCCCCCGCCACTCCTGTGACCACTCCCTGCCCACTCCTGAGAATTCTGTGTCCGTCACCTCCCTGTTCCCATGATCCCACTCACCCCGAAGTCCCGTGTCCGCCCCTGCCGCGTTCCCATTGGTCGCTGTGGTCCATGTCATCGCCACGGCGCCTGCCCTCCCTGTCCCATCCCCTATATCATCCCGCGCCTTCTGGGTCCTGGTCGCCATTTCCCCCACGCGGGCACTGGAAGCACGGGTCATGGCCCCCCTGCTGCAGCTCTCCGTAGCCATTAAAATCTTCCCGCTTCCCTCATGGGTGATTTGGACAATTCCTTCGCTCTTTACCAACATCCCTCACGTGGGCGACAGAACCCAGCAAGCCCCGGCCAGCACACCACAGCAGCAGCATGTGGAAGCAAGTGGCGAACCTGAGCTCTGCAGGGAGGTGGTGCTAACAGGCGCCAGAGCTGCCCGGAGCCAGGAGAAACAACGGAGAGCCACAGTCCAATGCACACCCTGCCCCTCAGGCTATGAGTTGGGTGTTAAATGAGATAAGGGAAAAGAGACAATCCTGACAGGCAGGGTAATGATTCTTTTCCTTCACACCGATGACTCAGCTCTGATAGCTCCCTCTGGGGAAGCAGCAGCACAGCCCCACCCATCCTGAGGGGGTCATCTCTGCTAATGGGCCAGGATGACCTCAGTGGCACCAGCAGAATAGACATCTGCAATGGCCATCAAGGACTCCAAAAACATCTTATGACTCATGGGACTGCATCATCCCATTGTGAAATTCTGTGCCTTGAGGGAGGTACTGAACATTACTGCCTGGATTTTGAGGGTATACCATCCTGGGGTTTGGGAACTTGGACACCACCACCACTGGACATCCAGAGGAGGACCTGAACTTCCACAGAACCACTACTTTTGAAAATAATGTGAACATCACTTCAGCAGCACTGCAACCATTGCTTGATTGAATTAAGCCACCACCCCAACTATCAGGGGCCAGGTTGTACTCTGATTTTGTGGATTTAAGCAAGTTTTTATGTATCATTGCATTTATTGTAATTTTTCAATTAAAATGTAACTCTGACTTGAAATCTCTCGCAAGGTATTTGTGTGGGGTTAATTTCTCCCACTGGTTTACTTTCAAACCAACACATAGCACTTCAAATAAGTTCAACTAAGGTTCAAATTTCAAAATATACTTCCTACCAAAACTTACCCCAAAAAGCAGTTAAAAACATTGAGACTGACCTATGGACACCATTTTTACTGAGCCAGGTGTTGAAAACTTCTGGCCTTGTAACATGGTCTTCTGTAGATGAGATGCAGATTGCGTCACCCTTCAGTTTTCTGGATGTTTTGGTCATGCTAGTTACATTCAGGTCCTGGACCTATTTTGTGGTGCTGAAAAACACTGAATTTTATTATTATGTAAGGCAAAAGAGAAAAAGATTGCATTCAAAGGATGTTCAAAACATCCTCATCTGACTTGAAATTCACTGGAACCTTCCTGAAAGGCTCTAGGTCATCCCTGCTGTGTGTGCTCCTTCCACCAGCTTCAGCAGCATTGGAAAGGCTGGCATGTCAGGAGGCTGTGTCCCTGACTAGGGGGACCAGTGTCCCTGCACTAGAGCGTCCATCATGCTTGAGGTGCTGAAATTCTGTAAGCAGAACAGGGAAAAAATTCAGAGGAAAAAAGACAGAGGAAATTTGTATTTTACAGAGAACTTGTCCATTCCCTTCTTAATGGAAATATGAATAGGTAGGTACTAACCTACCTATCGGTATAATAGGTACTAACCCTATTTTTTTTTTTGTGAAGGGTGGATTGAACCCAAGTGCAGATTACCTGTTACCTTCATAATTATTACATTATATAGGAACAGCTTTTTATGTCCAGAGATTTCTCAGAGTCTGGCATAGATGTCCTAAACCAGGCGCTGATGTATACAGTGTTACAAGTGTGTGACTGGACTGGATAAAAACTAAATACCATAATCTATTCTCAGCCCACAATAATACAGTATTCATGCATCCTTTCTGCTGTCTGTCATGAATCACAACTGTTGACAAATACAGGTAAAAAGCTTGACCACACTGCAAACAAGCAGATAGTTCCTTTGTGGGTTTTTTTATCTATAAGACTATTGTCTATAAGACAATTTTTGTTTATTATTTTCATTATAAACAAGCAGTAATTCTTACTTTGAATTCACAGTAAGTTCTATATGTGAAACAATTATTAAATAGATTAAAATGTAGTGGCTTTATATTTAAGAAATACTTCAAAACTAATGTTGATAAGGTTCTAATACTAACTCTGCTTTGGAGATAGGTTTCCAATGACTAAATTAGGCTTCTGAACAATTAACAAAATGCACATTTCTGTTAAATTATGAAATTTTATATCAGGAAATGCTACATACTAATACAGTGAATTATTTATGCAGAAAAAATAGAGAACAGTTCCTCAAAGGAAATTTGAATTTATGTCGTGATTTGTTTTGCTAAAGATTAGATTCATTCAAGGCAGCTTTTTGCAGTTAGATTATTTCGACATCTAAACCAAGGCAGTAGCTTTTTGAAGACAATACTGTAATCTAAAGGATGTAGTAATAGCCTTGTGATTGAAAGAGACAGAGTATTGCCTTACAAAACAAGCCTTCTAATATTTATTTAATTTCTTTTGAAGCCAGATATTTGCTGGAGTACCTGTCACATGGTAATGTGTTTTCAAGAAAGGTTAGCTTTACAAAGACTGGAGAGCCATGGAGCTATTCTCTTGAGAAAACACTTCATATGACACTAAGTAGGGAATCAAATGATAGTAGAGGTCAGATATGATTCTGACTTTGCTGCTGAATATTAATTCTCTCATTAGTACTTCATATATTATTTTTACAGTTGCTTTCTTTTCCACAATTAATCTCCATTATTCCACAATTATATCATACTACTCTCTGTTTTTTCCCACTTATGGTCTTTAGGTTATGTTGTGTCATATGTGTTTCCCAGTTGAATGTCATCCTCTTCACTCACTTGACTTTCATAATTGTATTAGACAGTCTAAAATTATGACCTTTTGTTTAAATGTATTTTTATTTTTGGAGTTTAATTTATTGAGATAAAGTCTAGAGGATGACCTAAGAAAGGGTGGTATTATAAAGTGTAGACTTGTTGAAAATCAAAACATTGCTCTTAATTTTAAATTCCAATCTTCCTGCATCTATATGAAATTTTTTTTTATATTATTGATGACCTTACGTATTCCATCATCTCATCTTTATTTTGTGTATTTAGAAATTATTTGATTTGTTTCAATAGTAATGTAGTTTTCGCAACAACTTTTAGTAACATTTGCAGTTTATCCTTTTTACGAAGGAGAGTAAGAGAACTTTAATAAGAAGTGAAGTTATCCAAAGGCTAGCATCATTAAATTAGAAAGTGTTTTCTATTTTAATGTATTAATTTTAGTCTATTTCATAGGATATGGATATACAGCTCACCTGAGCTCCCCATGTAAAGTTCCATTTTTCCTTGTGAGACAGCATAAGTATTTCTTGTTATGTGTGTGAAGATATGCAAATTTTGAGGAGCTGAAGAGTGCTTTCCCCCTCATAAATGGTAATGATGGAGAAAAGAATGGTCTCAATGGAAGAAGGCACCTGTACAGTAATATATGTTATTTTTCAAATAGAGACACAGTCTTTCAAAATAAAAAAGTGTGTAGTCTCTGAAATCCATCCTAGGTGAAACTGAATAGCTGTAGCTGGAGTATGCCAATCAGTTCTTTGCTGGCTTTTCTTTGAAGATAAAATAAAATAGCAAGTACACAGAATGGGGGTCAAATTGCTGGAAGCATGGAGATAGATCAATTATTCACCATTTATTACAAAATGGAATAGCTCAACAATTCATAAATAAAAAGTAAGATTAAATACCTAAAACCATGATTATTACACATGGATTTATTTCTGTCTTTATTACATTTTGCTTTTGGCTGAGACTTTTAAAAGAATGAGGATATTTTTATGTGAAAAATTTACTGGGGAAAAAATTCCATTCCTTTTTGGTTATTTCATATACCTGAGATATCACTCTTCCATAAAATTCCTCTGAAATAATAGAAAATTTTCACATTGAATCACACAAATGTTTTCAAGCCACTTCTGTGTGAAATGTCATGCTCTGTAGTTCTGATGAGACACTTAAGAGGAATTGTGTCCACTTTTTAAATCTCTATCTTGAAGGAAGATAACAGTAAAAATGAAGAAATTATAATTATCTAGACCAGCTGGCTGTAGCAATGTTCTTATGTATTTCTAATTTGCTGCACTTCTGAAAAAATAAAAATCAGTGTTTCTTAAAGAAAGGAAATAGTAGTCCTGGCATTCCAAGGGAAAAATAATGTATGGTTTATTTGTAAACAGAGTGAAATGATTTCACAGAACTTTGTCTGCTGATAGATCATCTGCCAGAGCATGAGCTGCTGAGAAGTTCCTCAGGTTGGAGAAAAATAGGGATGTACTATGATTATAGTTGGACAAGAGAAAATCGAGCCCAGCTTTCATTTCTAAGGATTTTGCTTTCCACATGTAAGTCTTGGTAAAACTGGTTGTTCCCTCTTGTTTCTCAGATGAGAATTTTTGTTGTGGATCACATAGGAGAGGAATGCTGCAGCTCTTAAAGCAAAATCCTCATTACACGTTGGTGGTCCCTTTCCTGAGGGATTAAAGGGTCGGAATGCAAGGAAAGAATCCCAAACCCTCACTTTCTAGAAGGATTGCAAAGAAGTTCTTTGTGGCAGGCAAGCTTAAGTGAAAAGGGCCTGCTTAGAGTCAGACAGCAAGCAGGAAGGGCCATGCTGCCTCTACTAGACATCAGAGCACATAGCGCTGCGTAGAGTCTATTGGGAGGCAGGCATGATCCTACCACCACCGTAGATATGCTGACAACCTCTCCAGGTCCTGGACCAGCAAAAATGAGTCTGAAAGACATTTTCCTGGCTATCTCCTCCCTTGGCTGCAAGCTCTATGTTGCCTCCTCTACAAGATGTGGATCTGAAGTAACAACAGCCAGTTTTAACTGACTACACAGACTGAGCAGGTTTGCACTTAAGTGCCTCTCTACCTGAAGCACAGGAGGCAGGATGCTGTCCATGAGGAAGTACCAAAACAAACAACATACACAAATTCCTGATGTGGGAATCTCCAAATGCTGTATGAATAGCTCCATTAAACAGCCCTCGCTGAAGTCTCAATTTATGTTGTAGTTAATGCTCTAAATAACTTGGAATCGGTCTGAAGATATGACACAAAATTTTTATAGAATTAAATTTCTCTGGCTTTGCTGAATCACATTATTCTGTCCAGTTCCTCCACTTTGCCACTTAATCTGGAATTCAACCAATATGTATAAAGTATCATGACTCAAAGGTAAAGCAGAATTTTAAAGCAATCAATCTGGCTATTAAGGACCCTAAACGATAAGAACAGGGAAAAACCTCTACATAATAGAGATTAATGATTTTCTGAAGTCTTTTTTAATAGACTGGATAATTATCTACAAAAGACAAATGTTTTGAACAGAATTGCAGCTATATATTCTTCACCGATTTCAATGTTTCCAGAAATTATAACCTCTCTCATTATCAGAACATCAAGAAATACTATGTTGGTGATGTCAGGATTGATTTTTCAGTGCTGATCTGAAATCTGTACTCAAGTGTACCGTAGGCAATGACACAAAAGTGGACAGCTCTGCATCTCCTAATGCTGCATGCTCTGCTTCTGGGATTGAAGGGAAAACGGGAAAGCCTGTCAGATAAGTATAGTGATATTGTTTGCAACAACAGTTGAACACAAAAGCAAATAATAAGTTTTGAAGAGGAATTACCTTATTTCTCAAATTTATTTCCCATAATCTATGATGAAGTTTGAAAATACCACATAATTGAGCTGAAAAGGGGACAGGTCATTGACAAATCCAGAAATTGTATTTGCATTCATGTTTGCAGTGAGTTTTCCAGTCAGTGAATTGCTACAGTTTTTCAGAAGCTGTGATGCCAGGCAGAGCTTCATGTGGAAATAAGACTTTTTAAAAAATATACTTGTTAAGAATTTCCTCTTCATATCTGATGCATGCCTCAGTGGATGTCATAATATTTAAGTGGTTGCTTACTATTCAGATTGTGTAAAATGCACAGCTTGGGAATGTGCTCAATCACTTGTGCTGAACTGTGAAGCTAAGGGCAGAAGGAAAGAGTGAGTTTCCAGGGTGAAGACAAAACTGCTGGATGACAGTAAAGATAGTGTTGGATACAGACTCACAGCACCAGCCTTACATCTTAAACAGCTCTTTGTCAGGCACAAGATCACACAGTCCCCACAGTAATAATCAAGAAGCATGCCTTCTGTTTTTTACACACTTCTCTCTTTGAAGAACTGGTTTTAATAGTCAAGCCTTCTGACAGATTTGACAAATTGTTATTACTGTGTGTCCAGCACAAACAGTTCTCAAAATACTCAGAAAAGAGAAAAAAAAATCTATTAAAAAACACAGGTGCATTCAGATCCAGTCAAGTGAGATTAGTCAGTTTAGTGCGGCTGCATGGCTGCAGTCATTAATTGAGAGCCAAGGGAGATCTATTCTACAGAGAGCAGAGCATTTTACAGCATATCTTGGATAAAACATCTCCTGGTCAGTATTAACTCCCAAGCCTTGTTAAACAGCATAATTGAAAGAAAAATGTCACATAATTTTGCTCCTAAATAATTGATGGCAGCTGAGCACTAGACAAAAGGCCTGGTTCTCCCTCCCCTCTTTAAGGTTCTCCAGGCCATGTCTGCAAAAATTATCATGAGAAATAAGGTAATTTATGGGGATGTAAAAATACTCTAGCTGATCAGAGAAACAGGCTGCGTACATGCCTTCACAGCTTTTGTTTACTACACTATTCCTATTGTTTTGAGTTTTTGTAGACCTGTTTTCTTTTGCTGAATACACAGATATATCCAAGAGAGTTTAGGAAAATACCTTAAAATATAAAAACACTGCTGGCTTGTCTGTTGCACTTAAAGAAGCTTACAACCTAAAGTAATCTGGGATCAAGTTTTCTATTTGCTAACAACAGAAGGGAAAATCTACAAAATCAGATTACAAGCTAGAAACTAAAAAAATACTATTTCTTGTATGCAAAACAGATGGAAATTAGAAAGACAGATTATAAATAGTTCCTTTTTTTTTAATATAGGAATTTTGAAAGCAATTAATTTACCTACTTGGAAATAATTTCCTCTAAGGCTAGGAGGACTTTTCTAACATTTTGGTTTCACAAAGAACCTTATACACAGGATGCAATTCATACATAGTTATATAATTTTGCATAATGCAAGTGACACTGCTTATCCATTTTCATCTTTTTCTTTCTTGTGAATTGCAGCTGTTACATCTGTGGCAGTTTCCATAGTAACACTCAATTTTGGACTTTACTAAAGGGTGGGAATGAGTAGCTTGAGAATGATTGACCAAGAAATAGATTTAAAATGAAAAATTATAAAACATTTAGGATCTATTAGGGGGGAAATTCCAAAACCCATATAAATGAAAAATCTTGAACCCTTTCCAGCCTCTTACAGAGTTTTAACCCAGCCTTCCAAAACTACTCTAAACAGCAGTTCTGGACACAATAAAACATTTACACTGTGACCTGAGATTTGGCAGTTTGATGAGACATTGCTTTCCACTGTGAAGATCATGGCACTGTAACTTAGTACTAAATTTTCCCTATAAAGAGTCCTGTAATTCTTGCAATCATTCCACTTTCTCTCAGGAAGAGATCTTGCCTCAGCAACATGTATGTTGGAGTCACATGTGATATCATTGAGGTGGTCTGGACAGGCTCTAGAGTATGATCTCAGCACAGCAAGATTTAATAATAATCACATGGAATTGCATGGGAAAAAAAGTCCATAAATTACAAGAACGTTTCCCCCCCTATCTGCTCCAAAGTCAGTTTTAAGGACCATCTTTGTTTTAAAGCTGTGCCTATATATATTTAGCTAAAGCTCAAAAGAATAATGTGAGTAGGAACTAGCAGAAACATAAAGAGCCTGGAAGACAGAGAGTCTACCATGACTGCTGCACAAGCCTGCCCATGGAGTGAATACTCTCTAGAAGTAACTGCTGCTAATAACTTCAAAGGGAGAGAAAATAGAAGAGACCTGATATTTGGTGGTTTAGCAACTAAAACTTTGAACCTTTCACCTCTGTATCCATGATGAAAGCCCAGCTTGAAGTTCTCAGAAAAAGTATTTTCTACTTCAAAATGGAAAGACCTTACCATACATAATTGGAAGTGATTTAGGATAAGGAGTTAAAATAGTAGTTTTATAGGGTCATGACCTGTAACCTCCACATTTTGTCATGGTGCTTTTTTACAGCTGGTGACATTTAGTCCGGGGAATAATTTGTCTTGACATGTTTTCGTTTTGCTTTGTGTTCAGTTTTGTAGCAGCGTTTGGTTTTGCAGCAATGGCACATAGATACTTCTCATAAGTGCTTAGATGCCCTAAATTGGATTATTAGAAGGTTGATTATTTGTCTCATCTGATTTTTGTAGTACATTAATTACAATGCACGTTCATATCTAAAATCAGAATTACAAAGGCATGATTGGAATTCCATGGAAAGAAACCAGACTAAACAGAGAAGGCAGATTGTGTGCTCTAACGAATGCATGCCTGGTGGCACTCTGTAGCTGTTCTAGGCCACCTATAAGTCTTAATTTCAGGCAATCAAGGTAGATACCTGTTACCAAACTAAAGCAAATCATGGGACTGAGGCTAAAGAAGCCTTTATTCCCTGCTATCATCCTTTTAATGATACAATTGTTGCTGTGTAAGCTGACTTGGTCTTGTCCCAAGTTGTGCAACTCTCTCACAGCTGGGTTTCTGTGTAAGCAATGAAGACACTTGGAAACTCACACACTATGCGTCTGCAAGTGTGAGCAGGGGCTGAGTCTCTGCTTAACAAAGCCTTCACTTAAGTCTTCACCAGAACAGACTTTCTGTTATATGTAAAAATTACCAAATGTATTTATGCATGCATGCACATATTTGTAAATAAAAGAAAATTTAATGGTTTGAAACGCATTTCAGCTTATCCTGATACAACTTTGCTAACCCTTTTCAGAAACACTGTGATGAGAAAAGGAAAAGCATCTCAAAAACCAGCTGAGCAGAAGTTTAGCCTTATGAATCACAATAACTGGGGGAAGGCAGGAGAAGGAAAAAGAAAACCAACCCAAACTCAGAAGAAAAGTGAAGTACAACAAGAGGACTGGTGAAAGAGTTAAGTGCTTTGCTTGGCAAATGGAAGAACACAAATCACTGCAAAGAAAAAAATGCTCTTGGAAATCTCTGGAGACTGGTTTCACATGGCTAATTTACAACCACATGCAGCATCTGTCACTTTTACAAATCAATGAGAGTGCCTACCCTCTAATAGCACAGGTTCACTGGTAAAGGTTGCTGGTGTCAGCCATACAGCTGAGACCTTTCAGGATGTCAGAAAAGAATGTTGGTGACGCACATTAATACCCACACGCTCCTTTATGTCACTTCCAATTTACTTTATCTTAAATTGTCAGCTAGCAGAGCTCATTCTGATATTAATAACTGGAGTTTTGCATCCAAGCCAGGAAAAATAAACCCTGCTGATAGCTCCATGAGACATCTGGCTTGCTCTAAGGAAAGCCAAAAGTGAAAGAGCTCTTAGTCCTTCTTAGTAGAGTCTGCAATATTCAGAAAGGAAAAAGATGATATGACTTACAGATGGCTCATGTGTACAGAGAAACACTTGCATTTTGCCATTTTTGTAGATGTTGTTCAACAGGAGAGTGATTCAATTATTCTACAGTATTGGAGTACAACAGAAAATGTTAAAGCCACATACTGATATAAAATGTCCCAGGAGCTAGAAGTAGTTTCCCCAGCCCTGAGTTTATATTTCTTCATGGTATTACTAGGCATTTGACCCTCTTTCTCACTCATTAAGTCTCTCCAGTCTTATTGGATTCACTTTTTGAATTCAGGGGGTGTAAGTTGAAATGTGGGACTTGAACAGATATGCTATTGGGATAAATCAACAATGCCAAACTTGTCTCAGACCAGTTAATAGGCAGTCACCCAAAGCATATGTACATCATTGTTCTTTGCAAGTACAGGGCAGGATCCCCAGCCAGCTGCTGGGGAGAAGTACTGATGCAGCTAGTCCCCAAAGTGTACTTTGCCAGGGTTACTCCATGATACTGCAGCTTTCCATTGAGAGAAGTCACAGACAGCCTTGTAGCACTCCCCATGGTAATTGCAGCTCTCTTCTTTCATGTACTGAATCAGGTGAATGAAACCCTAACTTTTATTTCCGTCTCCCTTGCCTAAGGAGGGGGACACATTTTTCTACGATTTTGACTGAATCTGCACATGAGGACCTTGCTTTTGCAGACAAAACTTTAGTATGTTTATTGGAAGGCTGAGAAAAGAATATGTCCCCATTTGGATGATTATCAAACTTCCTTCTTAAGGAATTTGTAGGACTCATCCCATATTTGTAGTTTTATTAACTGCATCTGTACCCCTTTGGTCATATTGTTTTCAAGATAAAACATCCTAGAAAGGTTTTTCTTTTTCTGTCAGAGCCTTTCCCTCTCTCTAATGTTGTTGGCAAATTCTATCACCTACCTCATTGTCTTCTTTTCCTGGTTATTTAACCATATGTAAAATGCATATATGTTAGTAACAACCTCGTGGCATCCTCTAAGTCAACAAAAATACTAATTTATTTCTACATTTTATTTTTTGGTTTTAATATATTTTTATTTCCTGGGCTTGTCTTCTCTCCTGTCTTGAAACACCTTTGGAACCAACCTTTGACAAGGAGCAAGACTGAAAGCTTATCTGAAAGTTCAACTACACAGTATTAGCCAGCTCATGCTTATCCCCATGTTTTAGGTGATTTATTCCAATAAAGCTAGTGGCTATACTAGTGATGATTCCCAGCTAAAAAAAACAATACCTTATTTCCAAGTATGTCATAATGATCCCAGTGATCATTACCTCTTTTTTTTGTCAGCTTCCTGGAAACAAATGTCAGTGGTCTTAAGTCTGACTTTCAAGTACATAATTTTCAGGGCTATCCTTAAAGCACCATTAAAGATTGATGCCATGCTTGCCATCCCTTTTTCCTCTAAAAGGTAAGTTAAATAGGTTTGACTTATCAGTAGTCACCCTTGGATTGCAGAACAGACATAGCCTCAGTAGCAATAAATTTAGCAAATGGATGCATGTCAGGATTGCAAAAAAGATTCAACTATCTGCCATCTATGAAATGTCAGAAAAGAGAAAAATAGAAGACCCACCCATGTCCTGGAGTGCATCAGGCCCAGCATATTCAGCTGGGTAAGGGAGGGGATTGTCCTGTTCTGCTCCATACTGGGGCCGACACTGATTTCTTCCCCTTGGTGATCAGGACATAATGAAATGGCCTGAAGTTGTGTCATGAGAAGTTTAGGCTGGATATTAGAAAAAGGTTCTTTCCCCAGAGGCTGGTTGGGCAGTGGAACAGGCTCCCCAGGGAAGTGGTCACAGCACCAACCTGTCAGAGCTCAAAAGGTATTTGGACAATGCTCTCAGGCACTTTTGGGTGGTACTGTGCAGGGTAAGGAGTTGGACTCAGTGATCCTTGTGGGTCTCTTCCAACTCACCTTATTCTATGATTCTGTGTGTCTGTGACTAATTACAACTCCACAAAGTAAGTTGTGACATTTACTCAGACTCTTAAGCTTTCTTTAAGATCTGTCTCTATTCTTGCACTTCTGCTTCGGTGACGGAGTTTTGCATAGGAAAAAGTAACTGACCTAGCTGTCAATCACCTAAACTACACATATTTCACTAATTTATGTCAGATGTTAGGGAAAGAAAGTGAGCAGTAAACACATAAGGCAGAGATTCCTCAAAATAAGGATGTTGCAGAAGTGATTTACACATTGCAGCGAAAATGTTGCCCCTAAATTTACCTCTATTTGGCTGTAATGCTAGAGCTATCACACTTCTTGATGTGATAACAAAACAGAAAAAACTTTGTGGGATTGTTGTTATTGTTGGCAACTAAGCACAATATAGCTCTCCCCAAGTGAAGCGAAACATTTTCTCTGAGTGATTTGCAAAATATACAATGGGATGTTAATGAAGAAACATACAGCCATGAAGGAAATCTATGTAATTTTATGTTTTGAAACCGAAGGTGAGAATTGTTAGGATTCCAAGATATAGGTATTAAGATCCTTTATTTATATAATTATTAGGATACCTCATACATAGGCATTAGGATACCTATATGAATATATCATAATCCTACATAGAGGATTTTGATACCTGACTAGGACTGTAGTACCTCTGTGTTTAAAATTGTGTGATATTATCAGGGTGGAATGAGAAGTCCATGAAAGATTATGTGATGCCATGGAGTGATCTCATACAAACATTTGCATCAGTTGATTTATCATAACAGGAAAAGTAATCCTTACACCAGCCACAACTTTTTGCTCTTTATGGTAGTTTAAACTGCATTTTTACTGGGTACTGATCTTCCAAACCTAAATTTTATTCTAAGAGAACTGTAGTTGTATTTTGCTTTTCTATGATCACTGACCACAGAGTTTCATTAATTTTCATTATGATTATTTTTAAGTTTTGTAGAATCATAAAATCATATAATGGTTTGTGTTGGAAGGGACCTTAAAGATAATCTAGTGTCAGTTTCCCTGCCATAGACAGGGACACCTTTTAGTAGACCAAGTAGCTGGCAGCCCCATTCATCCTGGCCTTGAACACTGCCAGGGATGGGACAGCCACAACCCTGGGCAACAGGTTATGGTGCCTCACCCTCCCAAGAAAAATATCTTTCCTAATATCCAATCTTAGCCTGCCCTCTTTTAATTTGAAGCCACTCCCCCTTGTCCCCCCGTTTTGACAAAAAGATACACTTATAAATAGTCTCTAATCATCTGTCTTGTAGGCTCCCTTCAGGTACTGGAAGGATGCAGTAAGGAGCATCCTGAAGACTTCTCTTCTTGTAATAGTGCAATTTCTCTTTATGTAATAGCAGAGGAAACAAAAAAAAAATGCCCTTTTTCAAAGAGGTTTTTGCTTTTGAAAGGGAGGTAGTTGGCACTCTAGACTGGCTACAGCAATTTACAAGTAAAACTAGCAAAAATGGGTGTGATATGAATTGTACCTCCTCAGTGAATAACACCTATGATCTTCAATATACCACAGAAATTCAGGCATCTGTTCTGTTAAACTTCCAATTGTTTGAAAATTTGCCTTACACACAAAACCCCTTCTGACTGCTGTATATGGGTATCTTTAATGCTACAGTTGCCACCTCTATATTATGCCTCAGAAAATCTTCCATTAGGAAGTCAATGCTGTCTTGAAAAGTAGAAATTTCATGTGTCGCTACTACCATGTTCCAGTGGATATAATTGAACCTCATCATCTAATTCTTTTTGAGCTGTCACTTCAGAAATAGTTTTGGACCTGGACTTTCAAAACTGGCTTTGTCCATTTTCATCTTGTCAAGTGAGGCCAAATTTTCTGAGATTTCCTGAGCAGTGTTTTTTGAGAAAAAACTAGCCTTTAGACATCCTTGACATTATATTTCCTTTAAAGCCTTAAATCACAGCTTTACCTCTGGAAACCATACTTCTTAGACATCATATTCTGACTTTTTTCTAGACATTATTCATCAGTCTCAGTCTAAGTCTGACCTGCCACTCATCTGACCTGATTACTGGTGTTGCTTTGGCTGTTGTTTCCAGACAGTAGATTGATAGCACTTTTCTGTGATTGAAAAGAAAATCTCTGCTGATACGAATTAATATCATTCAATGATGAGGTGATAGTGTGGAGATTTTTCCTGGTTTTCTTATATTATATTTTACTTAGTCTCCTTGAATATTCTAAGTACAACTTCTGCAATATTTCAGAGAAAATTTGGATAGTTTATCAAGCGGTTAATTTCCTTGACATACATTTACTGCATTAGCATCCTAAACTTCATCTTCCATCCCCCAGCCCTTGAAAAAGTGCTGTATGACATATGCACACCCCAGATCAGTTCTTCTGACACCATGGAAGATATCGGCTATACGCATCTACAATTCTAGCTTCTTTTCAACATAACTGATTTTGTTTCAACTTCTGAAAAATTTCTTCTATAGACCAAAAGTTAATACTTCTTACATATTCAATTTTGGTATATCTACTGTTTGGTTTTGTTTTACTTCCTTTACTTCTTTTGGTGTTCCAAATGTGCGGCGGTCTATCTCAGAGAAGATGGGCTGTGGGCCAACCACACAGCAAGTAACAACACTGGGGCTTGGACACTGAGAATCTAAAACAAGAAACATCTTGTTAAGTTGCTGTGAGAAGTGAAGGAGACTAAAAGGATGATGGGAAAATTATGCAGATTACATTATTCCTTATAAGGTTATGTTCTGAACCCTGCCCTCTGATTGGTTAATTTTGTGTTCCATGTAAGGTATTGTTTCTGTTTCTCTTTGTTCATTGGTTCCCTGACCTCAGATAATGTCTATGTAATAGACATTATAGATATCTACTAGATAGCTATATGATATCTAGATATCTATCTAGATAGACACTATACAGATAGTGTCTGTCCCGTTTGGGGGGTCTTCTAAAGGAACATGTAGGTCTGTGCTGTTTATGTTTTATGTTGCTCCCTCGTGCACCTTATTTATTTATATTAAAGCTTTCAGTTTCTGACCTTTTAGTCATTCCCATCCCTTCTTTATTTATTGCCGCACTCCCAGCTGACCTGGTCCTGGGGTAGCATGCATTGCAGTGACAAGAGCATGCATGCGATGCTACACTTATGTACAAAATTTGTACGAAGTGCAGACCATAATAATCTTGGTTTTCCCTTTTACCAAGCAATTTTAATCAGATGTAGTCTGTGAGGTATTCTAAGTATTGACAAGCAACATGGCACTGTAAAAGTGTAAAAGCAGGTAAAAAGTGTAGTGATGGATGTTGTCCAGAAACTTGTGCTTCCCAAGACTGCAAACAAAGCTGCAGCTGCATGCTGAGAACCTTCTCTGCTTGGGCAGTGCCTTCCCATGAGCACAACACACAATCAACTTGAAAAATGCCATAAACTGGGATGATGGGTTAACCTACTGCATGTGGAAGATTTTGTTGGGGCCTACATACAATTATGGCCTACTTTCATTTCTGTTTTCAGCTTCAGTAGCATTAGGCACTCTCTTAGTAAGTAAATTAGTAGATATTATGAAATTAAAGCTGAAGCTGCTGCAAATCTAGATAATGATGATAGGAATCTCCCCATCCATCATATTTTGCATCTATAGGCACATGTGTGTTAGTCATGTATATAAGTGTATGCAAAATGAAATATGTTAAATACTGTAATTTTACTCAATTGCATTCTATTGTGATCAATAATATTTTTGGTTCAATTTTAAATAATCATATAAATCACCATATTTTTAGGAGATCATTACACAGATAGATTAATAATAATATTCTAGGTCCCTCTACTAAATGTAGAGGGATCAGAATCAGAATCCACATGCATTACTTTTGTCTTACTTGAAAAGTGCAAAGACCAGCCCTTAGTGTTCAATTATTAAGGTTTCAGGGTAATGTCTAGAATTTGGTATTGAAACTAATTTCCATGAAGTTTTATTGCTACCTTTTACCAAAACAGAGCTTTCTCATGAAAATAAGGATTCTTGGTTATAAACAAATTATTTAACCAAAATCAATGCTGAAGTAAAAAACCTAAGTCTCAATTGAGTACTCTAGCTTTATCCACACAGTTCTTAAACGTGGAGAAATGTTACTGTCTTTACTATTGAAAAATAATTGTTGACACCAAATCTGTTATGTAAACATAAAATAAACTCTGTGACTCTTCAGTCCTTTCAAGTGTACAGCTGCACTGGATCAGTTTAAAGAGTTACAGCTAACTTGAAGGAAGTAGTATGCCAAAGAATAAAGAAGATGATGCCTTTGACAAAGTGCTTTCTTTGTATTAATTGTGTTCTAAGCAGACAAGCTTATGAAATAATTATGAAATTATGAAATAATGTTTAAAAAACCCTGAAAGTCTAAATTGAAAGCAAAATTTATTTGAAAAAGATGGAAGAGATTTGATCCTTTACACAGTCTGATGGAAAATTAAAGCAAACAATTATTTCATTTTTGCTGTCTGGTAAGACAGTGATCATTATGAAGCAGGTTACCTTTAAAATCCTGACAGTCAGCATTTATCTACTTGTCAGGTGTATTAAAACTCTCCAGTGAAGGCTTTAGTCAAGTGGAAATAAATTGTTGAGTTCTTGTTCTGTTTCAATTTGATATATGCAGACTGCATTGTGGAATTTCACTGTTCCATCACTATCATGTATTTTGAGTTCTGTTAAGATTGATCTGTGGCTTGAAATTTATTTTTGTTTCAAATTATATTATATATTATATTCCTACAGGATCAAGTGAAAAAAATTTTCAACATCTTCTAATTTCTAAAGTCATTGTCTTCCAAAAATTACTGCTTTGATTTAGGATTAAGTATATTTTCAAAATTTACAACATTAATTTGTCTTTTGTTTCTTTGTTTTGTACGAAAAGATACCTCTTCTTTACTGTAAGTCCCATCTAAGCCAACAAAATATACTATGATATAGTCTAATATGCCAAATGTAGCCCTTTGTGGTGGATGTACTACATTAATTTCTTCAATCTACACCTATCTCTAAATGAAAACACCTTAGACACTATCAGAGGACAAAAATATTTGATTCTTATGCAAGCGGGAAACAGCTTCAAAAATCATGACAGCTCCCCCTCACTGAGGCACTGAGTTTGGAAGGAAGGACTTGATGATGTCCATGTGAGTCCCAGTGCCAGACCTCAAGTGGTCTCAGTTTAGTGGTGCCATATCACCAGTGAGGTCTCTCCAGGAGCTGAAAGACACTCATGTCCAAAACTGCTTTTAGTCATGATGAAGCAGTCTGAAGGGTCCAGCACCCCTGACAAAGCATTCCCAATGAGTGAGCACACACATAATGTGTGTGCCTCTGCTTTGGAGCATGTGGTGGCCTACAGGCCAGCTCTAAGCCTCACAGTTATAAATAATCCCAACTCTATAAGTGAAATGAGGTTTATTATATAATTATCTTGCTTATGTAACTCAAGTAAGGCCCGTAGGAGACCAGGCCCAGGCTGCTGGGGATTCAGGCTGCTATTGGCTGCTTGGAGAGGTGGAAACCAGGTCAACCAATGAGGATTAACTACATGAGTCTTCTGATCTATGTTAGGAGGGAGGTCTCAATAAAGCTGGCTGTTGCTGAATGACCTTCATGTATTTGTCACGTTCCTTCCTCTGACACATCATTGTGACTGACATCTGGTGATCCCGACAAGATTTCAACAAGCCTCCATGTGTAGAGCAGAGGAGGCAGGAAGACAGCTAGAACAGCTGCTTGCAGAATGCAGAGCTGCTACCTGTGGAGTGTAGAGCTACAGAAGATGGTGTGGAGAGCTGTGTCTGGGTCTGGACCCCCTCCTTCTTTGAGGAGTTAAGAGGAAGCTGCCAGGATGGGAGCATGGGGTTTTATGCCAGCAGAGCCTACACTCCAGGTATGGACACTTCTGCTAAAGAAATGAAGTCTAAAGTATGACAGCCCTGCTCTAATTGCCCTGCTAATGTGATGGAAAAGCCACAAACTGGATATGACTGAAGGGGAAGGGACTACTTTAGATTTTATACATGGCTCTAGGCTGGCAAGCTCATACTCCAGGCAGGGTGATTGACAGCCACGAGGCTGCCATTGGCATTATTAAGCCATGGAGACTCATAATGGACCTGCTATGGCAGCTACAGAGAGAGGGGATGCTGCGGATGCCTTCCGAGATGAGTGAAGAGAACCGAGCATCAGGAGAGCCAATGGGAGGTGTGGCCACTGCTCTGGGCATGCGGGGGAGCAAAATGGCCACATGGGACTGAATTTCCACACCACGCTGGGACACCTCGCCTATGGAGTGCCCTACGATCATGTGGGAATGAGCTGCCATGTTGTGCCAGGATGCCTCACTTGTGGAGTGCCCTGTGGCCACTAGAGACTGGCTTGTCACCCCATGCCAGAACATACAGACAGTGGCATGTGCCCCAGCTGACCCCGGCCGCTCTGGAGCAGAACCTGACCGTGGAAGAGCCGTGCCTAGCACCAGACCCAATTTGTGGGCAGATCCAAGAAGTATGACACCGTGGGTGCCTGGATACCAGTGACTGTTATACCCAGGAGCAGCGGCAGACTGCAGGGTCTGAAAGTCATTGCCTGTGCGCACGCCGCTGCTACCACAGCTGAAGTTACCTGTGGAATACCCACTGGCTAGTGCCACCGAAAGCTAGAAGCACCATTTTTCTGCAGACCCCCGAGACAAAGCCATCATCAGACAATTCCTTCAACTATGGGGCATAAAACACCACACAGGTATCCCTCATTCAGCAACAGGGCAAGCCATTGTTGAACGTGCCCATGGCACTCTAAAACGTATTTTAGAAAAACAGAAAAGGGGAATGTGTGGCAAAACCCCACAAAGTAGAGTTACCAAAGCAGTTTACGCCTTGAACTACCTAACAGTCCCAGAGAAATCCCAGCACCCAACAATACTGAATTATTTTCTCTCCTTGCTGTCATATGGTGATGCTCAATTACCTAGATCTACGGTAACAATAAAAAACATTATTAGGAATAAGTGGGAAGGTCCATGGGACCTCGTTACATGGGAACGTGAATATGCATGTATTTCTATAGACACCAGAACGCAGTGGATACCTGCCAGGTGTGTCTGTCCTGGCCTACATCATGCTCAGGACCAGAGACAATATCCTCATGCAGATGTTGAGGAGCAGTGACTTAAACAACTTGTGCACGTGCCACTCAGAGAACTGGAATTTCTTGAGATGATAAGTCCATTTAAAGATTTTATCTATTTATGGACATCAAGGTTTTATACATATTTAAATGTGAGGACTTGACTTGAAAGTTTTGAGACAGATTGGAAGGGACCCACAAGGATTCTCAAAGTCCACGTCCTGGCCCTGCACAAGACATCCACAAGAATCACAACATGTGTCTGGGAGTGTTGTCCAACATCTCTTCAGTTCTGTGAGGCTGGTACTGGGACCACTTCCGTGGAGAAGGACAGCTGATTTGGAAATACTGGAATTCATTGAAGACTTCATCATTGTCATTGTCCTGCATAGGGGGTCTAGCATTCATATTATTTGATTGTCTTAAATTATGTGATTGTAATACCTTCACCTTCAAAGTCTGAAAATTCTTTTTTTCTTAAAAGATGTATTTTCATAATTATGAATTTTCTTGGCATTTCCTTTGCAAATTCTTTAAGATTTTGAATGGACTCTAATAAGCTTTTAACTGGATCCCAAAGATTAAAGCTAAATAATTTCATGGTCTCCAATTTTCTGACTGAAATCTTTAAAAATTATAATTACTTTTCTTTTTCTTTATTAATCTAAAACCTTTTTATAGGCTAGTGGTGTTCAGTGCTCCTAGTTACCAAAACCTTTTAAATTTCTTTGAAAACTAGGTTAGAAATTAAAAAAAAAACAACCAAACCTATATAACTATAATAAGATGAACACTAAAAACAGTTTTATAAAGTAACAACTTCAAATTTTATGAAATAACATCTAAAAGAATGAAGATTATTTTATGATGTTATCTTGTCATTTCAATGTAAAGTAGAATTACACAAATTCTCTCAACAGTAATTTACAAATTAGCATTTTGTTCAAATGAATTTGAATATGCCTTTCTTCTTATCTGAAAGGATTGTTTTACAGAGCCAGTATGTCTACTTTTTCCAAGAGTTTGGTATGTTCACGATGTAGACTGCATTAATTTTAGAAATGGGCTGAAACAATACCTCCACTGTGATAGTCCCGAAAGTATGAGAACAATATCTTTTGGTTTGAATCTAATGTCAGACCCATCATTTTCTAATGGAGATAAACTAAAATGTTGACCTTTATGGAACTTGGATTCAGAGATGATTCTTTTTTATTCAGCACCATCAATAATCACATCACATTAATTGATTGGTCAGTGAGAAGGCAGTCTAAGTTTTTAGACTTTTTGCATTATTTTTGGTTCTCCTTCTGTGCAGACAGTAGCTTTACCTCAAAAGAATACTAAGGAAATAAAAGCCACATTAAAGTTGTTGCCTGTATTGTTTAATGAAATAAACAAGAGGAGTTTGTTGGTTGACAAATGGCTGAATAAGAGTTGTTAGTGTGCCCAGGTAGCCAAGAAGGCCAGGGACATCTTGGCCTGTATCAGCAATAGTGTGGCCACCAGAATCAGGCACTTCACTCTCCTTGCTGTAGTGGGCACCAGTGAGGCTGTGCCTTGAGTACTGTGTCCAGTTTTAAACCCCTTATGACAAGAAAACCTTGAGGTGCTGGAGCAAGTACAGAGAATGGCAATGGAGCTGGTGAAGGGTCTGGAGCACAAGTCCTGTGGGGACCAGCTGAGGGAGCTAGGGGTGTTTAGCCTGGAGAAAAGGAAGATGAGGTGGGACACTAGTGGTCTCTGCAACTACCTGACAGGACGGTGTAGCTAGGTGGGGGTTGGCCATTTCTTGTGTGTAACAAGCGAAAAAGGAAAATGGCCTCAAGTTGCACTAGAGGAGCTTTACATTAGATATTAGAGAGAAGTTTTTTCATGGGAAGGAAAAACACTGGAACGAAGAACAAACTGCACAGCAAGGTGATGGAATCACAATCCCTAGAACTGTTAAAAAAAATGTGGTTCACACAGCACTTGTGAACATGGTTTACTGGTGAACATGGTTGTGGTGCTAGGCTGATGGTAGGACTTGATGATTGTTAGTTTTTTCTGACTTTTGCAATTCTATGATTCTATGAATAAAATAATTCTAAAGACTCTCTATGTGAATACCTGTGAATATATGATAATATATTTAGAAAATATAAGATAAGCAAGGAAATCACCAATAACACATCTTCACTTTTAAAAGTTTGTTTCTTTATTTGAACCTTATTTCAGATTCATCCTCATATATGGATGACAATTTACATTCTCTATTTGCAAAAATTTATCATCATAATACTATTGCATGAGAAATTGTTCATACCTTTACACAGATTTTTTGACTGTATATCTTTTGTTTTAATGCTTTCCTACTTGCGAGCTTAATTTGGTCCAGGAAGAAGTGTTAGCAAATTTAACCTATGCAAAGCTATTTTAATGATACCTGTAGCCTAGATGAAATGAAAAAGCTTAAAATCCAAGAGAGTCAACATCTGACTCCTAGACTACTTTGATTAACATTAGAAACAACTTCTTAAGCCATCTGGATGTCAGCTAACATACATGTATAAGAAACATAGTACTTCCACTTTTTAGAAGTTTATATGAAAATTTTCTTTGGTTTCATTCATGTCACCTGAAATTGCAGTACCATCTCCCCAAGTTATTGGGGGCAGGGAGAGACGTTTAAGCAAACATGTGCCCATAGGAATTTTTTCCAGAAATTCATTCTACATACGTACTTTTTTTTAAATTTTAACATAAAAAATTACTCTAAGCTATTTTAAAGAAAATACTACCACATAAAATTCAAATTAAAAATTTTAATGAGGAATTGCTTTGATTTCAAAATAGTGGAAATGCAAAGCATAAAGAATGCTATTCACCACGTCAGGAATACAAAATAATCTCTGCAAATAATGCATCCAAAAGGTCAAATACGTTGAAACATCTCTCGTTTTACAAGTCAACTCCACAGCAAATTTTCTGAACCATTTACAAGATAGTAATTACTTATAGAAGAGTCTTTACAAATAACTTAGGAGAACAGATGCTCTATCTTTTGATAAAAAATTTTTGTAAAGGTTTTAGCTGAACTGAGAAAAATTTACTGGTCAAAAAATATTTGTCAATTTTCAATGAATGCAAGCAGTAACACTGTTTGCCATGTTTTGCATTAAAATATTGAGATGAGTTTTCTTACAGGACCATAAATCGTAACTCATGTGAAAGGATTTGTAGGCTTATGAACTTTCACGGTCATTTTAGTGAAACTGGCCAAATTCGAAATTTACAAGCACACACAAATCTATATTTATTTTGGTTCATACTGTAATCACATCCATCCTTCAAGAGATCAAATGATCTATGTTGAATCATGTCCTTGAAGCTGCACCATTTAGAAGCAAGAGAAAAAATTCAGTGTCTCATCTGTAGATTACCTGATTCTTTTGAAGTCAAGGGAAATTTTTTGCATGGCAAATACATTTGTGAAAACTGCTTATGCCTGTGTTAATATGTGGGTGTGTTGACACAGTTTAACTTTGTCATACTTTGAATTTCATCTAAACAACACTCATAAAAAAAGCTCAGTAATTATAAGTACCCACATTGCATTCAGGAAAACTACAACTGATGTATATAGCATCTTTTGTCTCCTGTGTTTTTAATGACAAAAGAAATAAGCTACAAATGCTTAAAACTGTGAACATAAATAATTTCTGTAAGCACACCATTTCTACTGAGCTGCAGCATTTGTTCTTAATGACATTTTTGTCAGAATTACAAATGAGGTGCCAGAATTTATTTTTTTTTTTTTAATTGGGTTGGGTTTTTTTTGGTGGTTTTTTTTTGTGGTTTTTTTTTTTTTTTTTTTTTTTTTTTTTTGTTTTTTTTGTTTTGTCTGATTTTCTGGGGGCAAGTTTTTGTTTTTTTCCAGAGGGATGTTATTCCTGTGAGGAATAAACATCCAAAAAGACAAGAAATCTATATTAAATGGTTCAATTTAATTTGAACTTTCACAGAATTACCTTTATTATTCCAGCTGGTTTTCATGGTGAAAGGAAGTTCTCTTTGTGAATAAGACTGACATAACTTATCCCTTTATACCAGCTCTAATCTAATAAGTCAAATATTTGCACACCTCCTCTTCAAGTTTTCCAAATAGATTTTTTTTTATCATGACAATAAAATCTAGTGTGGAACAGGTGTCATATCTGGGTACTCTAAGAAGCAAAACTGAATGGGGAGACTTATCTGTAATTCCACACTTCAGGGAAGGCTAATTGGTTGTGTTCTGAAGGCAAGGACAATGAGAGGTACCTTCTCCCATTCATGCTTGAGTGCAGTTCTCAATTACCATATTACCTTGTTATTTAAACACTTCCTCCAATAATTATTATCAGGCTTCATTCATGGATCTCTAAATACTGGAAAATAGCAAGGTAGCATATGTTGCTGGAAAGTTGGTGTCACAAGCCTAGCTTAAAAATCTTGGGAGTATGAGTCTAATATTGTAGGAAATGCAGAGTGGTGGTGTGATTTTCGCAGGCAGTAGGAAAAGTTAGACATTATAATCAAGCGATGAATTCTTGAACTTCAGCAGTTTCGTTTTCACTGTGCATGAAAACTGCTTCGTCTAGACAGAGCATGATGATGTAGAGACACATTTCCTCTATGAGACCTGTGCTTTAACAAACAAGTTTGTTTGCTGCATCTTCTCAATTTGTGCCTGCATCCCACAGTTTCAGTTTTTCTTTCTTACACAAATTAAGGAGCGCAAACATTTCAGGGATGCATTCTGCCTTTCAGTAAGTCAGAAAACCCACTAAAGCTCTATTACAGTCATATAAATTGCAGTTATGAATCTAAAGAAAACCAGGAGCAGCTCCAGAAGAGCACTGATGCTTGGAGAGAAGAGCATCAAAGTCAGCATGTGGTGTTTGGGATGCAGCTGAGCACCCTGAGAGAGGTCAGGAAGCCTGACTTTGATGACAGTGAGTGGAATCCTTGAGTGAAGGAGGACCATGGTGGGTCACCATTTCTTCAGAGAACTGGTATAAGGAAGAAATTTACAGTGGGGCTTTGAAGGGTTACTTGGATTGAATTGGCTTGGCTAGCCAGTAGGAAATCACACTACTTTTGCAGTTATCTCTGCCATAATTTTCACAGCTGCTACTGGAGCACCTTCTACTGAGGAAAGCAGCATCTCCCCTGCTTCCCTAACCCACCATGTTGACTCATGGTTTTGTAGGAATGTATGACTGGTATCGTTTGCTGGAAGAGACCAAAGTGATAGTTTGCAAACTACAAAGTATTGTGGGTACATTTATTGTTTCATAGAACATTTTTTTCAGAGTGCATGTAGGCAACAACATGTGGTTTTCTGTGCTTTGAAACAACTTTGAAGGTTTCTACTGTGACAATAACGTCATTTAATCACAAAAGGCCTTATTCTGCACTGTGTCTTTGTTGAAGCCCAGAAAGCCCTTTCTCTGGAGTCTCTTTGAGTCGTCACAATTGAACTCTGCTGCCATAAAGTGCCTGACAGCTTAACCCCAACACATTTGAAGCAGAATTGTGTTCTAATAAACAATTACCTTTACCTTCAAATAACTGCCTCCTGCTTGAAAAATCTTTTCATAATAATAACACAAATTAATACAGATAAATAAAATATTTTTAAAGAAAGTAATTTCTATGGTCAATAAAAGTATTGTTGATAATCTGAACATGATGCTTCACAAAATGAAGCAATGTGGGATAGGCTACCTTAAACTGGTAGATTTTCCATTATGATAAAGAGACAATGCTTTGTTAGAAAGCATAAGAAAGATCTATAGTGAACCTAAAAAAAAAATCCAATATGATATGAATCTTTCCAGAAGCCTGGACTTCACCTATAAAGGCCTCCTTTCTTGAAATAGGTGTATTGTTTACATTTAATGAAGATTTTTTTGCCAATATGGCTCATATTATTTTAGTTGGCCTAAGTCAAATGCGCAAACTTTGGAATTGGTCACAAAGACAGTTAAAATTATAGTTCATGGGAACACAGAGGAATTGTATTTTCTCTTTAGAGATTCCTTGTTGAATCATGTAGAAACTATTGATTATATTTCAAAGGTAGGGGTTTTTTTTTAAATACATGCCAGTGACTTCATCTGTCTAAAGCTGTCTGAACTTCAAACAGATTTGGGAAATACAGTAGATAAAAGAAATTTATGAGAAATAAATTAGGTCACAAAAATGGCAGAGGTCTTTATCCAAAAAAAGGGTCTTTCAAAGGAAAGAATGGAAGGAATATCCTTTTCCCTCCTTATTGATAATGGAGAAGTTGAGAAGTAAATATATGCCTCTTAATAAATAATTTAAATTAAGGGTTATAATAATGATTTTCAAATTAAACATGAGAATCCATCCACTTCTTTCTTATTTTTATGGAAATATATATACTTTCTTATTTGATTGTGTGTTTTCAATGTTTACTAATTTAGATTTTTCTATCCTGGAAACAGTCACATCTTCAAAAAACTGATGTGTACCTCCCTTACTTTCTCTAATGACATGAATAGAAAGGCATAAGGAACCTGGAGGAGGCACTGGCATCTTGTGCAATGTTCATTGTTTGTGATTAGAGAAAACTCTTATAGCATGGACCCAGGAACTTGTCAGCATGGAGGACATCCTGGGCAGCTGTATACCCTGGTCTCAGGCAAAGCAGGAAGCAGAAAACACCATCCCAGGTGATAGCCTTCTCACTAATCCCCTGGGAAAGCAGAGACATGCAAATATCCTTTCTTCAAAGTCTGATACTTGTGTCTGAACTTGGCTTCAGGGGGAGGTAGAGATGCCAGAGCCCAGGTGTGGGAACCTTGATAAGTGGTGCCAGGTATAGCCCTCCCCATGGACGCAAATGCAAGCATGTGACATGTTCTTCTGGCAGAAAAGTAGGTGCCTCTAGTACTCATCAAAGAGTTGTCACAAAAATATTTTAATATCTTAGTAAAGATTGCTTAGTGGCAAGGAAATTGTTGAGGGTCTTTGTTTTCACTCACTAATAAGGTTAAAATTAAAAGGATATTTGTTAATTAGTGAATTAATTGACAGCACTGAAAAGACCACGAGATTTAAATTAAACATAATTTAGTTTATTTTGGGGTGGGAGTGAATTTATGTAAAAATATGGCAATGTGGGGCAAGAATTCATCTTTCAGAACAACATGAAAACAATGAATTTCTTGAGCTTACTGTAAGGGAGAATATCAATCAACTATACCATTCCAAATTAATTTGATTTTATATTACTAAAAGTCCATTTTTCAGGGCTATTCATACCAGGGAATTATTTCTTCAACATTATGGCAGGCTGCCTGTTTGGAAGGAGGAAGGGACAAAAAACATGGCACAACCGAAAAACTTTGTTGCTCTGTGCAGATGTGATTCTCCTGTGATTTTCCACCACTTTCAACGACTCCTTAGATTTCCTCCTTTAATCTCTGAATATTAAGGCAGAGTGAGAGGCTGTAGGAGAATGCTGACACTGAAACTCTACTGGATCCATACTGACTCGATATGTCCATTCTGCTAGCTCTCCCTGCTCTTTTGACATGGTTGACTTGTGATTTCTTGGTTATGACTTGTTTGTCCACTATGCTCCTTATTGTGGAAGATTTGCTTTCAAGTGACATCTACATCCATGAAGGTACCTTTAAATCTGCTTTTAGTAAAGTAGATGGTAAAGGAAACTGGCAGGTAGAATTGCTATGTTATTGAAAGAACCCAGATACATATATTTTTAATGAGAGGCAGTACTTCAAATGCCTTTTTACTGACAGGATTAAAATGTGACATTTGTCCTTCGCCTTTGTCACACTGGTTCAGCTGTTTTTCAATTCTATTAAAAAAAAATTGAAAATGTGGTAGTCTTATCTTCCAGTACCATTGACAGGTATCTGCTAAAGTGGATACAAATGAGTAAATCTCATGCATATTTGTCCAACACCAAACAATTTGTTTGTTATCACACTACTTCAGGGGAAAATGTAAGGATAAGAAATTCCATAATTTCCCTATGACAAGAAGGCAGAAATCTTTCTCTCTAGTATCTCTTGATTATAGGTAATGAGTCCAGGATGACTTCTGTCATCCCAGAAGTACAGAGGTGTGTACTTCCTCAGGGAAGCATGCGAGAATACTGCCACATGGCTCAGTCTTGTCCCACAAACCCAAAATCACTAAGAGAGCTTTGGGATCCAAAAGTTATTTGTTAACAGTCATCCTAACCCTGTGGCCAAAGAGCAAAATAAGAAGCCAAACTCTGAAAGTCAACCTTGTAAGTCTTGCTTTGGTCCACAAGGTCTGGAAGCAGTTCTGGGCAGCAAACACTTCAGAGTTTTACCTCTAATTTCCCACCTTGGGTATTTTGGGTTGTTTAATTTAACATTCTTCTAGAAACATTTAAAAAGCAGTGAATCTCCAGCCTTCACTCTAATCCAGTCCAAGTTTTTGATTTTCATTCTCTTTTTTCAACAGTTCTTGTCCTCAAGGTTGTAGTCAACTTTCTTTGTGAGGTGGGAGATCTGTTAGTTCCTAAATGAGAACCAATCCCTCTGCATTAAATGGGTGTAATGTAGGATGTAAGAAGTTGTGACCCTTTATAATAGTTTTTTTTCTATGGCATTTTGAGTTTTCTTTCATGCCAGAGGTTGGCAGATGTTGGCATGTTACGATTATGAAATTAGAAAAACTCTGGTTAGATCAAAACAGGTGGCAAATCAGTACATTAAGTACATTAAGTACATAAACTCCTCCCAGTCAACATATATATGTTGTACATGAGCACAGCATCACTGAATTATAGCACAAGATCAATGTAAATTACACTTCTTACATAAGTATGGTCTTCCTTGCTTCTACTCATTCTATCCTAGCAAAAAAATAAGTGTTTGTACATTTCTCAATAAATGTACTTCTGACATCTTTCTTATCAAATCAGTCTGACACTTTTCCCTTTCAAGCTTGACATGCCATTAAATTAATGTGTAAAGATTTTAAAAGCCTCAAAACCCAGCTTATTTTACACATTTCTCAATGGTATAATGTAAAATTGGCTTTTAAAAATTGAGACACTTATCACATGCTTTAATTCTCTATCTTTAAGAAGTGCAATGTTTCCTTTTTTAATCTGTCATAAACTGCTTCACTCATTAGTTGCTGTGTCTGTTGATGGAAATGTATAGTCACTGTGACCATGAAAATTCAACATTCGACCTTCTGCCTGAGGATATGTTTGTTTTGAAGCTAGGACTACACTGTGCTTCATTCATACAATATTTACATGGAGCTAATTATGGATACCATGAAATTTGTAGCTTCAATAATATTGTTGACTATCACACCTACAATTTGATAATTTCTTGGTTTTTTTCTAAAAAACTCTTTTTCTGCATTCAAAAAATTACACCTAATATGCCCTAAAGAAATCCTCTATTAATGGGTGTAATGAATCTAATAAAAACTCCATACATATGAGGTTTTTTATGGGAAAGGATTAGAAGTTCTGAAAAGAAACCACCAACTACTTTTGTCACCTTTTCTTTTCAAGAAATTGTATGAGAAACAGAGATGACTTTCAAAGCCTGTGAGCGTGTGTGCTGTTGGATAAGATGCTGGAAATGGCAGAAGTCATAATTTCCAGCAGATGCAGCCAGGCCATATCATGTCATTGGCTTTAGAATGAGTAAGTGTAATTAGGTGTCGGCCCTCGAGTGAAGAATCAGGGTTACAAGCAACCCTTTTGGGCTAATGTAGTTCTACTCCTGCTAGTGTAAGTAAAATCATCAGAACATTCACAAAAATGAAACTTGCTCTGTGTACATAAATGCATCCAGAAACAAATAAGTTATTGAGACTTTTTTTTAAATCCTAGCACAATACAGTAACTATAGCTATTGAAGAGTGTAATTTTGTTTAAATGATGGCTCCCAAATCTCTCCAGGGACATTTCCTCATGCAAATACACTGTAGCAAACGTATCTAGAAGGCACAAATCTTTGTGCCTAAGTAGTTGCAGTAGCCTTATCAGACTGGAAACATTTCGTTTATCATCTTAACAAGAAACACTCTAAAATAAAACTGCATTTGTATAGAATAGGAAATGTAAGGGGTTGAAATCTCCCATATTTTCCTTTAGGATTTTTCATAGTATTTATCAGAGTGACTTTTCACTCTACAGTCTTCTACATACATTTACAAATTTACCCCAAGTGAGAAAAAACACACAATAGTCATGTCTATTGTCCTGTGAAAGGAAATACAATACATAACAATTTGTCTTCAAGCACAGTGACAAAATGTATAGTCTCCTGGTAATACTCAATATTACTGTGATGACAACTGTTACAGAGTAAGGTTTTCTTCATCTCCATTTCTTTTTGAGGATAAGGCAGAAATAGTTTGGTTAGTTTCTTGGTCTACTGTTTGTCTACTGTTTTGCCTTTTTTTTTTTTTTTTTTTTAGTGTACTTGTGTTTATACTTAAGTGGATGTGTTCATAATTTTCTGAGATAAAACTAATTTAGAGAAATTAATTTGGTGTTTAGCTACCTAGTTTATTGCTTATTTTTGACTTTTTCAAGGATAAGCCCTCCAGCAAAGAGTTGGTCTGTGTGAAATTTCTGTCTGTAGTAGTGAGGCTTCTTTTAAAAGACATTTTTACCTAGTGCAACATAAACTGTGGAGGAGCAAGGAGCAAGACCATAAGACAGGTGTTGTTACCCTTTTGTGGAGAAGTTGATTATGCCCTGGCTTACTACTTTTTGGGTCTCTTCAGAGAGATAAACACCCAAAAGATAGTTTTGAGCCTTCTCCAAGAACTCTGAATAGGTGCTATCAGCCTTGGAGTAAAGTTTCATGAGGAACAGATCCCTGCCACTACATACCATTGGACACAGAACTAAATCATGCTTCAAGCAACTTATTTTCTTATTCAGCACTGCTAAACAGGGTTTAGGCCATTCATCTGAGCAATTTTTCTCGACTCCTCTGATTCAGATCAGCCAACATTAGGACAAGTCTAGTCTCATTTTTGTGGAATAAAAGGTTACGATTTTCAGTACAGCATTAGAAGTATAACTCAAAAAAGACATCTCAAAATGTACATCCTATTCTGTTTCTCACCTGACAGAGATTTTAGGTAACCAAAAGAGTGTTTAATTTTCCTAAACTAAATTAGTTTGTCTATTCAGATAAACACTTATTGTCTGCACACCTCACCTGCCAGTCTTGTTCTAGCTGCTACTCAAGGATTCTTTTAGGATCTTTCTTGATACAACCTTCTTTTTCCTGGAACCAACAAATGCTGTGCTTCTGCTTAGCCTTGAAATGCATTGTTAAAATTTAGTCTAGGTGTCCCTTCTGAAAGGGACAATGTTAGGATGTAAATTATCCACAAACTGGTGATTGAATTCTTAATTTGATTACTTTTCTCACAAGCTGATTTTCATTTTGACATTTTATAAGTCATAGGAACCATTACCTTTCTGATGGTCTTACAGTGTATGTAATATAGTTTTTTATTAACAATGATCACAGTAATTAGTTATTAAATAATAGTAAATTAATAATAAAGCTGTCTAAGCTGGCTTCTTGCTTCCCACTCTTTTTGAATAGGTTTGGATTTGCATTATGGTGATCTTGAAAATCATGAGAAGAATTTGGAACCTGATTTGATTTCTTAGGGGAAGGCTGTTTGCAGATGAGGATCTTGGGTATTCACAGTGATAGGATGATTACAGAGAGCTTGCTATGGCTTGATAGACCTAGAATTTTTCCAGTAGGCCATCAGCCATGAAGTTTGTGAGCATGTATCCGCAACATGTGTTCACAACTGCTTCATAAGCAGTTGCTGTAGACACAATTGGATTTGGAGGAGTGGGAAACAGTCAGCTGACCAGAGAGAGGTAAAAGAGAATGGATTTTTTGTTACAACTTCGGTAAGACTTCACTACCTGAACAGAATTAGCAGTCTAATTCCAGGTGGTCTTATAATAGTTGAGGAAATTACAGAGGGAGACTGATAACCACTTCCTTTTTCCCTCCAACATTTTTATTTGTGCAGTTACAGCTGACTTTCTATAGACAGGTATCTTACTAATCATACTTGTTGGAGAGAGGCACAGAAAATAATGTGTTCATCAGAGATTTGCCTCACCCTTGTGTTCTCTAGTTGTGGCATCATTAAAATAATTAATAAACTCCCTCTGAATCTGGGGCACTACTTAGATATAGCTTTTCACTGAAAAGGAAATCAGAAAAGAGAAACGCAAAAATAATCCACATCCAGTGTAGAATTTTCCTTTGGGGGAGTCTCAAGTAATTGTGTGTTATGTGTGTGTCTCTCCAGCCAATTATAGGCATTCACTCAGCTGCTTGTGTCTGAATTTGTCAGGTTTCTAATGTAATATATAAATCTGTTCCTTCTTGACTCCAAAACCACAGCTGGTTTTGATCAGACTCCTATAAAAAGGAAATTTCAATTAGCAGTGATCCAAACATATTCCGGAGGTATATTTTTACGGCTGCTTGACGAACAGCACTCTTTGTTCGTGAGGGTGTGTGTGACTCTCAAATGCAAAGCAGCCAGAACTGTGAGTCATCACCACAAGCACAGTACTTTTTTGCAGAGGTCACATTCTGCCAAAACCAGAGGAATTAGCTAGCCAGATTGAATTAGCGGTTGAAGCACATTAATTTATGCTACATAAATGTTATTGTGGCCCTGTGGGCAAGTACTTAGGTCATATGCTTTATGAACTATTTGTACCAAGAGGGCTTTCCAGCTGTAAATCAGCTTCAAAGCACAGTTTTGCAAAGCATTCGTGGCTCTGCACTGTGCTTTCCCCTGTCCGCACTGATTCCATCTCTTGGCACACTGATTGCTCGCCATTCTGCATGTGCTTTATAGGATTTCCTGCAAGAGGAGTGGATCAGCAACCAGAGCAGAGCAGAGGCTGGGTCTGGTGGAGAAGTTGAGCCCTGGCCAGTCGCCGATGACGCTTGTGGGCAGCTGTGGGTTTGTGTCTCCAGGCGTCTGGCAGCAGGGCTGCTAGAGTTGGTGCAGCTGTGTGGTAAATGGAAATCTTGGTATCTCAAGCACATGTACAACCCAGCCCCTTGACAAGGCTGTTTCTCTTCTGCGGGAGGAAGGGAATTAGATACACTTTTGGCCACATTATTTCAGAGTGAGAAAAAGTAGAAGTGTTTTCTCGCTTCAAATTATGGTAACTGAGGACACATGCCAAGAAAGAATTATGCATAAAGATAGTGTTTTAACTTGTTTTTATGTGTTTGGATATGTCTCTGCCAAAAATCTGACAGAGCCTCATTGTTGCAGCTTTTCCATCATGAAGCCAGTGACTGCACCCAGCAAACATTTCATAAATAATGAAGTAATTGGGGGCATTTAGTGTTGTCTGATTGTGTCAGCAGGTGCATGTAACACGTTCTACTTTCCAGCAAGCCAGGTAAATGCTACAGCAGTGTGAGAAGGGAGGCAGTGTTGGTCTCCAGAGGGGAATGGTCTTTTTAAATAAGCATATTTCACTCAGACCACTAATTCCATCCTTTTTTTCCTTTTTTTTTTGGGGGGGGGGGGAGGGAGGGGGGTTATGCCTGCCTTTGCACAAAGGATTTTTTGTTTTTCTGTTCATTTTTGTTCTGCTTAGCAAGCAGATCTGCTCCCTAGCAGCACTGCTACTGTGATGCTGAATCACACTGCACATATATCTTCCCCCACAGAGTGCTTCAAAACATCTTCTCTTGTTTTTAAATGTAATACAGCCAGCACCTTTATTGGGTATCTCCAATGCTGCTGTTCTCAAGGACGCAACAACCCTGTTTGAGATTCCAGACTGCAACCTCTTTTACTTAGGCTCCCTGGTTTCTGGGCTTGTTGGTTTAGGAATTTTGGACATTAATCATGTAGTGTAAATGACATTTTTCTTCATGCTGAATATTTCAACAGGATCACAAAAGAAATGTTTTTATAACATTAAATATTCATAAAATCATGCTAAAATAGTTAGGGGGATGCGAAATAGATGAAGATTTAAAAGCATAAATATTTGATATTTTAATAGCTTTTCATATGATTTTTTTTTTCATTAACCTAGTGCTGTTACCACACATCTGTTATTTGAATAGGGAAACTATTATTCTTTTAAGTGTTTTCTATTATAAATGAAGTAATTTACTCTACTTATTAGCAATTTTATTTTGCTAAGCTTATGAAAAAGAAAAAATATTGAGGTCTGAGAACTGCCAGCCCTGCTTGTGTGAATGCAGATCTCCATCACCCTGTTGCTGAAACACTCCTTTGTTGACTGCTTTTAGTGCAAGATCCCATTTACCATTGCAGGATTGCAAAAGGGCTATTAAAACTCCCAGAGTGTAATTTTTATGCATAAATACCTTTTTCTAGAAAGTAAATAAATTATCATCTGAAGTAAGGTTGATTTTCAACATGAATCCATATACTTTCCATTAAACCTGTCTTCTGAAAACTCACCACAGGAAGAAAAATCTTTATCAGTGACTAAAGAAATTCTTGTGAGACTTATACGAATTTTTCCTCTTTTCTTTTTTCCCTTTCAAATGTATCTCCCTTCTTTGTGTGAGACTAGAACCTCTGCATGTAGCGTGGGGTGGCAATGGTTATGTGTTTCCTAAGAAATTGTTTCATCAATAGAAGCTGTAGACTAGATGTTTGCTATGTTTCATTAATTGGGTTAAGGAAGCACGGATATTTATGACAATTATTTGGGAATCTGTGTAAAAAGATAGCCAGGCAAACCTCTGTAATCCACTTACACCTCACAGAAGTCAAACGGTTGAACAAGCCTATTAAACAAGCTATACGCCTGTCTGTCTGGAGGAGCTGTTAAATCATTAATTTCTGCACAATACCTAAGGCAAGTCTGTCAAGAAAGATGTTTTGTAGCAGATTTCTGTTCTATTAAGGATGGACATAAAATAGAAGAATTTAAAATGTGTCAATAACTCAAGGCAAAAATGCTTAATGCAAGAAGAAACATCTTCTTAACTGTTGCTTAATGCAAGAAGAAACAACTTCTTAACTGTTGTATCCTGGGTTGGTTCAGTTAGGGGTTTTTATGAATGTTAGTTAGTCAGTTCTATGTACCCCAATGGTTCGCTCTGGGTCACTTACCATTGGAGCATTCCCATGTCAGTCTTATAGCCACCCCTGTTCATTCCTGAAACTTCTGTGTCAGTTACCCCATCCCCGTATTCCTATTTGTCCCAAAACCCTGTATCCACCTCTGTTATGTTCCCGTTGGCTGCCGTGGTCCACATCACTCCCCTGTTGCCTGTCCCATTGGGCAAGGGGAGCTTCCGCCCCTGTCTGCCTGCCCCCTATATAATCCCATGCTTCCTTTGTCTCACTGCCATCTTGACCATGTGCACGCTAGGGGATGGATGCCGCTCCAGCCACCACAGCGGCCACGCAAGAATAGAAGTTCTCCAGCCATGCATGGCAAGGTGTGCCTTCCTTTGCCCCTTTATCTCCTCTCAGCGTTGGCTACAGAACATGGCTAGCCCACGCCAGAGGCTCAACCCCAGAGCACCGCAAACATGCGGCAACCCCGGTCCGGCCAAGAGGCAGCGCCATTAGCCGGGCTCCTGAGCTGTCTGGACCGGGGCGAGAAGAACGCAATGCCACAAGTGACTGCCCAACATCAGGGCCACAGCTGTGAGTGCTGCCGAGCCCAAGCCATGGGGCGGCCAGCAAAGTAGCCGATGCAGGTGGAGCTTCACCGTCTGGCAACCCAGAGCCGTGCGGAGAGCCGAGCCACTGCCAAGCCACAGAGCTGCGCTGCCAAGCTGTGCCGCCACCAAGCTGCAGTTTCTGCACGGAACAGTGCCTCATGCCGGACTGAAAACTGGGGCGTAGGCTTCACGAAGTAGGTCAGTGAAGACTCCATCACTCTCAAAGGAGCACACAGACCTTTGTCCTGCTGCTCCCACAAGGGACGGAAGTGCAACTTTTCACGGTCGCAAAAGGCGAAGAAAAGCCCTTTCCAAGAATGAGGACTGCATTTTCTGTTTGTGAAGACACCGGTTTGGTGAGTATCAGTGGCAGGGACAGACCCGACTGATACTCTCTTTCACTGGGGTGGGCTAGCTGCATTCCCGAGGTAGGGGACGCACAGCGCACAGCACGAGCAGCGGCCGCTGGCACCTTTCGCCCCTTTTTCTTTTTTTTCTGCTTTTCCTGCAGCTGAGGGTGGGGTCACGTGGGCGGGATAGCATGGGGACAGTGCTAACCTCCCACCAGAGGGAATTTTATCTTGAAGTTAAAGAACTCCTAAAGGTGAAGGGTAGTTTCCCCAAAAGTTCTGTTAAAAATTTTGTTCGGTGGTTGTGCAACTCCTTCCCCCACGTCTCCACGGAAGATGCTAAAGAAGAAGAGTTTTGAGAGCATGTGGGGGCAAAATTAGTGGAGGGAATCGAGCGCAGGGATTCCTCTGTCAAAGATTGCTTTACTAAGCTCCATTTGCTAATTTTGGAAGTTGTAAGAATGGAAAGTGCGCGAAATGTGAGCCAAAGGAAGGAAAAACCGCCGAACGAAACCCCTGTTCCTCCTGAACCCATTTCCCCACCCTCCTTTCCTACCCCTTCTTCCCCCAGACCAGGTGGGCAGGGCAAGTACTCTGCCGCTTGTTGCATCCCGGAGTTTGGGTTTAGATTAGGGTTTTTAATTTATGTTAAAATAAGTCAAGTTCTGTAATCCCGCGTTTCCCCCATGTTGTTCTCCCCCACGGTTTCTGGCCCCATGCTGCCTGCTGCCGGATCTTACCCCTGTGCAGCTCCTGTAACCACCCTGCCGTCCGGCCCCGGGAAACCCCGTGCTGGCCACCCCAAGCCACACGATCCCGCTCAGCCCAAGGCTCGGTGCCGGCCCCTGCGGGGTTCTCTGGTTGGTCACTGTTGCTGGCGTCACTGCCACGGCAACCACCCCTATTGGGCGGCAGGCCCTGGATCCTCTCGCCCCGCCCCTCCATAAAGCCCTATCCCGCAGGCAGCCAGGCGCCATTTTCTCCCATGCGAGTGCCGGGAGCAGTCGCGTCTTTCCATCGATCCGCGCCATGTGTGACCAATAAACCGTTCCTGCCAAGCACGGAGTAAATGGACAAATTCCTTAACTCTTTGCCGGACCCCTAGCGCACGGTAACAGAGGCTGGCCAGCCCACGCGCCTGAGTCACGGAGCTGTGTCCGGGAACCCGCGGCAGCAAACCCCGGCAGTACGTGGAAGCTACGCCACAGCCAGGCTCCCAAGAGCCGCGTGCAGCCGGGGAGAGCAAAAACCCACGCCGCAGCCGCTCAGAGGCACAGGACAGCTCCAAAAACATGGACCGTGTTCCTGGCTCACCCAAGTCCACCCGGCATCCCTGCCCTAGCAACATTGGCCACATCACTAGGGACCTGACCCCAAACCCTCATTCCAATCCCTTTTTCCCAGTTAAAAATTCCAGTTTTCGCGCTACCCCACGCAGTTTTGTCCCCCTGAACCCTTTTCTTTGTTCCCTTGAGGAAACCCCGCCGACTGCGTGGCAGGCACCTTTGTCTTCAAAAAATGGAGGCCAGGCACCTGAGGGTGCTTTTTTTTCCCATAATCCCTTTCTCCCCTTTGTTCCCTTCGTCCCTGCCTTCGACCCAAACACCTCCTGCTTCCCTGTGGGCGTGGGTGCCGCCCCCTCAGGGTATCGGGTTACTCCCCCTCCCCCTGTTCCTCCTCGTGTGAGTATTCCCTCCAGTCCTTTGCATGTTCTCCCAGCCACATCATCGACCCCACCCTCTCCCACCAGGGAGGATTCTGTCATCTCCGCCCCGCTGTCTCAGGAAGGGCACATCCCCCATCCTGTCCCCCACGCCCCACCTCCACATTCCCATGGTCCCCGGAGATCCGGGGGGGAAGAGGGGGGAAGGGGGGAGGGGGAGCGGGAACCTCCACTCCCACCTTCCCATGGTCCCCAGAGATCTGGGGGGGGGAGGGAAGAGGAGGGAGGGGGGAGTGGGAACCCCTGCCTCCACATTCCCATGATCCCTGGAGATCTGTGGGGGAGGGAAGCAGGGGGAGGGGGGAGCCGGAACAGGTTTCTGAGCCTTTTGCAGATTCCACGGATTGGGTCAAAGCAACAGTTGAGAGGCATGTGGAGGGATCAGCAATCCAGGATAAGTTTGTCCCAGAAATAACATCCATGAACGCTGAAACACAGCTCGAGATCCCAGAAAAGCCCAGAGACAATGTGGTCGCCTCGGATGCTGTGCCTCCAAAGGACACTGTTCCAATGCAGTCTCCATCAAAGCGCCGGTGCTTCCACTGTGATCGGAAGGGACATTTTCTAATTCAATGTCCATTTTTGAGGAGAGCACCACCAGGGCAGCGGGGGAGGGGGGGGCGACCCCACCTTCCAAAAAAACTAAAAGGAGAGCATGAATCTGCCTCACTTGAGGATAAAAATGAGGCAGGTCATGGCACCTCAAGGGGAGCTGTGATTTATCTTATAGTGCAGGTGGTGAGTCAAAACAACAGGGTGCCTGTGAATGCAACAGATGATCCCACCAACCGGGGGGTGGCATCCACCCACAAGCGCCACAAGGAGGAAAAAGATTCGACATCACTCTAAAAAATTTAGAGCCAAAGAAAAAATCCCCTCAGCTACCTCAGTCCATTTATGTTCCCAGTCTATTCATTTGTAATAAAGTTGTTTTCCCAGTTCGTCTAACCCCAAACACCCAGGGAGGAACCAGCTCCAGCATCATCACAGCAAGCCCTCTCCACCTGCAAAGGCAGTCATCGCAGTCACAGCACCAGGAGAAAGCTGAGTGAAAAGGCAACCACAAGAACAGCAAAGAAGTCCAAACACCTGTCTTTTTTATATATTAAAAAACAGTGATACGTTGCATCCTGGGTTGGTTCAGTTAGGGGTTTTTATGAATGTTAGTTAGTCAGTTCTATGTACCCCTATTTCCCCCCGCGATGGATTGCTCCGGGTCACTTACCATTGGAGTATTCCCATGTCAGTCTTGTAGCCACCCCCTATTCATTCCTGAAACTTCTGTGTCAGTTACCCCATCCCCGTATTCCTATTTGTCCCGGAACCCTGTATCCACCCCTGTTATGTTCCCATAGGCTGCCGTGGTCCGTCCATGTCACTCCCCGTTGCCTGTCCCATTGGGCGAGGGGAGCTTCCGCCCCTGTCTGCCTGCCCCCTATATAATCCCATGCTTCCTTTGTCTCACTGCCATCTTGACCATGTGCACGCTAGGGGATGGATGCTGCTCCAGCCACCACAGTGGCCACGCAAGAATAAAAGTTCTCCAGCCATGCATGGCAAGGTGTGCCTTCCTTTGCCCCTTTATCTCCTCTCAGCGTTGGCTACAGAACATGGCTAGCCCACGCCAGAGGCTCAACCCCGGAGCACTGCAAACATGCGGCAACCCCGGTCCGGCCAAGAGGCAGCGCCATTAGCCGGGCTCCTGAGCTGTCTGGACCGGGATGAGAAGAACGCAATGCCGCACTTCACATGTAGTCAAGCATACCCAGTGGTAACTAGTAGGTGGAATGCTACTCATGGGATCAGAAATCATTTTTTGGATAGATTATGTGGAAGGTTTTTAGCAAACATATCCCACCATAGTTTGTTACTGTGGTGTCTCTCTGTAATCCAGATTTCAGCTTTAAAAATGGAAATTATAATTATTTTCTGTCACCTTTTCCTAGGAGAGAGACTAAAAACTTGGCTTCATTTTCAGCTGGATGAATCTATATTGTAGAGACATTTTCACATTTTGTTATTGGAAGGGAATGCACAGTACTTCACGTCTTCAGCGCATACGTGCTTCTGGATGTGGTCTCTGCAACACAGTGCACTGAAAAGAGAAGGTGGTGATGGCTGTTTAACAGGTAGTTTAATGGATTCTGACAACTTGCCTCATGCTCCCTCTCACTGATGGGGTCACACTGCCCCCAGCCCCATCTTCAGCCCCAAACTATGCACGGTTGCCTGATGGGTAGACTCAATGTGTGTTATAGTCTGTTTCTGATGGTATATTCCAATTTGTGAACAAACAACATTAATTCGGCCCAAGCTCTCCTCTTTCAGGTATGTTGCATCCATGGCAGAGGTTTCTCCAAATCCATGCTGTTGAGCAGGGCTACGTACTGCTCCTGCTTTGGACTGGCAGGTGTGAACCAGAGAGAGCATGTAACGTGGGCCAGGCTGCGGCTTTGCGTTCTTTTCCCTGGTCCCAGGCAGCTCTGGAGAGCCCAGCTAAAGGCACTGCTTCTTGGCTGTACCAGGGCACCGCAAGGCCCGGGCACTGTGGCACAGCACACCAGGGTGGGGCTGGCTGCACTCTGTAACCGGTGCTGGGATGAGGCGAAGAGGCGAAGGAGGCACACCTTGTCCTTGCAGTTGGCTGGAGAGGGTTTATTGTTGCGTGGAGCTGTGATGGAGAATAGCGTCTGCCCCCAGCACCCACATGGACAAAATGGTGATGGGACCAAGGGCGCATGAGATTTTATAGGGGGCGGGCAAACGAGGGCAGAAGCCCCCTCGCCCAATGGGGACAGGCAGTGTGCCAATGGGAACGCGACAGGGGTGGATACAGGGCTCCGGGATGAATGGGGTTGTGGGGATGGGGTGACTGACAAGGAAGTTTCAGGAATGAACAGGGGGTGGTCACCGGACTGACGTAGGGAAGCTCCAATGGCCAGCAGCCTGAAGCGAACCATCATGAGGGGAACAGGGGTGTACACAGAACCGGCTAACTAACATTATAAAGCCCCTAATCTGAACACAACCCGGGATGCAACATCTCCCTGCTTTTTAAAATATAAAAAAGACAGTTGTCTTGACTTCTTTGTTGCTTGCATGGTGGCCTCTTCTCCCAGCTTCTTCTTCTGCTGTGACTGCAATGACTGCCTTGCAGATGGAGAGGGCTGGAGATGATGCTGGAACTGGTTCCTTTTTGGGTGTTTGGGGACAGGGGAACTGGGAAAACAACTTTATTACAAACATATGAACTGGGAACATGAATGGACTGAGGTAGCTGGAAAGAGAAATTTTTTTAAGAGATGAAGAATCCCTTCCCTTCTTGCAGCATTTACGGTTGGATGCAACTCCCTTGTCAGTGGGGTCATTTGTTCCATCCACAGGCACCTTATTGTCCTGACCCACTAACTGCCCTGGTGTGTATGGTTTAATGTGCCTCCTGGGCACCCACTTGACTCCTGGTGGCGTGGATACGCAGGCATATCCCTGTCCCCAAGTCAAAAGTGGGAATGGACCCTGGATTTCTTTAGAGTTCGGATCCCTCACTAGCACTGGAGGCCACTCTTCAGGCTGGAGCTCTTGATTTTGCTTGAAATGCCTCAGGGCTGGCGGTTCTGGTCTGTCAAAGGAACAGTTTAGAAAACTGAGGGTAAATAATGCCTTGCAGAGCCTCTCATGTGGTGACAGCACTCGCACATCTCCGCACTGCTTCTGGAGGACCTGTTTCAGCGTCTGATGAGTCTTCTCTATTATTGCCTGGCCGGTGGGGGAGTGAGGAATCCCAATCTTACGCTGGTTCCCCCACTGTGGCTTTGCGTTGTTTTCTTCAGTCCTGGGAAGCTCCGGAGAGCTTGGAAAGGTGCTGCTTCTCGGCAGGACCCGGGGCTGCCGTTTGTCCCAGGCGCTGCTGCGTTCCGCGCACCGGGGTGGGGCTGGCCGTGCTATGTTACCGGCACGAGGGGCAAGACAAAGAGGGAAGGAATGTCCAATCTGTCCGCGCGGTTAGCTGGAAAGCTTTTATTTATCGTGGGGAGCTGCGATGGAGAACCGTGGCTCACTCCCTAGCACCACATGGACAAAATGGTGCTGGGACTGGGGGCGCATGGGATTTCATAGGGGGCGGGCTGAGGGGGGTGGAAGCCCCCCTCACCCACTAGGTGCAGGCTACGGGAAGTGATGTGGACCGGGGTAACCAACAGGGACGCGACAGGGGCGGACACTGGGCTCCAGGACGAACAGGGTTGTGGGGACAGGGTAACAGACACCGAACTCTATGGAGTGGACAGGGGGGTGGTTACAGGAGTGGCATGGTGATGCTCCAATGGTAAGAGACCCAGAGTGAACCACCGCGGGGCAGGGGCAACACGGCGGGTGCACAGAACTGGCTAACTAACATATATCAGAACCCCTAATCTTAACCCAAACCCGGGATGCAACACCCCATTCCTGCAGGAAGTTCCTGAACACTCTGGAAGTATATGCTGGACCATTGTCAGTTTTTATTGTGGCTGGGACCCCCAAGGTGGCAAACACATGTATAAGGTGTTTTCTTACGTCCATGGGCCTTTCCCCTATGTGTGCTGAGGCAAATACTGCTCCCGAGAAGGTGTCCACGGTTACATGGACATTCCTGAGTTTCCCAAATTCAGGGACCTTTGTGACATCCATTTGCCAAATCTCACAACTGCGGAGCCCTCTGGGATTCACACCTGCTCCCAGTGTTGGTAAGGCTGCCTCCTGACAGTTGGGGCGTGAAGCCACAATTTCCCTGCCTTGCTCATGCCACAGATGCAACTGGTGTACCAGACCTGGGGCATTTTGATGGAACTGCTGATGGCTGAGCTTGGCCTGCTCGACTATACTCAGCTGGCCTCCCAGCTGTACTGGGGCTGCCAAGGCGTCTGCTCTGCGGTTCCCCTCAGCAATGAAGCCTGGGAGATCCGTGCGTGATCGCACATGCACCACATAAAAGGGATGCTCATGGTGGGAAACCAGGTGTACTAACTTCGCGAGCAACCTGAAGATGACCTGATTTGGGACCTCTTTGATGACTGCATGTTCTGCTCTAGACACTGCTCCTGCTACATACGCTGAATCTGTTAGCAAATTAAAAGGTTGATCAAACCTCTCAAAAGCCCTTACCACAGCATCCAACTCAGCCACTTGTGGGGAACCCTCCACTATCTTAACATCTGATTCCCACAACTGAGTCTCTGGGTCCTTCCAAGTCACCACTGACTTCTGGGACTTCCCTGACCTGTCTGTAAACACTGTCAGGGCTCTGAGTGGTCTTTTACTTTGCACTTCTTTTGGTAATAATTTGAATTAGGTGTTTAACAAATGATGACCAGGATGTCCATTCTGAATTTGGCCTGAGTAGCTGTCTAGAGCAAACTGCAAATTCTCATTTTGCCTTAAAAGGTGTTCAAAGGTCTCTTTGGTCATCTTCCCTGTAGATGTTTTGATGGGAAGGTGGATACATGTGAAGTCACAGCCTGCTAACACCTGCAGACGAGACCTGGCCTGTATTATGAGCTGTGCCATCAGCAGCTGTGGCCTGATAATACTTTTGGACGGTTTGTGGCCAAGGAACACCCACTCTATTATCAAGAGGGGGTCCCGTTGACCCTTGTCCCACTGGAATATCATTCCATATAGATGGGGTGATGATGAAGCGGAAAGGCAGCCCTGGTTGACAACAATGGGCCTGCCTGCTTGCAATGGTGGTCTGGACTTTCTTGAGTGCGGCTCTAGCCTCCCAGGTCAGGGCTTTTGGGGAACCCCTCCCTTTCTGTTAACAAGTCAAAAAGGGGGGATAGTTCCCTCGTGGTGAGCCCCAGCCGTGGCCTGATCCAATTTAATGATCCACACAGGCACTGGAGGTCATTCAGTGTCTTGGTGTTATTTATCTGAATTTGTTGAGGCCTAACTGTCCTGTTGTTAATTTCTAGGCCCAGGTACTTCCAGGGTGGCAGCAACTGTACTTTTTCCTTTTGCAATTCAAATCCTGCCACCTACAAAGCCTTAATAGTGTCCTCCAGAGCTTCTTGTAGGACCTCGCTGTCAGGGGCACAAATCAACACGTCATCCATGTAATGATGGAAAATACAGGATGTCCACTTGGCATGCACTGGGGACAGAACCTCAGCAACATACCACTGGCATATAGTTGGGAAACATTTGAGACCCTGGGGTAGTACCATCCAGTGGTTGCGGTTCATTGGGGCTTCTCTGTTGATGGAGGGTACAGAGAAGGCAAAGCGAGGGGCATCGTCCAGATGGAGAGGGATTTGAAAGAAACAATCCTTGATATCAATCACAGCCAGCTTGTAATTTTGGGGTAGCATAAATGGAGATGGCATACCCGGTTGGAGAGAGCCCATATCCTCAATAGTGTCATTGATCTTTCTCAGATCATGGAGGAGTCGCCACCTGTCCTTCCCCGTTTTTTAATTACAAACACCGGAAAGTTCAGGGGCTGTTTGTTTCTACAATGTGGCCTTTTGCCAATTCTACCTTCCTCCTTCCTTCACTACCTTGAGTGAAGTGCCTGCAGTTTCTGCTTACTCAACGGCCACTGCTCCACCCAGATGGGCTTATCTGTGAGCCATGTTAATTTCTGTGTGGGGTGCTCCTCAGTGGCCGCACCTAAAAATGCTGGGGGGCCAGAAATTCCAATTTGGCTCCCCACTGGGACATGGCGTCTCTCCTCCATAAGGTAAATTTGCAGTTGATCACGAACGGACGTACTGAGGCCAGCAGCCCGTTCAGACCCCTAATTTGGACGATGTTTTTGGATTGTCTCTCTGGTTGGGGACTGCCTAGTCCTATGACTGGCATGGCCATGCTTTGCAGCTCCCAGTGTGATGGCCACTTGTGTGGTGGGATGACTGTCACGTCTGCCCCTGTGTCCAACATCCCCTGAAGGTATATGGAATGCCCCTTGCACTTAAGTTTGCACCATACGAGGGGTTTTTCATCTCCCAACTTCCCAGCATTAAAGAGTGAGAGTTCCAGGTCATTGCACAGAGCACGAGGAATAGGAATTGCCTGTGCAATAACCTGGCCTTTCGGTGGGGGGGGGGGGGGTGGTGGACACAGCATGCCGCGAGATAGAAGACCCTTGGATTAAGGGTGGAAATTACCAGAGGAACCTCTATCTCTAGTGGACTGTGCTTCGTGTCCCTGACAACAAGGTACCTGCAGTTCAAAAGGTTTTCCTTCCTGGTTCCACAGCAGCTGATGTGTGACAGAAACTCTGCATCTGCTATGAAGTCCAGTCCTATGGACTTCGTTCCTATGCCAGTCCTGGGAACGAAAATGGACAGAGTTAGTGAGTTGAAGCCAGTAAGGCTCCTTTTTGTCAGTAGTTGAGAGGCAGCCGCTCACAGATGGCAGTGTGTGGTGCATCATGGCTCCTCTTGTGGTCCCGCGACTTGCCCCATTTTTATCAGCACGCAAGTCCACACTCTTCCCTTAGTTTTTTGAAGTGGTGGGGTTCCCTTCCCCCCTCCCTCCTCCCGCAGCCCCGGGTGGTGCACTCCCTAGAAATGGACACTGAGACAGAAAATGTCCCTCCCGATGACAGTGGAAGCATCAGCATTTGGATGGAAACTGCCTTGGTGCTGAGTCCCTTGGAGGTGCAGTAGCCGAAGTGACCAGCTTGTCTTTGTGTTTCTTCAGGGTCTCTGCGGCGTGGGTTTTTGCTCTCCCCGGCTGCACGCGGCTCTTGGGAGCCCGGCTGTGGCATAGCTTCCACATGCTGCCGGGGTTTGCTGCTGCGGGTTCCCGGACACGGCTCCGTGTCTCGGGCGCGTGGGCTGGCCAGCCTCTGTTACCGTGTGCTAGGGATCCGGTAAAGAGGTAAAGAATTTGTCCATTTACTCCGTGCTTGGCAGGAACGGTTTATTGGTCACACATGGCGCGGTTCGATGGAAAGACGCGACCGCTCCTGGCACTCGCATGGGAGAAAATGGCGCCTGACTGCCGGCGGGATAGGGCTTTATGGAGGGGCGGGGCGAGAGGATCCATGGCCTGCCGCCCAATAGGGGCGGCTGCCGTGGCGGTGATGCCAGCAACAGCAACCACCCAGAGAACCCCGCAGGGGCCGGCACCGAGCCTTGGGCTGAGCGGGATTGTGCGGCTCGGGGTGGCCAGCATGGGGTTTCCCGGGGCCGGACGGCAGGGTGGTTACAGGAGCTGCACAGGGGTAAGATCCGGCAGCAGGCAGCATGGGGCCAGAAACCACGGCGGGGGAACAACACGGGGGAAAACGCAGGATTACAGAACTTATTTTAACATAAATTAAAAACCCTAACCTAAACCCAAACTCTGGGCTGCAACATCTCCCTGCTTAATAAAATATAAAAAGAAAGCAGTGGTGTTGGATTCAGTCTCTCAAGCGGTGGCCTCTTCTCCCAGCTTCTTCTGCTGCTGCAACTGCGGTGACTGCTACGCAGGTGGAGAGGGCCTGGAGATGGTGCTGGGGCTGGTTCTTCTCAGGGTGTTTAGGGATAGGGAAACTGGGACAACTTTATTACAAACACAGGAACTGGGGGTGTAACTGGGCTGAGGTAGCTGTAAGGGAAGCATTGGTTAGAGAGAGGTAGAATCTTTTCCTTCCTTGCGTCGTCTGCGATTGGATGCAACCCCTAGGTTGGTGGGATCACAGGTTGCATCCACTGGCACCGTATCACTCTGACTCACTGACTGCTCTGCTGTGTAGGGTTTAACATGCCTCCTGGGGATCCACTTGACTCCTGAAGGCGTGGACACGCAGGCGTATCCCTGTCCCCAAGTCAAAAGTGGAAATGGACCCTGGATTTCTTTAGAGTCCGGATCTCTCATTAACACTGGAGGCTGCTCCTCTGGCTGGAGCTCCTGATGTTGTTTGAAATGTCTCAGGGCTGGCGGTTCTGGTCTGTCAAAGGAACAGTTTAGGAAATTGATGGTAAACAATGCTTTACAGAGCCTCTCATGCGGTGACAGCACTCACACATCCTTTTGCTGCTTTTTGAGGACTTGCTTTAGAGTCTGGTGTGTTCTCTCTATTATGGCCTGGCAGGTGGGGGAGTGGGGAATCCCGGTCTTATGCTGAACCCCCCAATCTTGCAGGAAGCTGCGGAACACCTTGGAAGTATAGGCTGGACCATTATCTGTTTTAATCGTGGTTGGGACCCCTAAGGTGGCAAAGGCCTGGACAAGATGTTTCCTGATGTATGTGGCCCTTTCCCCTATGTGTGCTGAAGCAAAAACTGCCCCCGAGAAGGTGTCCACAGTTACATGGACATTCTTGAGCTTACCGAACTCAGGGACCTTGGTGATATCCATTTGCCACACCTCACAACTGCGGAGACCTCTGGGATTCACACCTGCTCCCAGTGTTGGTAAAGCTGCCTCCTGACAGTTGGGGCATGAGGCCACAATTTCCCTGGCTTGGTCATGCCGCAGATTAAACTGGCGTACCAGCCCCGGGGCATTCTGATGGAACTGCTGGTGGCTCAGCTTGGCCTGCTCGACTATGCTCACTGGCCTCCTAGGTGTACAGGGGCTGCCAAGGCGTCTGCTCTGCGGTTTCCCTCGGCAATAAAGACTGGGAGATCTGTGTGTGATGTCACATGTACCACATAAAAGGGATGCTCACGGTTAGAAACCAGGTGTACTAATTTTGAGAGCAACCCAAAGATGACCTGATTTGGCACCTCTTTTACAACTGCATGTTCAGCTCTAGACACTGCTCCAGCTACGTATGCCGAATCTGTTACCAAATTAAACGGTTGTTCAAACCTCTCAAAAGCTCTCACTACAGCATCCAACTCAGCCACCTGTGGGGAACCTTCTACTACCTTAATATCTGATTCCCACACCTGAGTCTCTGGGTCCCTCCAAGTCACCACTGACTTGTGGGACTTCCCTGACCTGTCTGTGAATACTGTCAGTGCTCGGAGGGGTTTTTTGCTCTGTAATTCTTTGGGTAACAATTTGAATTCAGTATTGAACAAATAATGGCCAGGATGTCCGATCTTAATTTGGCCTGAGAAGCTGTCTAGAGCGAACTGTAAGCTCTCATTCTGCCTTAGCAAGTGTTCAAAAGCCTCTTTGGTCATCTTCCCTGTGGATGTTTTGATGGGGAGATGGATACATGTAAAGTCACAGCCAGCTAGTACTTGCAGACGAGCCCTGGCTCGTATTATGAGCTGTGCCATCAGCTCCTGTGGCCTGGTGATACTCTTGGACTGCCTGTGGCCAAGGAACACCCACTCTATTATTAAGAGGGGGTCCCATTGACCCTTGTCCCACTGAAATATCACACCATACAAATGGAGCAACTCACCCAAGACGATGAATCGGAAAGGCAGCCCAGGTTGGCAACGGTGGGCCTGCCTGCTCGTGATGGCTTTCTGGACCTTCTCGAGCGCTGCTCTGGCCTCTCGGGTCAGGACTCTCGGGGAACCTAAACCCTCATCCCCCTCCCTTTCTGCTAACAAATCAAAGAGGGGGGATAATTCCCCCGTAGTGAGTCCTAGCCATGGCCTGATCCAATTTAATGACCCGCACAGGCGCTGGAGATCATTCAGCGTCTTGGAGTTATCATTTATCTGTATCTGTTGGGGTCTGATTGTCCGGTTGTTAATTTCCAAGCCCAGATACTTCCAGGGTGGCAGCAACTGTACCTTTTCTTTCTGTAACTCAAATCTGGCCATCGACAAGGCCCTAACAGTGTCCTCCAGTGCTACTTGCAGGATCTCACTGTCAAGGGCACAAATCAGCACATCATCCATGTAATGATAGAAAATACAGGATGTCCACTTGGCACGCATTGGGGATAGAACACTAGCGACATACCACTGGCATATAGTAGGGGAACATTTAAAACCCTGTGGTAGTACCGTCCAGTGGTAGCGCTTCATTGGGGCTTCTCTGTTGATGGAAGGCACAGAGAATGCGAAACGGGGAGCATCATCCGGATGGAGTGGGATTTGGAAGAAACAATCTTTAATGTCAATTACAGCCAAATTGTAATTCTGGGGTAGCATAGATGGAGATGGCATACCTGGTTGGAGGGAGCCCATATCTTGCACTGCCTCATTAATTTTTCTCAAATCGTGGAGGAGTCGCCACTTGTCTCTCCCCGGTTTTTTTATTACAAACACAGGAGAGTTCCAGGGGCTGTTTGTTTCTACAAGGTGTCCTTTTTCTAACTCTTCGTTAACTAATTTTGTGAACGCCTGCAGCTTTTGCTTACTCAGCGGCCACTGCTCCACCCAGATGGGCTTATCTGTGAGCCATGTTACTTTCTGTGTGGGGCGCTCTTCAGTGGCCGCACCAAAAAATGCTGGGGGACCGGAAATTCCAATTTGGCTCCCCACTGCGACATGGCATCCCTCCCCCATAATGTAAATTTGCAGTCGATCACGAACGGACGCACTGAGGCCAGCAGCCCATTCGGACCCTGAATTTGGACGATGTTTTTGGATTGTCTTGCCGGCTGTGGCCCGCCTAGTCCTAAGACTGGTGTGGCCACGCTTTGCAGCTCCCAGGGTGACGGCCACTTGTGTGGTGGGATGACTGTCACGTCTGCCCCTGTGTCCAACATCCCCTGTAGGTGTACAGATCACCCCTCGCATTTGAGTTTGCACCATACGAGGGGTTTTTCCTCTCCCAACTTCCCAGCATAAAACACAGAGAGCTCCAGGTCATTGCACAGAACACGAGCAATGGGAATTGCTTGTGCAATTACCTGGCCCTTAGGCAGGAAGAGTGGGGGGTGGACACAGCGTGCTGCGAGATAGAAGAGCCTCGGATTGAGGGTGGAGATTACTGGAGGGACTTCTATCTGCAGTGGAGTGCTCTTTGTGTCCCCTACAACGAGGTACCTGCAATTTAAGAGATCTTCCTTTTTCCTGGTCTCACAGCGGCAGATGTGTGATAGAAGCTCTGCATCTGCTATGAAAAACTGCCAGTCCTGGGAACGGAAATGAACAGAGTCAGTGAGTCGGAGTCGATAAGGCTCCCGGTTGTCACTAGTTGAGAGGCAGCCACTTACTGATGGTACTAGATGGTGCATTGCGGCTCCTCTTGCAGCACCGTGACTTGCCTCATTTTTGTCTGAACACGCGGCAAGTGCGCATTCATGGGTCAGTTTTTTTGGAATGCGGGGTTCCCACTCCCCCTCCCCCCTCCCGCAACTCTGGGTAGCGCAGTCCCTAAAAGTGGGCACTGAGCCTGGAAGTGTCCCTCCTGATGGCAATGGTAACACCGGCGTGTGGATGGAAGTTGCTTCAGTGCTGGGTTCCTCGAAGGAGCAGCAGCTGAGGCAACTTGCTTGTCTTTTTTCTTTGGGGCCTCCTCCTCTTCCATCAGGTGCGCCTTCAGTGTGCATTCCTCGATGATCTGGCTGAGGGTTGGCGGTGGTGAGGCCGGTATTGACATGATGACTCTTTTGCACATGGCGTTGGCATTCATGTGCACCACTTCTAGGATCATTCCTTCCCGGCGTTCAGGTACTTCTATGCGTCTCTCCACGGCTGCCCGGACCCGATCTACAAAATCTAACATAGGCTCCCCCACGGATTGCTTGACTGCCGTGTAGGGTATCCCTGGATCCCTGGCGGGCATGCCCAGGAATGCACGCTCTGCTGCATTCCTGGACACGTCCAACACTACTGTGGGAATTCCCCGAGCTTGCAGTTGCCCCTCACTCCATTCTCCCTCGCCCACAAGATGGTCTAGGGTGATTTGCTCTTCTGCGAAATCCAGGCCATAAGGCCCCTCGTGGATTTCGGGAAGCAGGTCTGCCGCTAGCCTTTTCCACCTCCTCTCCCACAGGTCGTATTCAGAAGGGAGAAGCAGGCAGTTGAATAGACGCTTAAGGTCAGCCGGCACTACAGTTTTAGATGTTAAAGTGGCTTTTAGAATCCCTTTAAAAAAAGGACTCTTTCTGCCAAATTTTTGCAATGTCTTGCAGACCTCTTTGACTGAATCGTAGGAGAGGGGTGTCCACGCAGGGTTTTCCCCTCCCCTTGTGTAGGGGACTGGAGTGTGGATCAACTGCTCGACTTCATGGACCGGGCTTCGTTGCACCCCCCCTCCTCCCCCCACCCCAGGTCTCCGAGGAGCGGGAGGACACGGGGGCGGAGCGCGAGGGAAAGGACGGACAGGGCGGGGAGAATCCTCCTCCTCGGAAGGTGGGAAGGAGGCTACTGAGCCCTCCCGGGTGGGAGAGGGCGGGGCTGCTGACGCGGCAGGTAGAACATGCAAGGAGGGAACGCCTACGCCTACCCGAGGAGGGACAGGGGGAGGGGTGGTAACCCGATGCCTTGAGTGAGCGGTTCCCGCGCCCACCGGGAAGCAGGAGGGGGTGGGGTCATAGGGAACAAAGGGAAGAAAGGGATTGTGGGAAGGGGAAGCCTTGCCATGTGGCCGCCCTCCATCTTGGGAAGACAAAGAGATCGACCACGTGGCCTCGGCCTCCTCAGGGGGACAAAGAAAGGGGTTTAAAGAAACAGAACTGCGCGGGGTAGCGCAGAAACTGGGATTTTCAACTGGGAAAAAGGGATTGGAAGGAAGGTTTAGGGTCGTGGCCTCAGTGAATCGACCGATCTCGCTAAGGCGGGGATGCCGGGGTGGCTTGGGGGAGCCAGGAGCACGGTCCACGTTTGTGGAGCTGCCCTGCGTCTCAGACTGACGGGGTGCCCCCCCTCGCTCACCCGGGTTAGGGGAAGAAGGGGTAGGAGAAGGGGATGGGGAAACAGATTCAGAGGCAGCAACAGATTTTCTGGATGGTTCTTTCCTTTCCCCAACCGAGTTTCGCGCGGGGTCTGACTTTACTACATCTGTGATCAACAAATGGAATTTAGGGAAGCAGTCATCTATGGAGGGATCCCTACCGATCCCCTCTGCTAGCCTTTTTCCCACTTGCTCCCAAAATTCTGCTTTGCGCGCGTCCTCGGTAGACAGACAGGGGAAAGCAAAGAACAACCACCGGACAAATTTCTTAACTAAACTTTTTGGGTATCGGCCCTTCACCAAAAGGATTTCCTTAACTTGGGAATAAAATTCCTTTTGTTGGGCAGATAGCACGATCCCCATGCTTCTTCCACCCAAACCACCTCACCCCAGGGCAGTAAAAAAGAAAAAAAGGCAAAAAAAACGCAGGCGACTCCAGCGGCTGCCGTTCGTGCTGCGCGCTGTACGTCCCAACCTCGGGAACATGGCCAGCCCTCCCCGTATTAGCTGGACACGTTTCCACGACTAATACTTACCAGACTGAAGTCTCTGCAAAGAAAAGCTGCCACCAGGGTCCGGGAATCCCGGGAAGTGTCCTTTCTTCTGCCCACCTGGCTGCGAAAGTTTGCACTTCCTGCCCCACGCAGCACACACTGTTTGGTCCCCCGTGGGCGACGGAGACTTCACTGACATACTTTGGAGAGCCCCTGCTCTCGGTTTCCGTCCGGCACGGAGCTGTGATCCGGCGCGGACCGCTGCCCGCTCTGGCTTGGCGGCGGCGCTCCCCCCTTGGCAGTGGCACGGCCCCTGGCCAGCAGCGATGGCTCCTGGCGCTGTTCCTGGAGCTCCGCGGTGAACCTCTGTCCACGCAATCAGCTCAGCGCTGGCCTCAGCCCCACGTTCAGGCGCCAATTGCCGCGTGGGTTTTTGCTCTCCCCGGCTGCACGCGGCTCTTGGGAGCCCGGCTGTGGCGTAGCTTCCATGTGCTGCCGGGGTTTGCTGCCGCGGGTTCCCGGACACGGCTCCGTGTCTCGGGCGCGTGGGCTGGCCAGCCTCTGTTACCGTGCGCCAGGGATCCAGCAAAGAGGTAAGGCATTTGTCCATTTACTCCGTGCTTGGCAGGAACGGTTTATTGGTCACACATGGCGCGGTTCGATGGAAAGACGCGACCGCTCCCGGCACTTGCATGGGAGAAAATGGCGCCTGACTGCCGGCGGGAGAGGGCTTTATGGAGGGGCGGGGCGAGAGGATCCACGGCCTGCTGCCCAATAGGGGCGGCTGCCATGGCGATGATGCCAGCAACAGCAACCACCCAGAGAACCCCGCAGGGGCGGGCACCGAGCCTTGGGCTGAGCGGGATCGTGTGGCTTGGGGTGGCCAGCACGGGGTTTCCCAGGGCCGGACGGCAGGGTGCTTACAGGAGCGGCAGAGGGGTAAGATCCGGCAGCAGGCAGCATGGGGCCAGAAACCATGGGGGGGGGAACAACACGGGGGAAAACGCAGGATTACAGAACTTATTTTAACATAAATTAAAAACCCTAACCTAAACCCAAACTCCGGGATGCAACAAGCCTCCTCCATCATCAGGTGTGGCTTTAATGTTCATTCCTCGATGATCTGATCGAGGGTCGGAGGTGGTGAGACCGGCAGTGCTACGATGATCCTTTTGCACTTCTCGTTGGTGTTCATGCATGCCACTTCTAGGACCAGTCTGTTCTGGAGTTCAGGTTCCTCCACACGCCTCTTGACTGCTGCCTGGACCCAGTCTACAAAGTCTACAAAAGGCTCAGCAACAGATTGTTTAACTGCTGTGTAGGGCACCACCGGATCCTTGGTGGGCATGCCCAGGAATGAGCGCTCTGCTGCACCCCTGGACATGTCAAGCACGGCTGTTGCAATCCCCCGAGCCTGGAGCTGCTCTTCACTCCATTCCCCTTCACCCACAAGATGGTTTAGAGTGATTGGTTCTTCCGCAACATCAAGGCTATATGGGCCCTCTTGAATTTTGGGAAGCAGGTCTGCTGCCAATTTTTTCCACTTCCTCTCCCACAGATTGTATTCTGATGGGAGAAGCAGGCACATTTTAGGTCTGCTGGCACCATCGTTTTAGATGCTGAAGTAGCTTTTAAGATGCCCTTAAAAAATGGGCTTTTTTGGCCGAAATCATGTAATGTTTTGCAGACCTCTTTGATTGGTCCATAGGGAAGGGGTTCCCATGTAGGGTTCTCCCCTCCCCTAGGAGGCTGGAGTGGAGAGCGGCTGCTCGATTTCACAAACCGGTCCTGTCCCCACCCCTCCCCCCTTCCCCCCCTGGATTTCCAAGGAGCGGGAGGACGTGGGGGCGGGGTGCGAGGGATGGGAGTCCCCTTCCTGCGGGGCGGGAGAGAGCGGGGCTGACGCGGCTGGAAGGACATGCAAGGAGGGAACGCCCACCCGAGGGGGAACAGGGGGAGGGGTAGCAAGCTGATGCCTGGAGAGGGTGGTGCCCACGCCCACAGGGAAGCAGGTGGGGGTCGAAGGCGGGGACACAGGGAACAAAGGTGAGAAAGGGATTATGGGAAGAAGAAGCCCCCTCATGTGCCCATCCTCCATTGTGTGGAGACAATGGCACCAGCCATGTGGCCACCAGGGCCTCCTCAGGGGAACAAAGAAAAGGATTCAACGAGACAGAGCTGATCAGGGTAGTGCCAAAACTGGGATTTTTAACTGGGAAAAAGGGATTGGAAGGAGGGTTTGGGGTCAGTTCCTCAGCAAAGTGGCCAATGTCGCTAAGGCGGGGACGCCGGGGGGGCTCAGGGAAGCCAGGAGCATGGTCCACGTTTTTGGAGTTGCCCTGTGCCTTGGAGCAGCAGAGTACTCCCCTCTGCCCACCCAGGTTAGGGGAAGAAGGGGTAGGAGAGGAGGGTGGGGAAACGGGTTCAGGAGGAACAACAGTTTCTTCCGGTGGCTTCTCCCCTTCCTGGCTCGCGTCCCCCGCGGTCCCCGCTTTTACAACCTCCAAAATTAACAGATGGGAGGCTTAGTAAAGCAACCTTTAACGGAGGGATCCCTCTGCTCAATTCCCTCCGCTAATTTTGCTCCTATACATTCCCAAAACTGTTTTTTGCAAGCATCCTCCATGGATACGTGGGGGAACAGCCATCGAACGAAACTCTTAACAGAGCTTCTGGGGAAAAAACCCTTCACCTTTAGTATTTCTCTAGCATGGAGGTAAAAATCCTTTTGTTGGGTGGTCCCCATGCTATTTCACCCACATGACCCCACCCCTGGTTGCAGGAAAAGCAGAAAAAAAATCAAAAAAGGTGAAAGACGCTGTGCATGGCAAGTCCCCTACCCCAGGATCGCAGCAAAGCCCCACCCCAGTGAAGGAGAGTATTAGCCGGGTCCATCCCTGCCGCTTTTAATACTCACCAAACTGGTGTCTCCGCAAACAAAAACTGCATCCAGGGTCCTCGCTTCCTGGAAACAGCTTCTCTTTGGCTTTTGCAGCCATGAAAAGTTGCGCTTCCTTCCTGCGCGGGGAAAGCACTGCACGCTTTCCTCAGTGGTGATGGAGTCTTCATTGAACTACTTTGTGAAGCCTGTGCTCCAGTTTTCAGTTCAGCGTGAGGCACTGTTCTGGCGAGAGCCACATGTCGCTCTGCTTGGCAGCAGTGCTCGCTGGTCAGTGGTGCGGCCCCGCAGTGGCAGCTCTCCACACGGCTTCGGGGTGCCTTATGGTGAAACTCCAACTGCGCTGGTTACTTCGCTGGCTGTGACCCCACAGTTGGGCGCCACCTGCGGCTTTGGGTTCTTTTTCCTGGTCCAGGGCAGCTCTGGAGAGCCCAGCTAAAGGCGTTGCTTCTTGGCCGGACTGGGGTGCCATGTGGCCTGGGCTGCAACAGCAGGCCTGGGGAGTGCCTTCTGAGCAGTAAACACAGACAGAGAAGGAAAAAAAAAATATATATATATATATATATACACATGATTTATATGTATACATAATTCAGAACAGAGAGGTTTTATTGATTATCTCCAGAGGATGAAATCAGCTTGCCTGACTTTATGTTCCCCTCTTCAGAATCAATGTTTTCCACCTCCTGTCTGTAACATGTGCCATGGCACTCTCTTCTGTTGTATTTGGTCTGTGTTTTTCCTGCTGCTTTTCATGGATATTGCTTGAATGAGAAGAGAAAAACAAGCCAAGGTACAGGCTAATAATGAGTGGGGAAAAAATGAAGAAGGCTATGCTAACGGTTATACTTGAATTGTCTAGAGACATGGCAGAAACTTTAATTAAATGGTCTATATTTAGCAATTTTTGGCAGTTATGATTGATTTATTATGTGTTAGATCTGGTCTTGATTTACTGCATTGCATTTATACTACTGTTTTGTTTTTGTCACTTATGTGCTGCGTATTACTCATGAGTTCTTGTGGTTTGCAGTTTTTGGGTTACATTGTGCAAAACATACACTCTACAACTTGAAACCAGGTGTTTCAATATGAAAGCAAATCACTCCAAGATTTATACAAACCACTGGTTTAGCAACCCACAGAGTCTGTCAAAATGTATTTGTAGTTAGAATTTTTCTAAAAATTATGGTGTATCTCTGATATGAATTCTTCAGATGTTTATAATTTGTAATTTAACTAGTCTTGTAATTATGTACCATATTTGTGATACAGAAATTGTGTATACAATCATAAATTGTGTTTTTTTTTTTTTTTTTAAAGATGCTTGCCCTGAATCCTACGCCAAGAGTTTCAACTCAAAACAAAACCAAAAGTCCTAACAATCTTCACTGTATGATCTATTCACTTTTATTCTGTATTTTAGCTTAGTGGAAGGGGGTTTAAACTGCATGTTAATTCACAGGGAAGAAAAACATTCCTAGGATGACCATTAAGTTTAAAAAGAATATGAAGCACAGCATGGCTGCGATGTAAGATATCTGAGATGTTAAGTGTCAGGACTTGTGTGTCTGCTTGAGACATCAATGTACTTGTTTAGCTCAAAAAGCTAATAATTATTACAGAGATCATTCAATAGAAAAATCATCTCATGCATGGAAGCATTGAAGTGAGTATTCTGAACCATAATAAATTTTAGTATATTCATAATGTCAAGCACATTGACAAGTTCACCAAATGCAAAGGAGGTGTTGCAAATATTTTTAGTGTGTTCATCACTTGAAAGTGATGAAAATGTTCATGATATCTCAGGAAGGAATTAGGTGATAGCTAGAAATTCAGAAAAGCATTTTAATACCGTAATTATTGTGCATATTTTTGGTGGTAATAGTTAATGTGAAATCTCTCCTTTTGCGAATGTGTGTTTATATGTTTGCATTTTCTGGAGGTAATTGTTGTATTTCAATCACAAGTAATATACTTAACATTACGAACTACACTTGATTTTCTGAGCTTCTGTGAAACTAAGCAGAATCTGATCTTGTTTACATAAATTTAATAATAATGATATCAGTATTAAGCTGATTTCAATGGAGTTTCTGTTGATTTCTTTTGAGATCAATATCCAGTTCCTGTTGATAAAAGAGAACTTTTTGTCTGCCCATCTTATAGAATGGATATTTTCATTTTCTTCTATTTGTTTTAGAGGGTTTATTTGGACTTTAGTATTGTTATTTCTGAATCTTGTTTTTATTGCTTTCTCTTTCCTTTAGAGCAAGCTCTACTCTTTATCTTGCCAACCACAAGAGAGGAAAATACATCCTGGGCGGCATCAAAAGCAATGTAGCCAGCAGGGAGGGAGAAAGGATTCTGCCCCTCTACAGGTGAGATCCCACCTGGAACAATTTATCCAGCTCTGGGGTCACAGCACAGGAAGGACATGGACCTGTTGGAATGAGTCCAAAGGAAGGACATCAAGATGATCAGAGGGATGGAGTACCTCTCTTATGAGAAAAGGCCGAGAGAGCTGGGGCTGTTCAGCCTGGAGAAGAGAAGGTCTCTGGGGAGACCTCATAGCAACCTTCAGTAGCTAAGAGGGAGCCTACAAGAAAGCTGGAGAGGGTTTTTTTACAAGGGCATGTAGTGAAAGCATAAGGGGCAAAGGCTTTAAGCTGAAAGACTTGGATAGGATATTAGGAAGAAGTTAGTTGCTGTGAAGGTGATGGAACAGGACACCCAAAAAACTGTGGCTGTCCAATGTCTGGAAATGTTCAATGCAGACAGGGCATTGAACAACCTGCTCTAGCAGAATGTGTACCTGCCCACTGCAGGGGATTGGAATGATATGATCCTTAAGGTCCCTTCTAACTCAAACCATTCCTGGACTCTATTATTCCATGATCTTTGGTCCTGCAGTTTTGCAAGACCCAATCTTCACTGTCAGGACAGAGAGGCTTGAGGCCCTCCTACACACCAACTCTCCTGCTTGCTCCTGCCACCTGCGACCAGTGTACACCCCTGCTGCCACACCAGGTATTCTGGACGACCATTTCTGTGACTTTGAATGGACAGCTGATACAAACACTTTTAAATACATATTTTACACCTTTGTTTTTCAAAAGATCATTTCTTCAGTACAGTTCCGCCTGGCACAGCCAGTGGGAGCGTGCTGTAGCAAGGGTGTGATATTAGAGCTAATACTGCTAGCAGAAGCTATTTTGCAAAAATAGTCCTACTTCCTACAAAAATTGTATAAGAAGCAATGTATTAATGGCTAATAGGTAAAATACTTCTTAAAAAAATTAAAAACTCAATAGATATGGAGCTTGGTATTAGGTAAATTTTGGGTGCAGGTAATCAAATAGAAATGTAGTTTTAGACTTCACTGTTAGGAACCCAGGTTCATCAGATAGGCCTAAAATATGGGTCTTTTTTTAGCTGTGCATAGGACCTTGGTGGTTAAGAAAAGGATGGTAGAGATACTAAGTGATGACACTGCCACAAGACAGTCAGCCTCTGACTGGTTTTCTTTGTATGGATTTCTGATGAGTTTAGATACTTTTAGTGAGAGAAAAGGAAGTGAAAACAGTATTTCAAGTCTCAGGTATCTTAGACCCCAGGATCCCAGCTGGTGGATCTTAAGCCTATATTTTTGTGGTGGCTGTTTGGTTGCCAGATGTCCAGCAAGTCCTTCTCAGCAGGGCAGAGGGAGCAAACACAATCAAAGAGATTGTGGGTCAAGATAAGGGCGGAGAGAGATCACTCACCAATTACTGCCACTGGCAAAACAGACTTGGCTTGGGGAAATTAACATAATTTATTATGAGATAATAATAGAGTAAGATAGTGAGAAATAAAAAATCTAAGACCACCCTACTCTACTCCCACCCTTCTTTGCAGGCTCGACTTCACTCCTGGTTGTTCTACCTACTCCAGAAGTACACGGGGATTCAGGAGTTTTTTTCTCTTCCTAAATATAATTTTTCTTCTTTCTAAATACGTTATACCAGAAGCACTACAGAAGCAAATTGAGGGACTCAGCTTTGACTAGCAGCAGGTCTTTCTTGAAACTGGCTCTGTTGGACATCAGGGAAGCTTTTGCTGTCTTGCCACAGAAGACACTTCTGCAGCCCCACCTCCCTCCCCTACCAAAACCTTGCTACACAAGCCCAAGACAATGAGATAAAGGAATAAACACATATTCTGTTATTTATTTTGCCCACTGCTTCAAGTAGAAAAGGTCAGGGCCTGTCCTTAAACACTAAGAGAAAAAAAGTAGACAACAACACAATAAAAAGAGAAAAACACTGTAGAGATAAGGAAGACTGGAGCTTTGAAGTGTTACCTCCATTTTGTGTAGTTTGAAGTGTTTGGTTTGGTTTGGTTTTAGTTGGTGTAATCAACTTGAGGCCTGCCAGAGAAATTGGAACAAATGGTATCAACTTTGAAAGACTTAGGAGCTGTGATATGTGGGTTTGAAGCTGTGAATTCTAATTTATGGAAAGACATTTGGACAAAACAGCATTGAGTATTGTAGGTTATTCTTATTTTCTACTTAGAGTATATCTATGTTTCAGATTTCAAAGATATCAGTAAATAGCAACCATCTTTTGTATTGTCAATGAAAGTATTTTGAGATCTCATTTTTTTGATGAATGAATGAGACACTAGGAAGATGCATGATTACAAAGGTAAGTATTCAGAAATGTGCTTAGCTGGAAGGATATATCAAAAGCTGGGAAGGAAGGAAAGCACTGGGAAGAAATGTGTTGGCACTGAGGTATTTGTCTTTGTTACTTCCAAAACCAGCAGTAATTCAGGCATTGAATACTAGGTTGAAATCCAATTTGTAGCTGTGAGGATAAAGGATAGTATAACAAACTTAGCAACTTTTTTTTCATTCCTTCAAAGGTTCTATGGTTTTGAAAATATGCCAATCCAGATGTGCAGCCTCTTGACCTAGCTGATTGTTTTTATGAATTATTAGCTAAAGGCTGGTGCAGCTTTGTGTTGTTTTTCCCGGTCTTGGGCAGCTCCAGAGAGCCTGGTAAGGGTGCTACTTCTCAGCGGGACCAGGGCGCTGCTTCCTTCCGGGCACTTCTGTGTTCCACGCACCAGGGTGGGGCTGGCCATGTTCTGCTGCCAGCACGAGGGGTGAGACAAACAGGCAAAGGAATGTCCAGTTTGTCTGCATGGCTAGCTGGAGAGCTTTTATTGTTGTGTGGAGCTGCAACAGAGAAGCGCGACTTGCTCCCTAGTGCCGTGTGGACAAAATGACCCTGAACAAAGGAACGCGTGGGGTTTTATAGGGGGCGGGCTGAGGGGGGCGGAAGCCCCCCTCGCCCAATGGGGGCAGGCTACGGGGGAGTGACGTGGACTGGGGAAACCAACGGGGACGCGACGGGGTGGACACTGGGCTCCAGGGTGAACTGGGTTGTGAGAATGGAGTACCAGACACCGAACTCTCTGGAGTGGTCAGCGGGGTGGTTACAGGAGTGATGTACAGGGTGATGCTTCAATGGTAAGAGACCTGGAGCAGGCACAGGGGGTGTGCAGGGGTACACAGAACCGCCTAACTAACACATATCAGAACCCCTAATCTGAACCCAACCCTGGGATGCAACATATCCCTGTTTTTCAATATATAAAAAGGACAGCTGTTTGGTCTTCTTTGCTGCTCGTCTAGTTGCTTCTTCACTCAGCTTCTGTTCCTGGTGTTTCCTTCTGCTGCTGCAAAGGCTGCCCTTTGCAGATGGATAGGGCTTGCTGCGATGATGTTGGGGCTGATTCTTCCCTGGGTGTTTGGGGATAGAGGAAATGGGGCGACAGCTTTGTTACAAACATGTGGACTGGGGACACAAATGGACTGGAGTAGCTGAGGGAAAAAAACATTTTTTAAAGAGATGTAGAATTTTTTCTCCTTGCAGTGCCTGCGGTTTGATGCTACCCCCCGGTTGGTGGGGTCATCTGCTGCACCCACAGGCACTCTGATGTTGCGACTCACCACCTGCACTACTTGATCAATCACAGTTCCCCTTGAGATGCTGTGGCCTGCCGTATTTTTATCTTCACGCGAGGCAGATTTACGTTCCTTTTTCAGTTTTTTTGGAAAGTGGGGTCTCCCTCCCCTCTCCCCCCTCCCACTGTCCCTGGGGCTGCCCTCCCCAAAAATGGACATTGGATTACAAAATGTCCCTTCCGATCACAGTGGAAGCATTGACGTTTCAATGGAGACTACCTCGGAACAATGTTCTTTGGAAGCACAGCAGGCAAGCCAAAACCACGTGGTTTCTGGGCTTTTCAGGGATCTTGAGCTGTTTTTCAGCATTCATGGATGTTGTTTCTGGGACAAACTTGTCCTGGACTGTAGCAGTCCGAGGCCCTGAAAGGCCTCCATGGCGGTCACTAGCCTAAGATTAGAAATGCAGAGTCATGGTGAATGGACCAGAGCTGCCCCTCTTTCGCACATCAGACCCCTTTTATCTCTCTGTAAGGCTATAGGTCGTATTCTCCTCAACCCTAGCCATTGGACAATTTCCAATCCCCCAGTACCCTACTTAAACCCTCACCTCTGCCCAGTTCAGCAGAAGAGTTGTCACTGGAACCCTTTGCAGAAGCTGCCAGTAAAGACATCTCTGCAGAACTCCACACAGCCTTCCCCTCCATCCCTGCATCTGCTGAGGCACTTCGTGAGCACAGAGCTCAAATCACTGAAAGCTGAACTCACTAGAGCTGAAATCACTCCATAATTGCTGGCTAAAGTTGCCTGCGGCTGGGAGCTAGCCAGAGGGCCCAGACAGGCTGAGCCTCATCAGCACAGTGGTATCCAGGACACATACAGCAGCTGCTGCCCAGGGGGCCGAATGGACCCCCGGAACCCCAGGCCGTCATACTGGACCTCTGATCCCTCTACATGCCTCTCAACTGCCACTTTGACCAGATCCATGGAATCTGCAAAAGGCTCAGAAACCTGCTCCTCCTCCCCTCTTCCCCTGCTTCCCTCCCTCCCGGATCTCCAGGGCCCATGGGAACATGGAGGTAGGCGTCCCCGCTCCTCCCTCCCTCTTCTTCACCCCCCCGCCCCCGGATCTCCGGGGTCCATGGGAAGATGGGGACAGGGCACAGGGAACAGGACGGGGGCTGCTCCCTTCCTGAGGCAGCATGGCGGAGACAGCAGAGCTCTCCCCGGAGGGAGAGGGCGGGATTGATGACACAACTGGGAGAACATGTAAAGGACTGGAGGGAACGCCCACACAAGGAGGGACAGTGGGTGGGGGAGTAACCCAATATCCCAAGGGGGTGGTGCCCATGCCCACAGGGAGGCAGGTGGGGGTTGGGTCAAAGTCAGGGACACAGGGAACAAAGGAGAGAAAGGGATTGTGGGAAGAAGAAGCCCTCCCACGTGGCTGTCCTCCATCTTGTGAGGACAAAGGCACTGGCTACGTGGCCGCGGCTTCCTCAGGGGAACAAAGAAAGGGACTTAGGGACACAGGACTGCGTAGGGTACCACCAATACTGAGATTCTTAACTGGGAAAAAGGGATTGGAAAGAGGGATTGGGGTCAGTTCCTCAGCAAAGTGGCCAATTTTGCTAAGGCAGGGGCGCCGGGGGAGCTTGGGGGAGCCAGGAGCATGGTCCACGTTGTGGAGCTGCCCTGTGCCTTGGAGCGGCGGAGTACTCTCCCCTGCCCACCCAGGTTAGGGGAAGAAGGGGTAGGAGAGGAAAGTGGGGAAATGGGTTCAGGGGGAACAACAGTTTTGTCTGATGGCTTTTTCCCTTTCCAGCTCACGTCCCACGCACTCTCTGCTCTTACAACCTCCAAAATTAACACATGGAGCTTAAGGAAGCAATCTTTCATGGAGGGATCCCTGCGCTCAATTCCCTCCGCTAATTTTGCCCCCACACACTCCCAAAAATCCTTCTTGTGAGCATCCCCCACACGTGGGAAGGAAAAGCACAGCCATCGAACAAAATTTTTAGAAGAACTTTTTGGGTAGGGGCCCTTCACCGTTAAACTACCCTTCACCGTTAGGATTTCTTTAACTTGGGTATAGAATGCCTTCTGTTGGGTGGTTAGCATGGTCCCCATGCTATTTCCACCCACCCAACCTCACCCCTGAGTGCAGGAAAAGCGGAAAAAAACCCAAAAAAGGCGAAAGACCCTGGTGGCTACGGCTCGCATTATGCACAACGTGTCCCCTCACCCCGGGAATGTGGTAAAGCCCACCCACGTGAAGGAGAGTATTAGCTGGGTCCATCCCTACCGGTAACACTCACCAAACCAGAATCTCTACAAACAAAAACTGCAACCAGGGTCCTCGTTCCCGGGAAGCAGCTTCTCTTCAGCTTTCCATGGCCGTGAAAAGTTGCGCTTCCTCTCCCATGCAGGGAAAGCACTGCGTGCTTTCCTCAGGGGTGGTGGAGCCTTCGCTGACGTACTTCAGGGAGTCTGTGCTCCTGTTTTCCATCCAACGCAAGACACTGTTCCGGCATGGACTGCAGCTCACTCGGCTTGGCAGCAGCGCTCGCTGGTCAGCAGCGTGGCGGCGGCTCTCCGTGCGGCTTTGGGGTGCCTCCGGTGAATCTCCACCTGTGCCAGCGTCTGCACGCTGGCCATGGCCCCTACATTGGACACCACTGTGGCTTTGCGTTGTTTTTCCTGGTCCCAGGCAGCTCCGAAGAGCCCGGCAAGGGTGCTACTTCTCAGCAGGACCGGGGTGCTGCTTCCTCCAAGGCACTTCTGTGTTCCACACACTGGAGTGGGCTGGTTGCGTTCTACTGCCGGCGCAGTTTGTCTGCATGGCTAGCTGGAGAGCTTTTATTGTTGTGTGGAGCTGCAACAGAGAAGCGCGACTTGCTCCCTAGTGCCGTGTGGACAAAATGACCCTGAACAAAGGAACGCGTGGGGTTTTATAGGGGGCGGGCTGAGGGGGGCGGAAGCCCCCCTTGCCCAATGGGGGCAGGCTACGGGGGAGTGATATGGACTGGGGTAACCAACGGTGATGTGACAGGGGTGGACACTGGGCTCCGGGGTGAACTGGGTTGCGAGAATGGGGTACCAGACACCGAACGCTCTGGAGTGGACAGGGGGGTGGTTACAGGAGTGGTAGGGTGATGCTTCAATGGTAAAAGACCTGGAGCAGGCCACTGTTGGGCAGGGGGGAGCACGGGGGGTGCACAGGGGTACACAGAACTGGCTAACTAACACATATCAGAACCCCTAATCTGAACCCAACCCTGGGATGCAACAGGCTAGGAAAAGAGATTAAAATAAATTGTAGCCAAATCCCAGTCATACAGACTGGAAATGGTTAGCATTTTTTAACTACATGAAGCTTGTTTAGTGTAGATAGTTTACAAGAGTTCTACAAAGAAATCTGCAACTTCTTCCAATCCTCTCTTCTTTCAGAGGCTCTAGGTTCTCACTGAATTTGACTATTGCCAGGAGAATAGCTGTTTGAAAGATTTTGTAAACAGTCTTAACTGAAAGTGCAATGAATAAATTTAAAGGAAAAAGCCCTCCCTGGTTATAACTCAAAGATTCTGCAACTATTTCCTAGTTTTACCTTAAATGGCTGCACTTGTCTTGATTTATTGTCAAGTACCTCTGAATTTTGGGGATTTAAGAAGGTTGAACAAAACTTAAGTTCATTACTCTTTTTAGTATAATATTGTGCGGTATCTTTGTTGAGACACAGCTCCCTACCTATTGACAGTAACTTCTTTTTCTCCCTCTCATTCACAAATGGCAAAACTTATATTTAAGTATGCGAAAAGAAATAGTAAAAATCCATGGGAAATAGACAGCTTTCATTTTCCTGTCATAGCAAGCTGATTCCAATGGTATTGACTAAAGCTAAATTATTGGAGGATCTCCTTTTTATTTCATTTTGTATGTTATTTGTTGACATATCAAGTTTATTTCAATTAGGAAAAATGGGTTTCTGTGTCTGCCTTTAAACCATTTCAGCATTAGATTTAAAATTGACAAATTACTTCTATATTTATATAGAGTCAAGGGTAGTATGTAGTAGGTCACATGATTTATATTGATCTGATGAACTGTGGTATTTAATTTGCAAAATGTTTGTCTGTTTTTTTCAATGTAAATGTTTTCTAGGTGTGCATGTAAGTAGGGTTATATTGCATTTAAGTAGGGTTATTATGTAGTACCACAGTCCAATTTATATAACTTCCAAATAATGCTTTTAAAATGTTTTGAAATTGTAAGCGAAAAAGGTTTGATTTTCCTTTTTTTTATCATCACATTTCATCCTTTCTATTAAATCACAGATCTAGTATTGAGAATAGATAAAATACATAAGGGAAGATCTTACATAAACTTAAGAATGTCTTCAAATAAGCAAGAATTATAAATACAAATTCCAATGTCTTTCTAGGGCATTTATCTGCATGGGCCTTCTGAGACCAGGACATTCTATTTTTAAGATCATTTTTAAGATAGAACATATTGTGGTTTTATTTTAGAGCAACACTAATGCATGCAGAGTTGTTTCAGCACTGTAGACTCATTTTTACAACGCTGAAATGATTCAGTGTAAATCATCTTTTTTAAAGGAGCAAGAAAAGCAAACATGATGTTTGCTGTGAATTGGAGAAGATTAAATTACTGGACACAAACTCAGGATTACATTGGTAGGTAACAATCAGTTTATTTTCACCTGGCACTTTCAAATAATGTAATTTGATACTTGTAACCTGACCAGTTTTAAACACAAAAGAGAATCAGTGTTTGTTCAGCAGACTTGGGGCAGATGTAGAAGGGAACTAAGTGTGTTTATTTTACTGTTGTTCATAAAGTAGCTGGACCCATCAGGTATGTTCAGATTGTATCTGTACTATATGTCTTATCTATATGCATATTTAAGGACTGATAAATCAGCAAATTAATTAGCTTGTTAATCTAATCCAAACCCCTGTGGAATAGACTCCCCCATTCTTATGCACAGTGTGAAGTGAATTTTCACACTTCTAGAGAATTATATTTTCTGTGCAGTCTTGTATTTTGGCAAGCTTTATTTGTCACAGATGAGAAGAAGCTTATATGTATATTATGCATGTTTATGTATACGTAGCATTAAGTGAGCAATTATGAATACATCTGCAGATGTCATAGTGCACCTGAAAAAAAGCAGATCTGAACACAAGTCGACCTGCTGTTGACATTCATTATCCTTACCTTCTCTTCTTTCCTGCTTTGCTTTTGTAAAAGAATGGAGTTTGGATCTGTACAACTAGATGACAGCATTTGTTCCATGCTGCCACTTCCAAGGGCATGAAGTCACCCTGCACCTCTGCTTCCATTCTCAAGTACTTGGGATCTCTCTGCAGTTCCTTCTGTGACCATACTTTGAGCTGCTGTCTCTGCATGATGTGTTCACTTCTGCTCTTTTGTGTGCTTTCCGTGTGGAAGGCTTGCCTCTCCACAGGTGTTCTCCTAGTGAATGATGAAACACATTACTGCAATGATGCAATTATGATGTGGCAAACAGTTGGTATTAGAAAAGTTTCAAAGAGCCATTCTTGGTGGGGGGAAAGCCATCAAAAGGAAAACACTAAAAAAAAGCTAATGTTTGACTGTAAGCTTCTGCAAAGTGCTAGAATTGCCCCCCAATGCCTCTTTGTGCTTCTGCAGCATGGACGTAACTATGCTGACACTTTTTTTCTTAGTAATATTAGTCGAGTGCTCCCTAAACTCTGAGCAGAATATTAAATCAGATCTGATTAAATTGTGTTCCCTTGATAGAGCAGAAGATTGCTTAAACCTTTCTAATTTGTGACCTATGATTGTGCTCAGTTAAATGTGATATTAAGGTCAAGGTCTAACATAAAGTCACAGAGTACACCACAAATTCATTACTACATTTTAATTCATATAGTGACACTTCTAAGAACATGCTTCTTTACCTTTGACCCTCAGTTGTAAAGGAAATCCTTCTGTTCTTACTGGGTTATGCAAACCCCTGGAGACTAGATTGCCAGGATTGTTAAGGATAAAGAAGGTCACGATAAGGAGACATTTGTATAACTACCTCATTAATAATCTCCTTCATAACAAATGTTGGCAAAAAAAATAAGGACCACAATCAACAATGTCTCATGACAACCTTCAGAGTAGAGGACACATTGATGGGTATTTCTAATGTCCATTCCACTTTGGAGTCTTGCTTGGGTACAATTAAGTGGACCAAATAAGGCACCTAAATTTACTCTCAATTAATAGCAACAGGTACCCTCAAGGCAGTGATTCAACACCAGTTAGATGCTGAGGAGGCAATACAAAAACTGTTCTGAAAAACAATGTATGTCAGCAAGACGAAATGGGCACTGAGCAGAAAGAGAAAAATTGAAGGAGAAAAGAAAATTCTAAATTATAAATTCTAAATTATATACTAAATTATAGTGACAATTAGAAGTATTTTATGGTAAGAAATCCTGTCCATGTTCTTTTTATGAACACCATATTTATTTGGCTTATTCTCTATTATGAGTATTTTTAAAGGTTAAAAAAGGAGAGTTTATGCTTTCTTTGCAGTAGCTATTCAGCTGGTATGAATGTTATGTATTTGGTCATATCTTGTTCTTTAGCACTGTCAACTGCCTGTCAATCTTCATATTTGCAAGAAAGAAAATACACCAGCCACCCCACTGTGCTGAATGTGACAGCATTGTAATGTCAGAGGACCAAGAGACAGGTGATGGTTTATGATAGAAATAAATCTTTTATAAGAGCAAACTTGGGAGAATTGCACACTTTTGTATGAAATATATCACTGCGCAGCTATCACTGACAATCTTCTCAAATGAATCAGTTTCATAAGGGAAGGTTTTTATTGTGTCTAATTATGTATTGAGTCACTGGAGGGGGAAAGGAGAAGGTATATGCTTTCTGTATCCATATAATATGTAAAATATATGTGTATATAGAGGTGTTCCTGTCTTCATAGATATTTGAAAATAATTAGACTAGTTTAATGATCCTTAAACTGATTCACACCTTTATGGTACAACTCTGATCACTACACAGCATGCAAGAGTGCCTCTGTGTATTGCATTCTGAAATAGGACAAGGTGCTTTCCAGAAAAAGACTTTATTTTGAATAGGAGGACTTGGAGTTAAACTGTATTTCTTGGCATACAATGGGATGTTGCATTTTTGGGCTTCTTTTAATATGTTGCCTGTAAATAGGTCACAGAATCATTTTAAGTGTTTTTTTCTGAATATGTATAGAAGAGTCCTAGCCTCCCAAAAATCCACACATCTCACAGCCAGGTAAAATAATTTGAATATTTTTATTATAAGATTGCATTTTCAAAATTATGCTATTCCACAATAAAAGGAATTGTTAAAAATCATATAAAACTCACAAACCTCTGATTTGTTTTTTGTTAGAAAAGCCTGAATATGTGTGAAAATTTCTGTTCCAGAAAGCCAGAATATCATAACAAACCTAGCAAATAGAGCTGCAATTCTAGTCTCCCCTCAGCTGTGTACCCAAATAATATACAGCACTTTTGTCATTCATTTGCTAATTTGGCCGCAATGAAATTATGATTACAAACCCCACCTAGTTTTTTCTCTTTAAAGTAGGAATCATTTAAGTTAAAATGAGTATTAAAGGCAGTTAGTTCCACAAATATACAGCCTTGATAAGAAGAAAAAGAAATTCTTTTTCATCTCCTCCAAAGTTTTAAGCAGTTCTATGCTACCTTTTCCCTTTCTTCTTATACTGCTAATATTTTTCCTCTTTCCTATTGCATTTGCTTATTTGACCAGCACAACTGTTCTGTGCTATATTTGTTTATGCCTTTACCATGGATTCATGACAAGGGTCAGCACACAGTCATGCAGCCCAAAGGGCAGACCATGGGTGGCAGTGTCTTTGTTAGCAAGGCAATCATATGACAGGTAAATTGTTTAGTTTGATAGCTGCTACATGATGTGCCAGTGGATTTTGAGGTCCACATGCTGAAGCCTGGACAAGGACCTGTGAAGTGAATGCAAAATGTTGGTTTTTAGCTCTATACTGGAAAACAAAAACAAAAACAAAAACAAAAACAAAACAAAAAAAAAAACCAACAAAAAAAAAAAAACCAACCAAATAAAAAAAAACCAAAACCCAAAGAACCCGTACATCAAAACATTCTACCTCTTGCATGAAGATCCATGCCAAAATCCTGCAGAAATGCCTTACAGTTCTCTACAGCTGCATAAGGGCAGTGGTTAGGGTGCTTCAGTGAACCAAAGACATGATTGCTTTGTATGTGACATCTGTTTTAGTCTCATGGCACTAAGCTGAAGTGCAGGTTAAAATAGAATACACTCACATGCAGATATTGGGAAGGATCCCAGTCTAGCCTGGTCACAGTTGAACTTAGTATCCAGTTAATTCCATCTACCAGTCCTGGAAAGTTAAACATATTATTTCATACACTTTTTTGTCAAATAATTCCCACTAGTAAAACTACAGGCTCTGTAAGCTTCAGTTTGGGGGTGTTTCTTTTGTGAAGTGGCCGAGTTGTGTTTCCTGTCTATTGCGTTTGAGCTAAACCCTCAAATTTTGTGTTTTTGCACAAACACATGTTTTCAGAAACTTCTTTCTGCCTTTATTTTTTAATAAAAGGTATGATTAATAATTAGAAAAGTCAGAGGAAGGAGGAGGAAGAAGGGGATTTCTCAACTCAATCAAATTCCCTCATTCACATTTTTTTTTACCACTCTGTTTATTTGCATGTGGTTTTTCATGCTTTTTTGAAACCCTCTGAGTCCCATCTGGCAAGAAGCACAAAGTGTCTCTTCCCAAAACTCCCACTCTAGGAATGTTGTGTCATGTCAAAGCACAGCATGTGTTAATGTGAAGGCCAGAGCTAGCCTGCTCTGCTGTCAGTTCATCCCCTGCCAAGCCTTGCTCTCCACAGCACAGACACAGGCAGTGGAGAAAAGTCAACAGACATAGCTCAGATCAGTAGTCAAAGCTTTGAGAGCTATCCAAATGGTCCAAGTGACCAGGCATTTGAACAGATCCAGAGTAGTGCTCATGAACCTCCTCCAACAACTCACTGTAAATTTTGTAGGCTTCAGAGTTTTCCCTTCCCACAATTTCCCTTCCTTCTGCCCTTTTGCTAGAGCTACTGCCTACTTCTGTTTGTTCCCCTGTGCAGCCTGGGATCTCCTCTGTCCCCACGAGGGAGAGGGTGACCTCTCCCTATGTGGCTCAACTGTGCTGTGGCAGAAGCAGGGAGCTGGGCTTCCCATTCTGTCGGCATTGGAGTGGCTTCCTGCATTTTTGCAGGCTGTGTGAACTTGAACAACTAATATATCCCTCTGGCATTAAACAGTGTCTGTTGGTGTATTTATACAAGCCTGAGAATTTTCTATGAGATCCCATGCAAGGAATGGCTAAAGAACACATCTCCTTTTAGGTTAATGTTTTAGGTTAAAGGTTTGGCATTTTTCCTTTTTTTTTTTTTTTTTTTTTTTTTTTTTTTTTTTTTCATACACAGGCCCTGTCTAGCCTTTTGGACAGACAGAAAGTCTGTCACTAGTAGGGTGCTGTAGGTTGGGTTGATTTAGTCAGGGATTTTTTTAATGTTAGTTAGGTTTGTTCCCAGTACTCCCCTATTTTTCCCTCACAGTGGTTTGCTCCAAGTTAGGTTCTGTTAGTCGAGGTTTGCTCACTCCCTGGCGAGTGTCAATCTTGTAACCACTCCCTGCTTCTTTGTGAAAGTTCTGTATCAGTCACCCCACCTTAGCACTTCTATTTGTCCCAGAACGCTGTACCCACCTCTGTTATGTTACCATTGGTTGTTATAATCGATGTCGCTCCCCTATCGTTTGTCCCTATAGGGTGAGCCAGGTTTCCACCCCTGTCTGCCCACCCCCTACTTAATCTGTTGCAAGTTCTTCGTCTGTTGCCATTTTGCCTTGCATTGCATTGAGAGCAATTAGCTCTGACCACGCATGAGGGAATAAAAGCTCTTAGGCTCGCAAGCAAAGTATCCTTCTCTCGTCCCTTTGCTTCCTCTCAGCGTGAAACTACCAAAGCTGCATTACCCACGCCGCAGCGCTCGGCAGTATCAGGGAGGCAGACACTATTACCTTGGAGTGCCCCCACACTCGCGGAGGACCCGGACTCACAAAGGCAACGCTAGCTGGCGCTTGACTGCTTGAGGTCGTGGCAGGTAGCTGCCGCAGTAGGGTTTTAAATAGAATAATCTGAGCCATATTAATGGTTGTAAGATAAAGTCTGGAAATCACTATATCTGTGTAGTAATTATTTTTTCCCACATTAGATCTCTTCAGTCTCTCCAAATGGCCACCCTTCATTTGAGTTGCTTTAGACTGACCAACAGAAGAGGATAAAATAGGGAAACAGAGTTAAATTGCTGGTTATTCACAGGCTTATTAGTGAAAATAACCTATATTTCTCTCAGTATTTTAAAAAGTGGAGAAAATTACTATGAATCTCACCACAGTTAAGAATAGTTTTAAAATAGCTGTGTGCTTGTAATTAATTTTGTAAACATCTATGTCTATTTATGTGTTTATGAAAATATCAGTTTTATCAAAAAAGTGATGTATACAGAATGCTTCTCTATATTATGCATTTTCCTTTCTACGTATTAAACTAAAAAAAGAGACTAAAAACCAAAATCTAAAACCCTAAGTAGTAAAAAGCTAATTGCAATTTCACAAGAAGAATGAGAGGCAAAACCATTTCACTGAAAAATAGTAGGTCTTAATTTTTAATATTATTTTTTATTTGGTAATACAGAAAAAATTGTGCAGAAGTTTTTCAGCTCTATATTTTAGAGGGTCTGCACATTTAGAAACTATGATAACAGGACAGCAGTATATCTCTTGCTAGTTTACCTGTAGCAAACATGTTATTCAAGGCTGGGAAATTGAATCACCCTTTCTGGAGAACAATATAAAAAGTACAATCTCAAAAAGAATTTTACTGACTAAAAAAGGACTTAAAATATAAAATTTTGTAAGAACTCTTGTAGAAAGTAATATTAACATTTCTAATGTTTTAATATTTTTACTACTTTTAACATTTTTACTCAAGATTGTACTTTCGAAAAGCCAATTTCTCTCTGAAAGATGGTGTTGGAAATCTCTTTTTGTTTACTTTAGTTTGCTTTAGTTCTTCTCCACTCCATGCTCTGTTGCTTGGATTGCCCTACTAGTTTTTTGCCCCTGCTGAAAGGCTACATCCCATATTCAGGGGCTCTTTTCAGAAATTAAGGAACACTGGAGAACAAGGACAATCTCTTCAAGTGATCTATCCTTTAATTGTGACCCCTGCTCATGCAAATTAGGTCAGCTGGAATGTCCCTTTAAATGAGTCAATTCTAATCATCTTAGAACACTCTCCTTTAAATCTACAGAACGTCTTAGTGTGCTAATTATTATAAGTTTTGGGCAGCTGAGATGTGTTTACCAGAAAAATCTGCCAAAGATTATTCGCTTTTTGTTTCCTAAAATAAGAAATGTGGGTAGAAATTAAAACCACACCAGTTTCATTTATCTCTGCTTTATATGTGAAGAATAAAATTTTTCGGAGGAAGGGACTATATGCAATGTGTGTAAGTAGATGCAATGGAAAAATGAGTAAATATTAGGTTAGTTAGAAACATACATGAAAACAAAAGGGAGAAAGGTCCCATGAGAATGAAAACAGTTAAATGATTAAGGCATCCATGTGGTTTGCTATATCTCTTTTTAAAATTCTTCTGTCTATATTATTAGCAAAACTTACTGAAAATGAAATATTTCAGAGCAGAATATTTTGTTGAATGATTGGAAAAGGAAGAGAGCTGGGGTATGAAACAGGCCTGAAGGAGCAAGGAATATGATGCTGAACAGGCTCAATAAAGTGTTAGGAAATGACAGAAGGAGACAAAGCACAGAAAAGCTGTGAAAACTGAGGGATCTCCATTTAGAAGGCAAAATTTAGATACATATATTAAAAGTAGAGAGTGAAAAAGTTGGTAAGAAGACTTTTAGGCAGGATGAATACAGTCAGAAAGACAATGAAACCCTTAATGCCTTTTTAGGGGGTATCCTAGATCTACACTTGGGGTCAGACTGAGGGAAAAAGATGAGAATTTTTTCTATATATTGTAAGAGATTAAGGAATAGATTTAAGAGTATTTATGTGGTCAATGAAATAGAAAAATGAAAAATGAAATGTGAACTGGGTCCACAAGACAAAAATAAAGCACAGAATGAGAAATGCTGTTTATTCTTAGATGTTTCAGAAGGCACATAAGTTTGAGTTGAGGAATGAGTACTTGGAAGGTTACAAATAAAGGGAGAAAGACAGGAATCATTAGGACAAAAGAGATTGCATGAGCCTTTGGTACCTTCTACAACTATTAATTAACTATTAAGCCATTACTGTTTTTCCCAAGATTCACAAAGGTTTGGATCAGATGTTCTGTGAGAAGAGTCAAAGGAATGGTCAGGAGAATGGCTGCTCCCATTTATCAGGAAAGATGAGGTGCATGAAGACAGCAATGTTGATGGATGACTTGTTATTGCCGGGTTGAAATTAGCATGAATGGGATGGATGAGAGATGAAAATTAAGAGCTGTGAGTGGATTGGAGGACCCACCACATCCTTCATGTAGACCCCTGAAAGAGCCAGCACCATTATCTGCTTAGTAAAAAGAAGACAAAACTGAATATAAAAGGTTTTTGCACACAATAACAAATTTCAACCATTATAAAAGCCAAAATTATGAAAAAGAAGTTACTTCTGGGGGTTTTGACCTTATCTTCCTACTTTCTACAGATGTCTTTGAAAGAGGAACATGGACTGTGCTAGTTAAACATGTTAGAATGCCCACTTTTTCAGTTTTTTTCCCTTAAACTTTGAAGTTTGACTTCCCTGAGTAATTTTCCCCCTTTATACAGATTGCCTTTAGCAGGTTTTGCATGCTTTAACTTAAATATTTAAGTTAAAAAGCACTTGCAGTAGTGCATTGTGACATTCTTACTTGTCACAATGGGGTTTATATATTTTCACACAATCCAACTGCCTATGTAGATGAAAGCCAAGAGTGGATATGGAGCACTGGAATAGAACTTCACACCTCATCTGCTTTTAAAATGCTGTTTCCTTCAAAGGAGTAGAAAGAAAAGTACTTTACCATTTCTGTCTCTAAAATCCACATGCTAAAGAACTAGGCTATCTATGCCATAAAGAAGAAAATACTTGTTCAGTATAAAGTGCACTAGCTACAAAAAAAGCTTTAATGGCCAAAAATCACTGGTCTCCCAGATGTCTGGCAGTACCTGTATCTTCAGAGATGTTACATGTTAAAAACTTGATTCATGAAACAAACATTGAATTTGTTAAAGTACTTTTACAGATGTAATAGCAAAGAATGTCTGAGCGAGCATAAGAACTAAGTGAAAGTTCTTCTATATCATGTTTAAAAGATTCAGGAAAATGAGAAAGACCATGATTCTTTCTGGTGAGGATCAAATAGTGTCTACCATGAGACATGAGAGATAGTCTTGAGGGTTCTACCAGCAGTACATGTGGTCAGTGACTGGGAAAACTTCATCTTTAGCTACTGTCATGGCCAAATTAAAGTGGAAAATTTTCATCATAGTCAACATAATATCAAGGATTGAAAAAAGAATGAAAAATATTTGCCAACTGACTAAAAAAGCTTTAAACTAAACCAACATAAGTATCTTTGAATAAATTATTTCAAAATCATGTGTATTAATTTTTCTTTAGAAATCATATATCAAAGGTTTAGAGATAGCCATATATGTCTGTTAGGTGGGATACCACTGTAAAATTTGAAAGAGAAGAGATTTATGATCTCTTATAAAATTAACACATATAGAATAGATTAAACACTGCATTTAGAAAACAACTTAATTCTCACTACTGAGAATAAAGTGGGAAGTCTTTTGGGGTTAATTTGTCATTTACAGATTATCTGCTTTTGTAGCTATGCAATTTTTCTCCAGGCTCTTCAAACTGATGTTTCCTTCTTAGACTCTATCACTGTTAGATCTATTTAAATATTGACAAACAGAAGGAAGTTATTGAGACTGAGCAGGAGAAACAATGTATGTGCCGTTCCAGGATCTGTAAAGTTATCATCAAAAATCACAAATATCTAGTGGCATTAACATTATTAACATTAATGTTTGATTTTGAATCTGTCCTGGCTACAGAATTTTACTCAGAGTGTTCGTATGTTTTCATTCTAGTATTCCTTATGATGTTTCTGTTGTGTATGCAAATGGTATCTAATGTGCAGAGAGCATTCAACTCAAATGTCTTTTTTTCTACACTGAATTCTGACTACTTCTTCTTGGTTCACTTCTAAAGCATACATTTATTTTTAATTATTTTATTTAAAAGTCATGAGAGTCCTCCCTCTTGCCAGCTGTTCATTTCATTTGCTTTTCTCTGTCATGAGCCTTCAGGAATTATTCTTTGTCCTTGCATTCCTGAGAGGGGAATTTGCCAGGATCTATAAACATGCATTTCATGAACACGCTAGGAAGGGAGAGCTGGGTCAGCAGGGTAATCCCATCTGCCAGCACATTTAACATACCACAGAGAAGTAAGAGTCAACAGCAATGGGATGGAACGAGCAAAACAGACCTTCAACTGCGATTTCCCATCTCTCATCTGTTCCTTTAATATTATATCAGGGAGTTGCTTGCACATGGATATATTTCCTACACCTGGCCCTATGTCACAGATGATGTGATCTCAGCATTATTGTATCTCCTCTGAGAACTGTGGTATACTTTTGAGTGACTAAAGTGCTTTAGGATCTAATGCCACCTGAACCTGGATAGGATTGGATTCAAACAGGGCTGTGTACATACCCCCTGTGAGGGAAGAATATGAGGGTTTCAATTAATGTGTGTCTGGTTATCTCCACTGCTACACAGCTCCTGAAAATTTCATATATAGAAGACACATCACACTTAGTCAGTTTAAAAATTTAACTGAGAGACAAACTGCTTCCAACTAAAGAATAATAAAACCGACTGATACCTGACTGGGAGGAGAGGCTGATATACCACAGGTCTGTGCTGCCATCCAAGCAGCCTTAATGTGCTGAGAAGATGGGCCAACAGGCACCTGGTGAAGCTCATTCAACAAGGCTAAGTGCAAGTCCTGCACCTGGAGATGAGAAATGCTAGAAATCAATACATATAGGGGGACACTCAGCTTTGCAGAAAATGGCCCAGGGGGTCCTGGTGGACACCAAGTGGGACAGCAGAGCAGACCTGTTGCCAAAGCGAAAGGTATACTGGGGTACATTCAGAAGAGCATTGCCAACAGATTGAGGGAGGTGATCCTGTCCCTCTGCTCAACCCCAGTGAGGTCTCACTTGGAATGCTGTGTCCAGCTCTGAGCTTCTCAGTACGGGGGAGACATGGAGCTTCTGGGGAGAGCCAAGTGGAGAGTCACCAAGGTGATGAAAGGACACAAGCCTCTTTCCTAGGAGGAAAGGCTAGGAGTGCTGTGAATGTTCTGTGAGAACAGAAAGTTCAGGGGAATCTCATCAAGGTATTTACATATTCAAAGAGAGGCGTCCAAGCGAACAGAACTAGGCTCTTTCCAGTTGTGCTCAGTGACAGAACTAGAGACAATGGGCACAAACTGAAACACAGGAGACTTCAGCTGAACATCAAACTTAATCACTGTGAAGGTGACTGAGCACTGGCACAGGTTGCCCAGAGAAGTGGGGAAGGTGGAGTTTTCATCCTTGGAGATACTCAACAGCTGTCTGGAAACAATCCTGAGCAACCAGCTCTAGGTGCTCTATTCAGACATGAGAATTAGCCCTCCAGAGGTCCCTTCCAAACTCAGAATTTCTGTAACTCTGTGATCCTGCAACTCTGTGATTCTCTGATTCTGTGACTGTGAACCTTTCTGCATTTATTCCACTATCAATGAACCAGAGAGATCTTAGTATAGTCATTGAACTATTATGAGCAGAATTAATTTCCTGTGTTCTCTGGGAGAAACCATATTCCTATAACTTTAGCACTAATCTTCACACAATATGAGTGCCCTAGTGCTGTAGGATCATCCATGAAAGGTTTAATGGTGTTCACAAATATGTTTTTCATCACTTTTATGTTGCACCAGTTCCAAAATACTCTTTCACAGAATATCATAGTACATTTTTCTTGATACTTCCTACCTTTACTTCCTGCCATTCCTAAAATCCTTTCTCCCACTTCATTTGTTTTTACTTCATTTAAATTAGATTCATAAAGTTAAAGATATTTTTTCCTGGATTTACTTTAACAGAAGCAATATATAGAGTTTATTTTCTTATCATTGTTTTGAATACCTGCTCACATACCACTTCATCCTAATGCTAATGTCAGTGGGGTTGGGAAAAAACAAGGTTTTGTGTGGACTATCTTTCAAATATTTTAACCTGTCTCTTCCACTCTGGACAATGACTCTAGGTTACAATGCCATCTGTAAAATTAAAAGAATAATCTGTTGTTGTTCCTCATTTAAACTTTGTAAAGCTTTCAGGATTTTGTAGTAAGGGAGAAGAACCCATTAAGTATCTTTACTGGACTCCTCTTCAGAAAGGGCATTTCTTTGCATCTTTGCATTTTTGCAAATTTTCAGCTATCCAGTGCAGTTCAGACTACTTCTCCAATACAGGGCATAGGAATTGCAGACTGTTATAACACACACACAGAGGACAGCAGTCTTTTAGTTGTGGGTTTCTCCTTAGCTTTGGTATTTCTTGACATTTGAGTAGTTCACTGTGTAAATTTGATACTACATGAACACAGGTTTTTTTTGGCATTTAAGTTCTTGAAGCTTTTTCTATTCTTTCAGGAAAAATATATATACAAGAAAAAGAGAAAATTGTGAGTGATACATAAGATATACATGGACTTTGAATTTTTTCAATTTGCAAATAATGTCATTTGTTTCATTTTCAAGGTGGGTGTCAAGGCAGTCCATGAATTCAGTTGTTCTTTTTCAACACTGCCAGAACAAAACAATCTAGAATCTTTTAAACAAAAACAACAACAAACCTCTTTCATCTCCACTTTGCAACTTATTTATTAAAATATCAGCCACATTAAAAGTACCACCTCAATCAGCATTAGCCTATTTATTACCAGATAGATTTGAGGTAATGCTGCTTCAACTAAACAATGGTGATTACTGTTCACTATCATTAGATTCAATTGATATGTTGGGAGGCAGCGCCTCATCAAATACAATATTTAAGGCCCACCTTTCCAAACATGCTTAATATACAAAGTATTGCAGAATTGCCACTACTTCAAATGGAGGGCAAAAATCAACTGCCTCAGAATTTAACAGAAATTTAACAGAAAGGACAAATATTTACCAGATGCAGGTAGATTGCTGCTCTTCCACTACCTGTTCCATAAATTTCATATGATATTAGGGGACAGGTATAAAATTTTGATGTGGAATATTTTGTGGAAAAATTCATGCTAAATAGTCTAAAGTTGTCCTCAAGGCACAGAAAGAATAAACCTAAGGGTTAATTAATGTTTCAGTGGAAAGTGAACTCCCAAAAAAGAGTAAAGGTTTCAAATGTCATGTCAGTGAGCATCCTCCCAAATAACTGCTACATTTATGAAGAAAGGATATGGTGTAGACAGTGTCTTTCAGACCACCCATCACTTCTGTTTTTCCTCTGCTTCCTCAGCCTCAGCCAATGCTGTGCACACTGGGCTCAGAGGAAGGAAGCAAAACCTGGGGCAGAAGGAAAACAGTTTTTTCCCATACAGCTTGCTTTGTTCTTTGAAGCACAAGGCAACAAATACCTATTTAATCCTTTACATGTTTGCAAAGAATTACATTCAGGAAAGGTTTCATAAATAATACCTCCCCAATGACCAATTATAAATTCTATTACACAAATATGAGGAGCTAAATCTTGTTTTCCCAGGTTACAGAGACAGCATATTTCTCTAACGTGAGTGCTTTGCTCCAATTCTGATGGATACTTTATGTCCTATAGAGAAAACGGTAATGATATGTGATTTCACACAATAGACACTAAACAAGCAAGACCTATTTGCCATGTTCTCTGCTCATGTAACTTCAGAGTGACTGCAGGAAAGAGTGGTGAAGGAAAGACATGTACATCACACGGATTTTTGACTGAACAAAAACTCACAGAGGGTCTAACCAAATAATTGCACATTTGAAACTCTATAACCGCAGCTTTGGTTCCTCTTATATTTTCTTAGGCAAAGACACTTCATTCTGCAATTTATTTCCTTAGAAAAAGTTTTGGAGTTTTTGTGTTTTGCTTTTTTATGGTTTTTTATTTGGTTGGTTGGTTTGTTGGATGGGTTTTCTGTTGTTTGTTTTGTTGTGGGTTTGGTTTGGATTTTTATTCAAATGAATTGTTTTCATTGTTATAAATCTCAAATAACTGAAAAGAAATTTTTTTAACTATTCCAAGTGCTCACTTTTGGGATGCAACCAAACATGGAAAGTTGGCACCCTAGAAATGAGTGATCTGTTTTGAGTGTGTGAGTTTTACAGCCATACAAGTGCTCCGCTGTGTTTACATGCTTATATTTCAAAGCACCATATGTTTTATATAAAGAGTCACGGCAATATCATCATGCCAACGAATGGCATATTTTGTATATTTATGTTCATTAAGTGATAAGTCCAAGAGTGGTTGAACTGTTGCTTCTAGCCCTGATCTCGTGCAGCACACACTGGAGAGACAGAGTGATTCAGGGCTCTGGTTGCCTGTCTCTGTGTGAAAACGCCAGTCAGCTTTGCAGCCTTTCACTTACAGCACTTTTCAATAAGTGGTAAAGAATTGCTTTTGGAGCTGGGGAAAGCTGACAGATCCCCTGTGAGATTAAGTGAACACACTTGCCAGAACAGAAAGGAGAAAGAAAATTTGCTTGTTCAAGGCATGCATGCTTTGGCTTGCTGCTGTCAGAAGAGAGATTCTGTAGGTGTTAGCAGTAGAAATGGACTGTGATTTAAATAACTGCTTTTATATACTTAGTAAATTATAAAATAAACCAGATTAAGTTCTGATCCATTTCTTTTTCAGGCCACTTAAACCCACCAATACAAAACTCCCTTAAGCTCCAAGAACTCCAAGACCAAAATCAAATATGTTGACATTTTTTGTAGTGAGTGGCAAGAGGTAGGTGAATATTTAAGTCTTTATGCCCCTATGTGAGAATTTAGACCTATCATTTTCTTCCTTACAGTCTGGCTATGTCTTAAAGATGTATTCAGAAATATTCATTTCATTCTGGTGGTGTTATTCAGTCCTACTCCTGACTTACTTGTCAAGGACAGGGGTGCATAAATAAAAGCAATACTAACAAAAACATTGTGGATGTGCCAGTCTTTCTCACAGGTACAATTCTATAATTTTTTTTAAATCTGTCTGTAGATTCATTGGATGTGTAAATGCATTGAGACAAACTTCAGCTACAGAAGGATTTCTCTTGTGCATACATCTTAGTTTTCTCCTCTGAAAATGGAAACAATTCTGTCTGAATTAGTACCCATGTGGAGTCAAATTAGAATAATTTAAATCAATGAACTTATAAACAAACTTTGAAAAAAATTATTTTCTTTGAAGAAATTTTTCATTAAACCTATTGCTTGGAAGTTGTTACCCAGGATGCAGTAATAAGAAAGGAGAACACTGAAAAGCCTGTGAAGAATGTTTATGATATTTATGTAATGTTTATTGTAACTCTTTGTCTTTTGCTTCTTGCTTTTTAAAGACAGCATTGCTAAAGAGGAGTCTCCTGGAGGAGGTTGTCCTCCTGGCACTTTCAACTACTAATTAGATATCCCTTCTTACTAGAGTCTAACTTATTAATTAAATTAGTCCTGATATTTTCAGCACATTTTCTGTGGTTCTGAATGAAAGGATGAAAAGAGTTCATTGAGGTTATTACTTCTCAAGGTTTAACACAGGATCTGTGTCTTCTTGTGAACTGGAAGCTGGCATCCAAAGGTGTTTAAATCTGGGGCTTGTCCATGGGCCCCAAGCAGACTGAGGTAAATTAAATAAGAAACAATCCCTTTTTTAAAAAAAATAATTTTATGTAAGCTAAACTGTAGATGTTCTTAAATAACCAAGAGTGTTTTGATGTACTGTAGCTGTTTGCTGATTCACAAGTGTGAGATTAGGCATACCATAAATGGGTTGTTGGTGGGGCTGTTCATAATGTCTTTTGGGGCATCATGGATAATTAGGAGGTGTGATGTAGATGGCAAAGGTTATGTGCAAGCGGCTACAAATCTGACCTGTTCTGCATGGTCATGGAACACAAAACAAATACATTTAAATTCCTCCATTTACCTTCGTATAGTAGAGACCAAATGTAGCTCTATACAGGGATGTAGAGTGAGCAAATCACTGTGCAAGGAGGCAGCTAATTGCTGAACTTGATTGCAACTGCTAATCAGAGTCACAGGGAAAAAAAGTGTTGGGAATTAATTAGGCAAGGACCTTCAGAACAGCAGCAGGAAGCCTCCAAGTGACCTTTATTTACAGTCAGTTAAACAGAAGTGTGACTAAAAATGCCAAGGAGCAAATCAGATTATTAATATTGATTGCTTAAAGAAAATGAATAATTTAGGAGCAGTTAGAATAAATATGCAGTGACAGAGATGAAAGAGCACAATATACTGCCTTTCCAACATTCATCTATCATGCAGCAGTGCCCCTTAACACAGAAATGGAGAATTTCCACTATCACAAAACATAATTAGTTTCATGACCCAGCATGATTGCTGTATTGGTGCTACAAGAAGTGTTTCTTTATTATTATTTTCCCAGGGCATCAGGGTGTGAAGGGAGACACAGGTCTGCTCAACAGTAGCTTTGCTCTTGGAACTTTTCAAAGAGACCAAATTCAGGTACCATGTGATTAACTTATAGTTCTTTGTCAAAAAATAGCAGAAATGTGGTATGTCATTAATTCAGACATACTGCCAGAGTGACCATTTTGAACAAAGCTTAAAAGCATCTATAAAATCTCCTAGTCCTAAATTCCTTCTCCTGCTTGTCTACACTGGGTTTTTTTTTTTTTTCCCAGTGATTTTTAGAGTGATTATTTTTAATCTATCCTGTTTTTCCTTGTTTTAGTCTTATACCCTAATAAATTGCCTGATAGGTTGAAGGAACATAGGAATAAACATAGGAATAGATATTTTGTTTATTTCTAGTGAAGAGTTGTACAGTGATTTTTTTTTAATTTATAAATTTGAATAGCAATAATAATGTCATAAAATATAGTAATAAGGTCAAAATATTATTATAGTACTTTTTTTTTGTCTTCTTTCTCCAGGAAAGGAGACAAAGGTGTATTTAACCAGGAGAAGCAGACCACACAAATAAAAGACAAAATTGTTTCCCATCATTTTGCTGCTACTCTATCCAATGACTTTCAGAAACAAAATTGTGAAGAAAGAGAAAATTGTGGAAATTTTCTTTTTCCTTTGAGAAAAAAAAAGAGTGCTACAGAGTAAGTTTACTGCCTGTCGAGGAATTCTCAGTTGGCTGTTTTGCTGTATTATATCCATATAAATTAACATAAGGATCTGATGACAGCATCCATCTGATGATTATGACTCAAACCTTCATGATCATATGTGCTCTTATGCAGAGGAAATACATACATGGCACAGACAAAACAGGTCAGCACATGTGTGTAACGTGTCCCTGGAACAGATCCATGTGGTAAAATTGTATTTCAGGCAACATTTTGGATGAATCAGAAAAAACTGATCTTTTAGAACATAGTCCTGCTCCTTTTACCTGACAACTGGCTGTCAAAGGCTGCCAAATGTGAATGAACAATACAATCTGTGCAGAAAGGAAAACTGTGCTGGTTATTCAAAAACCCCTATTATCTCCTGTGTAAGCACTGCTTTGTTATGCACATTTGGCTTGTTAAATGTGGGAAGGTGTACCATGCAATATGGCAAGTAGGACTAAACTGAAATCAGTGCTATGAGGAGCCATAAATATTTTAGTTTTCATTTTCCCTACTGCCAGAAAAATAATTACTTATAGATGAAACAATGAGTTTGCATCTCAGATAATTGTTTTTCTTTCAGATGACTTTTACTGTTTGCATTAAAGTGGCTGCTGTGAGTCCCCAAAAATTCCAGAAACTGATTCATATTCTTGCTTTGGATACTCCTCAGTGAAACTGAATGATGATACCAGCAGATTAATAATGCAAGTTAAGAAACAATGAACAAGGAAGCCATGGTCTTGGTATGAATATAAATATATTCCAGCTTTCTAAGACCTTACTCATGTGAGTTAGGCCCATTGATTTCAATGAAACTGTTCAGGTGTACAACTAATCACCTTTTGAACATTAATATGACAACAGACATCATGCTACATTCACAGTGTGGTGAAAGAATGAAGTGTTAAAATCCATCTTGTCTATGTATCTTTAATTACGTCCCTTAGCATGAAAGATACTCTTCATTAACAAACCAATATTTTTCATTATCCTATGGCCCATAGAAACATTCACAACATATGATGAACAGACAAGGATTACACTAATGCATGAATAACATTAAATCTGGAATCAAGAACTTTAATTTGTATATGAAATAGGATTAATTTAAATGCAATTTTTTAAATGAATACTAGCAAAATTTTAGCTCATATGACAAAATAAATTTTAGTATGTATGTGAACTTTAGTTTAAATAGTGAATGACATCCTCATCTTAAGAAGAGAATGTATCTGGCAAATGGATGCTATTGAAAAATGAGTTACTTTAAGACATCCTTAGCCTGGCTTACATCCACCAGATTCATGTCACCTTTGTGAGCCTCCTAGTCTCTTGATGTCACAGAAAAATGTGAACAGAAAGAGAGAAGATTAAATGAGTTTCACTTTTATGTTAGGCATGCAAAGATGCTTGGTGACCTCTCATTCTTTCAAAACCATCTCACTATAAAATCCACTGTGAAGTTTGGGGGGAAAAAAAAATTGACAGCTCAGTTCCAGGTTGGGAGCAGTGCAGGACAGGGATAGCAGGCACCCTGCTGCTCTGGGCCGAGTGGCACTGGCAGAGTGGTGTGGGAAGCCAGGCATGGCCCTTGCTCACACAATGTGATACCTGGCTCTTTTTCAGTCCACACTGTTGATCTCTCACTTTCATGAATGCTGTAATTATACTGGTTGCCACTTAAAAGTCAGTATTTGCCAAGACCTGTCACTGAGCAGCTTCTGAAGCACCAAAATTTTGCAGGAAACAACTGTGTGGTGCCTGTTGACAAATGCTGGCCTTTAAATGGCACCCACTGTAAAGGAAGCTCTCTCAACCTTCTCTAACTACACCAGTGAGAAGTAAACTATTTGTTTTTTCACATACCTTTTTGTACAGCCTTCCCCTGGTGTGAAATGTCTGTAACTTGAGAGAAGTTCAGGAACTTCTTGGGAAGTACAGCCTGTGAAAGGTCCTTTTTGCTGAGTAAAACATTATTATTCAGGGGATATTCCTTATTTCTTCTCTGCTAACTCGTTCCTGTATATTTTAAGGCAATCTGTAACTTTTTTTGATGACAGGAAGAAGATACAGATTTAATAAAGTGCAAGCTAAGAAGCTTAATCACATTAGATATTAAATAATACTTTTTTTTGTGGAGGTGAGTTAAAATTACTAGTAGTTGAAAGATGAGTTATGGTGGTTTATAAGTGATATGAGCATGGAATGAGCTGCTGTTTGCTCTCACATCATGCCAAGACTTTTCACTCTCTTTCCCAAAAGAGGTTGTTCTGCTTTTCATTGTGCCACACAGTAATGCCAGGTTATTAAACATCAATCACTTGATACAATGAAATACAAATTAAAAAAAAAAAAAAAAAAAAAAAAAAAAAAAAAAAAAGAGAGACAAGCTCTTTTATCAGAAAAAATCCCTTTTTAACAGGCTAATGTGCTGCACTCAGTAATGGAGGGCCAGAGGCAGACACTGGCTGAAGCAAGTGGCACAGTCTTCTGCCTACTTCTTCTGTTCCTGTGCTTGCTGTCACCCAAATGCTGTCACAGCACTCAGCCTACCACAATTGGAAGGGTGGAAAGTGGAAAAAAGGAAGGAGGGAGATGAGTGAGATAAAAAATATGAATTTATACATGGAAGGACTGTTAGTTCCAAAATTATTCTTTCTCTCCATGGCTGTCACTTCCTCACTGTTTAACTAATCAAATTGTGAAACTACTTAAGCAAATGCCAAAATCCCATGATATTTGAAACATGTGTCTTGAAATAAAGCATGTGTTAAAGTATTTTCTGAAACTGGAATAACAATAATGGAGCTTGGGGAATGCCAGCAATACTCATAAAGGAATTTTACTTTAACATGGTAGAAGGCTGTCATCACTACAGCCCAGCCAGCCCTCTGCAAAGTTACCTTTCCTTTAAATTTACCTTGTAAGAAGCATTCAACACTGAGTGTTAAAAAGGCACTGGCAAATGTGAAAACGGATTCCAGACACCCTGATATGTGAGCATACTAATGCTAGACCAAAAATGTTGGTTATTTCAATGGAATCACGCTTCGGAATAATTTCTCATATCCAAATAGTATTTTAAAAATCCTATCATATATAGAATAATGGTCTAATCCTGAATAATTCTGGGAATCCTTCATCTTATGAAATTTGGCTGTCACGCAACATGTAGTGAATCAGAGTCTTTGTGAGCCAGATACATGACAGAGAAACAAAGCAGTACATGCACCAGTCTGTATGTGAGAGGCAGCCATAGCCCAGCAGACAATTTAATCTCATCCATTTACCAAATCCAGCCTGCATTATTGCAATACTGACTGATGTCTCAGTGTAATAAAATATCATCCTTAGAATGGTACATTTTTCTGTTTTATCCCTTTGTTTGTACACAGATTAAAGCATGTTCCCCATTGACTGTAACCTATAATTGAATCAAGGATTCTGTCACTGTCACAGACAGCAGGATTGGGGCTTGAGTGGTTTATGAGCATAAGCAGCACAATCTGAAGATTAAACTTCATCTTTGATCTCGAGGCTGTGACCATGAATTTTCTGTTGGTAGCATATAGAAAGAACAATAATAGAAAAAATAATGAATGAAAGACCTGGAGAGGAAAAGAGGTTAGCTGGAGATCAAAGGCACTTTTGTTTGGTGTGAAATTTTGAAACAAACCAGTTAGTTAAAGTAGTGGAAGATTTTTATTGGTCAAATTTTTTTCATATATATATATAAAAAGAAACTATTAAAATTCTTGAAGGGGACATCACTGGATCCAAGTGGGTGAAGTAAGCTACTTTCTTAGTCCTTTAAGCTTCTGAAGTCTCAGCACAATTTTGAATGAGGAAAAAATAATTTTCCTGCTCTTTACATGCAAGTCACAGTTTTCTTATGGGTTCCAAAGTATCCATGGCCTCAAAGCACTACTGCACAGCTGCTACTACATATGTTGCTGCTGAAAGCTAAAACTTGCTGAAATAATCGTTCCCAATGTTTGAAGAGAACAAGTTTTAGGCACCACTTGATGCCTAAAACTTGATGCCTTGTTTCTTCAGGGAGCCTGAAGTCACAGCACAAAACAGCAGTGACATCAAAAATTAAGGGTTGGTGTGGGCTTTTGTTGTCCCCTCTCTCATCCCCACTCTGGTCTCTGGTAGTGTGAAGGAGTACAAAAAACTGCTTGCATCATAAAGCTTTATTTCCGAGTAAGTGATAGGATTGATGTTTGTACATAATTGTCCATGTTGGATATAAGATTGGAAATTTTTAATTTGTACGTGGAAAAAGGACAATACAGGGAACACAGTCTAAAATTTTAAAAGAGAAAACAAAGGAAGAGACCGTTTTACAATATTCCACTGTCATAGGATAGAAGATGCTTTAAATACAAGCTCACAGGATCAATCATACATACAGGTAAGATCAAACAAACCATATGGTAACCCTAAGAGACAGATGTCCTTCCCAATTCTTTCACTCCATCAAGATAAATAGCTGCACTTTGGTTACTCGACTGATGTAAATCAATAAAACTCTATTGAAATCTGGAGCACTTTGGGACTTTTTTTCTCTGTGAATCTGTTTCTCAAGTTCAGCCCACTATAATGTATTCAATTAAAGAGTAGTTCAATATGTTTTAAATTTGTTTCTACACTCTTTTTTCTCCCTTGGACTTCAATACTGGCAGCTATGACAGACAGTGAGAAATTTTCAGAGAAAGAAATGGAGCATGGAAAATATTGCTGTTCCAAACAGGGAAAAAAAACCCAAAAGAGACTTAAAAAAAAATGGAGGAGATGGGGTGAAAACTTTGGTTCTAATGCATCTTAGGCCTTAATTTGTCACAAAGCTACAAGGGCTACAGAAATGTTGGTTGTGTGTCTGGACCTCACTAGAAGTGGGAAATGCCTGGCTGTTTTCGCAAATTAAAGCCTTCAGATTTTGTGGTTGACTGTGGCATTCAGAAACTAGCTTTAGTCAGGGAGGTTGGAAAATTCCCAGCAGTGCATGATGTATCAATCTGTCTGTGGTATTTTTCCTGGCACTTTTCTTTAGAACTGAAGCTGGAAGGTGCAATTCACACCTGTGAAATTTTGTACAAAACTTGTACAAGAACTGTGCAGCACGCAAGGGCTGAAAGTGAGGATTGTGTGGTGCTGAGGCTGCATGATGCTCCAGTGCACAGAGCTGAATTTAATCCAAAGAGAAAAGGGCTATACACTGTATAGTGAGTCTAGTCACAACATGCTGTTGAGGAGGAGACTAATAAGGACACAGCATCTGGTGGAAGGAGGGACACAATTGCTAGTCTTCTCTTTCAAAACGGCAGCTTTAATTCTCTTCTGACACCATTTTTAATTTCTGATGCTTCAATTTTAAGTTTTCAGTGAGGCAAACCCAAGGTGTGGCAGTGTAAATGGAGCCAGTTGTAATTTAGCTCAGTGTGAACTCTTGATTGTTTTTGAATATGCAATTGCAGCCACAGGGATAGTGAAATCAAACTGGAGTAGAAAGCCACCATCCAAAGACAGTGCCTCCTTACACCAAGAGAATCTGTACAGCAGAAAGGCTTTTCGATACCGGCTGATGCAGAACACAGAAACCCTGCTCTGTGCATTTGAACCAGAGCTGGGAAAATGAGCTGACAAATGTTGCTCATGAATATTCATAAACATTTTCAAAGGAAGGAATTTATCCTTGTTGACATCTCATTTATGTTTGCATTCTGCCAAAGTGTAATCATGAACAATCCAGTACGCACACAATTTAAAGTAAATTTTAAATTAAAACAATGGCATCTATTAAAAACTCATTTTTTAAAATTGAAACTATATTCACATCACCCTTCCTGACATATTTAAAAATAGAGAGCACAAAATGAAGGCTTTGCGCGGGGTATCTTACTGGGAGTTCTGACACCTGCAAAAGGATCCCCTACTAGTCACTTGGAAAGGGCAAGGATTTTGGCTTATTTGTGGATGTATATCCACATTTATTTTTAACTGTGCTATAGAGACCAGATACCAGAGAGGTTTAGTTCCCAAAATCTCAGAAACAGTCCAGTTAAATTCCAGGTTATAGATCAGGATAAATGGTTTTATTTTATGTGGATTAATAAGTATTTCTCTGCTGAAGGCTTTCAATTTGCAGGTTTTTTGTGCAGTTGGCTTGTTCTTCTTCATAGAAACTTCTTCTGAAGATTTCCAAAATTTGGAAGAACCTTAGCCTGTGCAAGTAACTTACACTTGACATTATGCCTAAATGCAGTGGAACTATCGTGTCCTTTCCTTCCCAAACAACTCCCAGAGTTCTGAGAATTTTTACTAAAGTCACAAATGTGTCTTTATTCAGGAGTGTAAAATCAGCCCATTCCTGTCAGCAGCAAGACTGACAAAGACTGTTGTTGTGATTGTGGCTATCTACAGGTTTAACATAATCTCTGGGAAGATTCATTTGCCAGAACCTTTCCTTTAAATCCATACTCTCAGGACTATATAATGTGCCTACTATTTAAAGACACCTACCTTCCATAGCCTGCAGCTGAAATATGTACTGCAGGTTCATGCTTGCTGTCAGTCAAAGAAATGCTTTTAATTTTTCATAACAAGCTGTAAATGTCGGCAAGTTTAAAAGAAAATAAAAATAATAACAACAACAACAAAAAGAAAGAAGAAAATAGAGACTGAGAGAGAAGTTATCTCAAGAAGAAGCAAACTCCAATATATTCCAAGGTAGTGCGGTATAATTAATGGTGTTACCAAATGAAGCTGAAAGTGTAGAGTCTGCAAAAGGCTAATAACAAGGATTAGATATGCGCTCTCTTTTTCATTCTTGTTCTTACAGTTTCTTGTGAGCCTAATTGAAGTCAGAAGGGTTTTTCCACATGACATTTTCAAATGTGGCTCTGATCAGTGGCAAACCTCTTGCTATGTATTGGTGGGGGAAAAAAATTATAAAAAAAGTCTTGCTCTACTCTTTTTTGATTAAAATTGCAGCCAGATACGTTACATTAGAAAACTGGGAGAAGCTGGGACTGGCACAGTGGCCATACGCATTTTTTCTCTCTAGGATTACATTCAGTAAGGTTTTATTAATGGAAACAGACACATGTTGCCAAAAAAAAACCTGTTAAAGATATCAAGTTTGCTTCAAAGTCTGTAAAACAATAGAGTGTAGAAAAAAGCTGGAAAACACTTCTAAATGAATCCTTCTGGCATTAGATTATTCTGCAATAAAAATTCACTTTAACAAGTAGGTCAGAGTACAGCTGCTAAAAGTAAGCAACCTGATGCAATAGAGGCTATAGTTTTAAACACTATCAAAATTATTTTGGATTAATTGCCTTCCTGCTGGTGGTAAAGGTTACTTATAGAACATTAAAAAAAGAACCTGAATATCTCTAATCTCCTACTAACCTTCTACAGCAAATAGCAAAGCATTAGCTCTGTGTGCATTTCTGAATTCAGTTTTTAATTATAACTTTCCCATGTTTACACGAACTTTGGTTTGCTTTTCAAAAACCTCACAAACAATTCCTGCAGCTGACCCGTGTGTAGTGGTGAATTTCTCCATAAAGTGAGTATTGATGAGCTGAAAAGTTCAGTGAACAGGAAAATTCTGCTGCTTTTATTGCCAGTGTGACAGGTTACTTTATTACCATGCCTTTCACAGCAATTTAACAGTTACCCTGGTAACAGATTCAGTGAGGTAATGGGATCAGAGGCATTAGAGGAGAGGAAAGGCTTGCGACAAGAGAAAACCATCTGCTGGCTTGTGTTCTCGGGGCTGTTTGCTCACTGCCAGCTTCTGACAATCATTGTACTTAGATGTAAATGAAGCAGGTTAAAACACAGGCCTGCCCTATTTAGCCATACTCTGGTGATTTGTCTTTCTAATTCTATTGAAATAATAATCAGGATTTGTTTCTGATTAATTAACTAACCTTTTGGTAAAAAGATTAGATAACGAAATTGCTGCCTATTCAGAGATAATGAGATTTTTATTACTCTGTCAAAGGGAAGGAAAAAAAAAGTACATTTATGTGTCACCAGCCACCATGTCAAGGAAGAAAAATAAAGATTTAAGTCTTTATGTCAGACGTTTATTTCCTCCACAGATTAAGTATATATGGTATTCTATGGGTGCACATAATAATATTTGAAACTTTTCAGAAGAGGTTTTAAACACCAGATAAAACACTAAATATATTTAAAACATTATGTATTTGTCATTAATTTCTTCCAAAAGAGTTCTCCTTATGGAAAAGAAACACTTGATGATTCAGAAATCCACCTGTATAATGTGGGTGTATTTATATAAGTACATAAATGAGAAGAAAGTAATAAAATTTCAGTGTGAGCACTAAAGAGTGACGTATGTAAGTAGGCTGCTGTTCTATGTTGCCTGATAGAGTAGTTAGAGTAGAAAATGCTTTTACATATAGAAGATTTACCTGTGTGTTTTAAACACCATGCAGGATACTGGAAGCTTTTATAATTAAATGAGAAATATTAACAAATTGCAGCTCTTAGAGTCTCCTCATGAAAGGCTCCTTGAGAAGGCACAGCTGCCTCCTCTGGTGAGTGACCCAGACCTGCAGAAGGTGCCCGCCAGACCCTGGTGGTTGGGCTGCAGCCTGAGCAGAGCTTGCATACAAGCACCTCGTGCTTCATCATGGTCACCACTGGCAAGGGACACAAAACACCTAAAAACTTTCTCCTGGGATCACTAAGCCAGTACAGCCATGAAATATGTTAGCCATACACTGGTGGCACAGCTGGGAGGCCATCAGCCATGTGCTGCACCAGGAGTGTACAGGCAAACTCCTGGTGACAGAAACATGATGAGTGCACAGCATGTACTGTGGTTTACCTACTGCAAGAAGAGCTTTGTGCTCTGCTGATTGTCAATACATTAACTGTGATTTGTTAATTAATAGATCTCTACAAACAATTGTGATGAGAGCATTTGCTGTCATGTGTACAAAGCAAGAGGAAATATAGGAGACAGCAGAGCATTTTGTTGCAGTGGAGTTAATGAATGCACTCTCAGATTTGAGGTGACACTTACATTGGTGGCTTTCAGTTTTATTCATTACTTTTACTTTTGCATGTTAACGTGAAGGTTTTCATATGCTGAAAGTCCCTGCTTTTCCCCAGTGGTGTTTATAGCTGAAAGCCAGCCAGAAGAGCGACCCAGTTAGAGACAGTGGCTTTGGTAAAGAGGTCTGATGCTGAGCATTTTCCTCCCTGTTCCCTTAGAGGAACCTCATAGTTTCCAGTTGCTGATTACCAAGTATGGCCAGAATTTCTCCATTTCTGTCCAGGCTTTCCAGTGTTGCAGCCATAAGAAAGGATGCTTTCTTCTACCCACAGAAAATTGTATCCCCTTTTGCTGTCCTCCAAAAATTCTTACTGCAGGTTTTTGACCCCTGATCACTTAAACCCCAAAATCACTTAAAAGGCAAGCAAAGCTTTTGGCTCTGTAGCAGTTGTAAAGCTCTGCTCTCTGTCTCTTCTCCCCCTCCACCCATGTGAAATTTAGATTTAGGTTTAGTAATTATTACTAAAATTAGCAAAATATTATCAGAGTATCTCAGCTAAAGAGAATAACTATAGTTTTCCTTTTTCCAGACAATGACATCTGCAGATCTACAGTTTCATGAAATGTCTATACTTAACAAAAACATTACTTCATTTTCATGGTATTTCTTTTGTGCCTAGGAGCAAACCTGTAATTGTTCATTTCAATTACAACATTACAATTTTATACTGAAACACATTTTATCTGCATGCCAGCTTTTTATTTGTTTTACCAACTATATCTATTTCCATTACTGCAAGGCTGATGGTTTGTCTCAAGAGGAAATCAAATCCATTAATTCAGAAATTTCAAGCATGGCTGCCTCTGCCATAAGCAGCATTTCTTATGCTAATAGCAAATGTGCTGAGACTGAAAAGAACTGACACAGCTCTGTTTTTTATCATAACTTACGCATTTATGTAAAAAGGCAAATCCAATAGTACTAGGAAACTATAAGTGTTATTATATATATTTCACTTTACTGAGAACTGCATACAGCCTGGTTTGTCCAACAGTGTCTTAAATCATGCTGTTTGTCGTTTTAACTTGCTTGATATTTGGGGTCTGCTTTTGATCTTGGGTACTTCAATGAAAATTTGCCATTGTTCATCTAGCAACAATACAATTATTTCAGATTTACCACAGACAAATGGAGATCAGGATATGCTTGCTTATTGTATTTCATCTCACAGTCACAATATTCTAAACTATCTTTGGACTCTGTATTTACAGAAAATGCATTATAGAAGTAGGACATCTTTTTGCCAGCCACAAAAAAATAGCCATTTCAAAGCTAATTTAGGTATTTCCAGGAAGCTTTATCCTTCCAACACCATACAGAAAAAAATGCATCCCCCTCTTCCTACTGCCTTCTCATTTAATGCACTTAGTCCTGTTGTATCACATGGGCTGTGTTCAATTAGATAGTTTAACAAGATAAACTCTGACTTTGACCCAGAAAAAAACCAAACCAGATTGCTGCTGAATTCTATGTAAGCTTTTCCAGGCTTTGTGACCTGTTTATGTCAATGAAAAATGCAAGAGATCCTTATCATGAGGGCCAAATTAGTTTCTCAGGGTTTGGGTTTTTCTTAATATATATGTGCGCACAGACAGAATGTACAAGAAAACTGCGCCATTCTTGCCCTTTATTTTTGCAGCAAAACCCTTTAGTGCTGTAAATCAGATCTCATTGGGAAATCTTATACACTGGCCGCTGATAAGCTGTTGAGAAGTAGACAGGACTTCTAGGAATTGCTGAACCATGAAGCTGACCTGCTTAGTGTTTTGTTGTAGGCTATTAAATCCAGGATTGGTGTTTTAAGATGATTCTGCTTTCTTCTTCCCTTGGCCTGGTTAAGCAACTCTACCCCCCCATCATTATTTAGCTGAATAAAATAAAAACTAAAATGAGAAACCTGCTGTTTGAAAATTCTTCCTTCACCCATCAAATTAACGAGTGACTTATGCTGGCATAGTTTATGGCCTTAGAAATTTGACACTAATTTTGCAACTGAGAAAAGATTTACTAACTTTATACACCACTCAGCATTGGTAACAATGGAATGACATTCTCTTCCCCAAAAACAAGCACGACATTTTTGTAAGCATGTGTTATTTGGTTGTCTCACTGTAAATGGATCCCAGTTGGGTAATACGACTTCTTCCCACTAGCATATTGACAATTATGTATGAAAAGACCAAGCACAAAGCATTATATTTCAGCTAGAGTGCTTTCATTTTCCAATTTTTCAAGTGTTTTGCGGTGTACTTGTTAGTGCCTAGTTAGAAGCATGCTGGTTCTTTGCACATCTCTTTCATACTGAGAGAGAAATTAAATGTACCCTTTTATTTTTTTCTCTGTTTGACGAGTGTTAACAAGTGCAGCATTTGAGAAAACCCAACCAAATACAGTTCTGTAGCTGTTGCTACTAAATGAAGCAAAAGCCACCTGGTGACAAGGTTCACTGGGGCATCATTTCTTTGTGTAGCTGAAAGAAAGAGAAAAAGAGAAGAAAAAGAACTCACTCATTGAAGTAAATCTCATTGAATCACATTTGGGAGACAAAACCATATGTGTATGTTGTATATATATGTGTGTGTGTGTATCTATATCTATATCTATCTATATCTATATCATCTATATCTATATCTATATCTATATAATCTATATCATCTATATCTATCTATATCTATATCTATATCATCTATCTATCTTATCTCTATCTCTATCTCTATCTCTATCTATCTCTATCTCTATCTCTATCTCTATCTCTATCTCTATCTCTATCTCTTTGCAAGTAGACGTATCTCCCAGATTCTCTTTGGTAGGAATTAAGGCATTCAAATTCAGGAAGTGGAGGAAAAGCATTTAAAACTAGACATCACTCTGCTACAAAAAGCCTTGTTTTTGAAGTCAGACATGTTTTTTATCACGAGCACATTTTTATCTCCATTTATTTTGGACCTGTGATGTAAATTCAATTGCCACTGGAGCTGTTGTCACATGATCACTCCATTTATTTTGAGAGTTTTATAATGACTGAGGAAATTTGAGCCCTCATTATAATGATCTTATTTAATGAAGATATCTGGTTTTAGTGTTCTCATAGTCAAAAATGAAAGGTGTGAGAAGCAAAAGAATCACAAAACAATAGGGCCCACCACATTAGAATGAAAAAGTATTTAATTTGTATATCATATATGCAAGTTCTTATGCTTTTCAGGAATGAAATTTAATTACTGTGCAACCTTTCTCCTTGTCTGTTAATCTATTGTTCTTTTTGTAATTTGCTCATTTTTTTACTTTTAGCACAGACAAAGAATGAAATTGAAAATTCAGCCTCAGTATCCTGGCCACATCCTTAACACTGGTTCTCCTTATCATTTCAACAGCTGTGCATGAGACTGCTAGCATTTCTCACATTCTGGGGCAGCAGAGTTTGTTTTCCTCCGTATATTTTATAGGCTTATGTTTCACTATAAGCCTTATGTGTGTATTCAAGCTTGAGATGATGAACAGGCTTTTAGGGCAGTCAGATCACAAGGTTAAAGATTTGTTGTTCAGGATTTTTAGACAGCATTCCCACAACTACTGCTCAATTTGCTGCTGCATCCTATCTGCAAAATAGCAAAATAATAACTCTATTAGAAAGTAACATTATGTCCTGCTGTGGGACTACTACTCTGCCTGGAAAAAAGAACATAGAAGCTTATTACTGAGAAAGCATGTGAGGCTACTGCAGCGAAATCTAGATTATTTCCACAGTAATAACTGATTTCTAGTACCATAGCTAAAAATATTTGTGCTAATACTGCATAAAGTACATGCCTTTAGAACACCAATATTTCCTTCTAATGATTCTTTCCAGTTGAGATACTGTACTCTTCCATCCTGTGTTCTGATCGACATTTGCTGATTCAGACATGACCTGTATAATTAGAAATGCATTTTTTATATAATTTAAATCAGAAAAACAATAATGATATTTTTTTTTCTAACACATTCAACAAAAGAGAGATTTAATTTACATTCAGGGACCCCCCTCAAAGTGTCCTACATTTCTCCTAAAGTGTCCCACACTCTGGGTGTGATTCAGCTCATGATTTTAGATGCTAAAAGACTGACATCTTGCACTGGTCATCCAGCTATTGGAAAAAGGTGCAAATATTTCCAAGTGGAGATTTACTCCCTGTGCTTTTCTTTCTTGGTTAGAGATGGAGCAAGATTACAGGAGGCAGATAAATTCTCCTAGCCTACAGGAGGCAGATAAATTCTGTTTGGGAGTGAATCCCACCCTATGTTACCAGGGGTGTATGAGGCATGTGGCTCAAACAGCTTTCAGGGGCGCTAAGTGTGATCATTGTCTTAGGATAACCTGATCTAATGCCTTTGTGGTGCTCCTGTCCTAATTTCAATTGATAATTTCCCCTTACCCTGCCCTTCAGAACCCTTAAAATATCTTTTTCTAGTCTAAATACAACTTCTGACAAGTAATGCCTGAGAATATCAGTTTGCTCAGCTGGTCAGTAATGGCTAGTTATCTGTAAAGCTATTTACATGATATCTGAGAGGTCTGTTCTCAAATCAGTGCACAAATAGAATTCCCATTAACAGCAATACAAGTTATGAACAAACATGAAAGTAAAGCAACTCCCTAATTAGAGATAATGAAACACCAGTTTCTTAAAATTCTGAAAGGTAGTGGCACCCATATTTACTTTGAAATTAAATGAACCCAAAACTAAAAATGAAACATTAAGCTGATAGGTCAAGGAAAATAACCTAGAGCTTGAAGTTCTGTGCAGCCCTACATGCAGTCCCTTCATGGAGACAAATGCACATATTACTATCCTGCTACAAATATCTGCTTTGCAAGCATTCACTTTGCAAGATGAATTGGAAAAAAAATATATGCAGACTTGCATATGTTTTCTTGGGTCAACACAAAAGCACATGAAAGAAGAAAACCCAGGGAATTAATGTCAGCACACAGGGAGTTCCTGATGGCTGACTGCATTTCCAGATACTGCTGGAAACCATGTTCATTCAAGCATCACTCTAATTGTTTTTATTTATTATTTTTTGATAATTGCTTTTATCCCAGCTATTTGTTTGTGAGTGCTCCTTTGGACATGAATTTTTAGGTCACCATGAACTCCTCATGGTCCAGTTATGCCAACTTATTTCTATTTTATCTTAAAGAAGACTTTTTCCTCAGTGAGATTCGATATACATTATATTTAGTATATTTAGAGAATACAGCCTTCATGTCTTCAGTTGGGGAAACCAATTGGTTTTTAGCAGTGTCATGCTAGAGAGACTTTCTTTCTATATATTGTCCACGAAGAAAACGTTATTTTCTAGGCCATTCTAGAAGACCACATAAATTTTGTCTAAACTTATCTTATGGGAATGCAGGTTCTGAATGATTTTCCAGATAAGGATTCATCATTGATTTGCAGATTAAGACTTCCTTTAAACCAACATTTTGAAATACACCAGATTTCAATTGGTTTTGTTTCACAATTTACATTAGTAGCTTGTAGTCATTCTCTTTTAAATAAATACTTAGTTTCTTCATATGCTTGAACCTGATGAGCCCACAGCATGTCACAGAAATTCTTTTTACCTTCAAGTGCATGACCTTTACCTCTGTATCTTTTTTCTTTGGATAATCAGTCCTCAGGGTAAGCCAGTTTGCTAATGAACCTACTCTGCAATGATAAATGTTTCCTATTTAATAGTCTTTGAGAAATACGCTTCAGTTTAGAATATATTGCTTGGAATATTACACCAGTATTTTAAGCATAACTATCAAATGAAACCAGACAAAATCCCAGGTTATCTTCTAAGCAAAAAACTCTGTTCAAGCAATCTGCAGACATTTTCATTTATTCAGTACCTTAGTATTCTTACAGTTCTTTCCTCTCTTTGGACTTTACTGAATATGTTTACAAACTTTTAAGACATACCAGTACATTTGAAATTAATAGATATTCTGCAAAATCTTGGTTTGGGAAATAGGTGTCTCACTAAGTCTTAATTGGAAATATTAACGTTTGTATTAATTATTTCATTTAAAATCAGAACAGTTGCCTATGTTGTTATATTACTTCACTATATTAAATTTTTAGCAGCGTGTTTTGTAAAAACTTATCACTACTCATTTGAAAATTCACTTCATAAATATTCAACGATAGTTGCTTAAGCTATTCTGTTTCAGCACTGCAGGACATTTGTTGTTTTTTACTAAAATGTCCACGAAAGCACAAAAACAATCCCCTAGAAACAATCAAGAGAGTTTTCATTGCAGATTTTCTATCAATAGCTGAAACTATTTTAATAGCATTAATCTCAGTACTTTACAGTGGCAGGAATATAGTAATAATAAGTTTACATCTGTAGAAATCTTTGGTTTGGTTTCACCTTGGAAAGGTTGAGAAAGCACAAGTTTTTCTGCTAAATTAAAATGGCTTATCTTGGCAGACATAAATCCTAGATCCTGACAGGAAAAAGAAAGTGGGACAGGTTGATGGCTAGGCACTTTTTACAGAGCCCATGTGAGAGGACAGGATTTTGTTTAATCATCCATTACTAACCTTGGGTTAATGAGACTTTTTGGGAAAGGTTTCTAAGGTAGCATGGTGCTTGTTTTCTGCCTTTATTTCTGGGAGTCATGTGGGCAGTTTTAGCTGGAAATAAAGACATTGTATTGAGGGACATGAATTTAGGAAATGCTGGAAAGAAGACCATAAATGCTGACCTCAGAAGAAGCTGAGTAATAAATAATGCAGTTGGACTTCAGGATCCAGTTAGAGACAGAAGACATTATTTCATTTTCAGGCTTCCACCACAGATTATTTAGCACTGGCAGAACTGTATATTCATAGTGGTACTAGACTTCATGGCAGTTTTCTAATGAAAATACATTTGTTTTAGCTGTCTTTTGACAATATGTTTAGAATCACTCTTCAAAACATTTGCCTTTCTTTATCTGCTGTATATTCTATAGGTGAACACATGTGACTGGGTATGTCCATCAATAAGATAATTTCTCTATCTGGAGTGGACTGTGCTTTTTAACTATGTCAGTCTTTTTTCTCTACCATTAAACATAAAATGCTTTTTACAATTTTTTTTTTTTAAATGAGAAAATTCTGCTTTCCAGAAAAAGCATTTCTCAAATAATTAAATTCTTTGGACCATCAGGTAGTGTTTACTTAGTTGCTTTGAAATGAGGAACTGAATAAAATTTTCATAGCCAAATCTAGAAGCCATTACTATCTAGGGAACCTTAGCAAGCTCTTGACATATGCCCGATTTCCTTACCAGTGAAGAACTTGTTTCAAGGAGGATAGATGTCCCAAAATAGGAGATATTCAAGCATCCACAGGAAAGAAATAAATAGTAAATTGATGTCTATTTCACTTGTTTTGGTTGTATCACATATCTTCTCTATTTCTTTAGACAGTGAAACTATGCTAATTGATCCTTTGTTAGTAATTTGGAAAATCTGTCAATTTTTCCACTTACTGTCCACGGGACTTCTATGAAGTCAGAGGTGATTAAATTTCCATTAAGTACAATTTCTAAGTACTGTCACTGTTTGGTAACAAAATAGTTAAATAATTTGAATTTATTGAAAACGTAGACTGACACACTTTTTCCCCCTTATTCCATAGAAGCAAGCCCTAGAATATAATTTCTAGTCCTTTCAACTTTACAGGCTAATGTATTTCTGAGATTTCACCGGTCTTGGTCCTACGAATTGCTCTGAGCAAACACTGCTTGTTCCATGCTGTTCACGACACTTTTAATGCTATGTGAGATTAACACTTCACAGCCTTTGCAAGGTTTGTTTTTGTACCTCTCTACTTTATTAAAGTGTGATATTGTTAAAGGAAAAGCCCTGACAATGACTTTTTACAGCTGTTGTGCTCTTCTATAGTCAGATCTTGTCAGAAACCTTCTCCTTTTTCATAATTTTTTTTGTTCTGCCTTGACCTTTCTAGCTATGTCCTGGATTTTAGAAATTATGTTTAAGAAGACCAAGTTGCATATTTGAATTTATAGCCTTCATATAGCAACAGCTATGTCCAGTCTGGAAAGGTATAAAGAATATGGAACACATTAAAAATTTAACTTCCTTAAAAAATGAACTCAAGGAAGTAGTTCTTAATGTCAGATACTTTCTAGCAAGTTATGTTTTATGCTTGTAACAGTGTACTGCGCGAAGTTCAGCCCAGCAAAGTTAGTGGAGCATCCTAATAATTTTTGTCCTTTCTTCAAACCCTCCACAATCTTACATTGGTCATAAACTACTTTTGCAGCACCATGACAGAGCAACACACCTCAATCCACCTTTTGCCTTGGAATATAAAAAAACAAGCAAAAGCCAGAGTATCAATGTGCAGCAATTGATGTTGACTGAAGATTTTTCCAGGCTGTGGTAATTGCTTGCTGTTTTCTTGGCTGCAGACCAGCTGCTGTTCCTTCCAGGTCTCCGTACTGAAGACAAGAACTGATGTACATTTTTTTTTCATTGTTTTTCATGAAATTCAGGCCAGTAGAAGGATCCCAGCAGAAATTCCCCTTTATGAACTTTTTCCCCCTGGCTGGTGTACCAGCTCATGTCAGTAACATCCTTTTTTCTACAAAGCACTTTTCTTTGTATTCTTAATAGTTCAAAGACAATTTAAAAGCAAAATAAGCAAGTACATCATGGACATCTTCTCCAGACTATTTTGTGAATGTTCAGAAAGCCCAAAGTTTTGTGAGACTCTAATGACCAGGGATCAAATCTGCCTATGACCAGGTTAGAGCCTATGAGCAGGATTAGACAGTGCAGTGCTTATAAAATATTGCAGCTCTGTTATGTTTAGCCTCACACGCCAACATAAGCCATGCCTCATCTCTTGTAAGCCACTAACTTGCTTGTTCCTCCTCTGAAGTGGGACATTTTCCTCTCTGCTCCTAGACACAAAAACCAGCACTGGCTTGAGCTGGCTTGGCCTGCCATTGGATATTGGAATTTCAGTCTTCCCAGGAGCCCTTCAAGAAATGATCAGAAACCTGCCTGATATTTTACTGCCACCATAATATTTTGAGTTCTTGATACTTCCAATCTCTTCTAAATCTAATACAGTCCTAATTACTTCTAAATTGTTTATAATTAAGAAACGCCTGCTGTTTTATGGGGACACAGGTAAATGTGCATATTCAGGTTGCCATCATCAATGGGAGTGCAGAGAAAAGCATGCCTTAGTACCTCTTTTGGTAATGACAATATTTTTGGTGCTTACAGGAACCAGCTCTCTATGCAGGTCACTAACCCCATCTCAGCCATGGTGACTGTGCCAGTGATAATTCCGATATACAGAGCCCTACAATCCTGTCCTGTTCCTGGGGATTTTTCTGTGTGTATATCGCTTTTGTAATATTTTTTAAATTATTTTTTCTTTATCTTCTCTTCTACCTCAATTTGCATAGCAAAGGTTTAATGTGAATAAACTATTCAGCTTACAATCTTCCACCCTGAAGTGTATTTTACCTTTTTTCTCTGATTTCTGATCAGGCCAATGCTGCCAGGATGTTCTCTAAGGAAAATCCACCATTTGCTCTTCGCATCGTTCCCCTGGGAAGTCCCTTTGGAACTTTGTGATCAACAAGGAGCAGTAATATTTATTTCCCTTTATAGAGCAATCCACAACTGCTGGAAGCACAGCTTAATGTATTTTGGTACACTCTGAGAAATACAGGCTCTAAGCATTTTTGTCTTGCTCCTTTTAGGACCAGCTATGCTGGAGGTCTGTAGTCTCTCTCCAGCTGTGAGGGAAGTGAACATGTTCTTTAGTACAGGTCAGCAATGAGTGAGCCATTCTCAGCCCTCTTCATTCATTCATTCAAGGTTAGTGCAAATTAGGAAGAAAGGACTGAAATTTTGATTTAAAAATATTTATTTCATAGTTTGTAAACAAGTGAAAATAACTGTTTGTAGGGAAATGTTAAGATTGTGTCTCACTGTTTTAACATCGATCTATTACATGTTTATGATCCTTTAGGAGCTTGTAAATATGATGGTGACATTTGAAGATTCATGGAAGAAAAGAACTACATAAAAATCCTTTGTAAATTCATTAGAAGCGATGGGGAAAAGATCCTACATAAAAGTTTGTTTTAGATTAATTTCCAGATATTTATGTTTCTAATACACTGCATTTTGTGACTCTGGAAAGACCAGAAGAATATGTTATCTTAATTTCCTGAATATTGCAAGTTACACATAGATTATTCTTCTTCTCAAGTGCTATAATTTTTTGTTACTGACATAGGTTATAAATAATGAGGAAAATAAAGTTATATAAGCCCACATTTAAAACATTTTTACTGATAGTAGGTCCTTCATTTGAAAGATCTATTAGATCATATTTTATCTGTGTATATACTTGCTGCTAGACTAAAAGTTGAGGGATTTTTAACTTCATTATAGATAATGTATTGTAAGGTACTAGTCAAAAATATATGTAAGCTCTCTTTTCATATTTTCTATTGGCATTACTGATTCTCTACTGCAAATCAGTCTGACACATATAACTTCTAATAATTATGTTAGGTTGCAGGTGTGAAGTGAGTATCACAACCTTTTAATAAAACTGGCCCAGCTTCACGATGTGTGTCTACGAGGTAAGGAGCAGGTCAAAAAGTGGCATACCACAGATGTCTGAAAGAGGTTGCTCTAGACAGAAAATCTGTATCTGCTAAATGCATAATCACTGCTGTAGAGTTAGCTATTGCTCTTTGTAGGTTTGTGAGACTCACTGATAATTCAATCTTGCAAAATCTTGGCTTTGACTTTTGTGAAAATTTAGCAGATAAATTTTGTCAGATTCCATCGTATTTTTGGCAATTCACTGTGGGTAAAAGAATCTCCTACAGCTCTGCATGCTTCTCACTAAACAATCTACACTTCCAATTGGTGAATGATGGATTTTGTAGCAGAAATTTGTACAGAAAATGGGAATGAGTGTTTTGCAACATCTAACATGCAGGCCCAACTTACGCTGCATTGTGAAGAAGCATTGGGGAACTGGAGGTTGGAGGGAGAAACTGCTGTAGAATATTTGGAAGCATTAGTAAAAATTGCAAATGTACAATTTTGTCACCCCAAGAAATTTAATATATTGGTAAAAGTTTGAATGAGGAAATGGCAGATTAGTACCTGTATTTTAACCAAGAGGGCGAAGGTGGTATGTGGAAGGAACATAGAGTGTTCTTTCTAACGCAGAAGATTTTATTCAGTACTGTGTAAAGCCTTAAAAAGGCTTTTGTAGAAAATCAGAGCCAAGGGCATGAAAGCAAATGAAAATAATAAAATATAGTGCAGTTTTACCAGAGGTAGATTGTGTGAGACTAATTTAATACTTTTTTTTTTTTTTTATATAAGATAACTGGATTCTTTGACAGGGTTAATAAAGTGGACCTAATCTATCTTAATGCAAAGTGTTTCCTACAGTGTCCTATAGTAAATCAGCACATAAGATGGAGATGATGTCTATTAAGAGGGGAATGATGAGGGGGGAAGAAACTAAAAAGGAAACTCCAACAGCATATATTTAGGAGTGAATTATGTCCCTGGTGGCTTGGCATTTTCTTTAAAATATTCTGAATATTCTACTTTGTAAGGTTATCTCAGATTAAATAGATTTCAAATACATGTCGGCGAAGTAGATAAATGATGCATCCTGACCGTCACTTTACTGACAGCAAAATAAAGGAATGTAGCATCTATAAAAGGAACAGGACTGGAAGTACAGGAGTTGGGGGGAGGGAATAAGAAACTTTGTTTTCATGATGGCCTTCTTCTCCAAATATTGTGGTCCTGTTCAGAGGATGTCTAATGACCACAGGCCTGTCCAGTGGGTATATGAGAGAAGGGCAACAAGGTTGTGTAAGGGGCTAGAGCACAACTCTTACGAGGATCAGCTGAGGGACCTGGGGGTGTTTGGCCTGCAGAAAATGAGGCTCAGGGGGGACGTTATTACTCCTTACAACTCCATGAAAGGAGAGTGTAGCCAGATGGGGATGAGCCTCTTCTGCTGGGCAGCCAGCGACAGGATGAGTAGGAGTGGCCTCAAGCTGCACTGGAGAAAGTTTAGATTGGATATTAACAAAATTTTTTTCACTAGAAAGGTTGTAAAGCATTGGTACAGACAGCCCAGCAAAGTGATGGTTGCCACCTGGAAATGTTCAAAAAATATGTACATATGGCGCTTGAGGACCTGATGTAAAGGTAAACATGTTGGCTGTATGCGGTTGACAGTTGGACTTCATGAACCAGAGTGTCTTTCCCAACCTTAATGATTTTATGATTGGTTCATTCCTGTTCTTTTGCACACTCTTGTCAACTGTGGAGCACCTCATAATACATTAGTGTCCTTCTCCTAAACCCAGAAAGAGAAGTTAATTTAAAAGGGTTCCTTCCTATTTACTCTTGTATAAACTGCATTCATACCAAAAAAACCCCAAAACCCTAAGTTTAAACACACTCATATGTGAAAGCAATATGTCTTCATATATGAAAAGCAATATCTTACAGATGTTTCTCATACTTAGATTTACAGGAGTAGTGGCCGTGTCTGCATTCCTGGCCCCACTACTGGGGTGGAGCTGGCACTAGGTTGCATTTCCCTTGCTCAGGCAGCAAGGGACCAGCACTTTTACTAAGCTCTCTGATCTACCTCTCTTGCAGAAATCCTCAACAAATGTTCAACTTAGAAAGCAAAAAACTGGCTACAAATTTCAGGGTGAAGATTGCAGACATGTGGTGACTAAGTGCTACTATTTCTTAGGAAAATACAATTTGAGAAGTATAGGATGACCTTGTAAACAAGGAATAGAAAAAGAATCAAATGTTCAGTATATAAAATGCAAACTCATGTACTTGATCACTAATAATTAGGTTTTTCAATAAAGTCCTGATCAATTGCAGTGATGATGAGCTATAAGCATACAGTTCATGGGATGACTGAGAGGTGTTGTGTTCATTCAGTTGTGAAAAAAAATAATGCAGGAGGTAACATGTTATATACAGACACAGCTACATGCCAATAACAGATTCTTTTTTTCCAGAGGGATAGGTTTTTGCTCTTTTGTATCACAAATTGATCTTGGTTAGAGACAGTGTATTGGTATTCTGAAGCATGCCAGGAACCTCTCAGGGTCTGAGCAAGATTTTAAGACAAGAAGGAATCTTTTCTCATTAGAAGTGCCTTGGACTTTCTGGCTTTCTCCAGCTTTCTTTGAAACACAGTGCTTCTTACTGCCTTACACGGGAATTCTGTCTGGTGGTCTTGGTTATTCTGTGGACCTAGGAAAATACTGTTTTCTCATTTCCTTTACCATACACTCTGGCCACTCTTGATGTTGATCTCTTGTAGGTGCTTTGGGTTTTTTGCTGAAGATGTAAATGGCATATTTTTTTGCATATGGGGAACAAACAAGATGTATACATTCGGGCATTTCAGGAAGGTTTCTGCAGACCTATGGGCTCAAAGCCTATGTGATTCCAGCTGTCCAAAGCATTTCATAAGGCACATTCAGCACTATATTTCCATGATCTGCACCTGGTTGCACCCTAGAAAAGTGAAGTCAATGCAAAACTTGACAAAGTTGCATGAAGAAAGTTTCCCACATGAAATATAGCCTGAATTTAAAACAGATTCTTGTTCTTTGTGATCCAAATAGAAATTCCTCACGACTCTTATTACTTGATAGTAGTATCCATGGTGATTTTTGTTTATTTGTTACCTCTGATGTTGAGATTTTTTTAATATGGGAAACAAGTGCACAGCTTTCAAGTCAGTCCCTATTCATGAATGCATCCCATTGATGAGTGTAGCTTGACATTTACAGGGTCTAGATGTCCATCTTTCTTCGTGATTCTCTCAGCATTGACATCAAATTATTCTTTTCTTTACTTTGACCTCGTTGGCAGATGTCTGTATCTGTGTCTTATGATCACACTGACTCTGCTATTCCCTGTCAGTGTCAGTTTCTTGGTTTCATAAAATGTTTCATTCATTGAAGCCTGCCTGATGTCAATATGCTAGGGAAATTTGTCAGAAACATATATAATGCATTCAAAGTCTGAGCTCAGAAAGGTTTAGGCCTGTGAAAAGGTATGACGCCGTACTGCCCAGAGACTGAAACTTCTGAGACTTTGGTTTATTAAAGTGTCTTCTGCCCCTTTACATTATTAATACCCAGTTTTTTACATCCAGGGGCTGTGAAGTGCAAATGAAATGGAAGTGTCTTTGCAAATGGTTCTTTCCTGTGCCCCCATTCCTGTCTTAGTGCCTGTTTGGAAACAGAAAGGGCTGTATCTGAAATCCAAGGCAGCTATTTCCTACATACCTGTTGCATGATAGAAGCACACTTGATAGTAGCTACATAAATAGGCTGGCCACATCCAAAATGCAGTAGTCTAAACCACAGCAGCAGGACTCTTTGATATAATGCTTCATTTGGATGACATGAATGCAATTTCTGAAAAAAACTGAGAATCACAACATATGTAATGAAAGATGTGGTTCACATTTCATCATAAGTGCACATCTGTATTTAGAACCCTATGTTCCATCATGTTATGTTTTGGGTTCACTTTCATAGTAATAAGAAGTGAAATATATCACTATGACCACCTCCAAGCTAAGCCTAAAACTGATCCAATTTACTCTTGCTAGTAGAGTTTGAGCTCTCACCCTGGTATTGAAAGAGCTAACATGGGATGTTTCATAACAGTGAAAAATAGCATTACCAAAAATGACAGATGAGGGTTTACATAAGGTCAGTTTCTGAAGGAAAAATTTTATTAGACTGGGGTTTATTTCTTTGACACAAATTATTGTTTTTCAAGAACCCTAAGTTTGTCAAAGCACGAAAGACAGGAAATTTATAAATGCACAACATTTATTTACCCAACAATTATCTGGATTTTTTACACTGGAAAGAGTACTTGGAGATTTGTTTATTTCTGAAAATAGACTTCTTATGATTTTGGTTTGCCCACAACTAACGCCGCACACAGTGTCAGAAATTATACGGGAATATTCTTATTCACCTTTCTGCACCTCTACTTAGAGAAGAGTTGACAAGGCTCATAAAAAATGGAACATGCCAAATTAGCTTTATTTTTTTTTTAAATGTGCAGTTCTCATTCAATCAGAAACTGAATGGGCTCTATTACTCAGTAGTATTAATTCCATCCCTTTTCATACCATCATTTACATGATGTGGTTTTGAAACATTTCTGATATCCGGTGAAGTAGAATTAGTTGTTCCTAATTAGTAACATCTCCCAGGAAGTTACACCCTCCTAAACACATTAAAGACAATTTTTGTTAAGGGTAAAGTGTTGTGCTAAAAATTTGCATATTGATCCCAAGATCATCTCACAGATGCCACACTATGACCTCTAAAAATTTTGATAGTAATGGGACATGACACAATCTAAACACCAGTATAATAATATATTTTGCCATTTTCACTGTCTTTTCAGGTGCTATCAAGGAATACGCTTCAAAAGTTTTTTTCCGTTAGGATCATGACATTATTTGTTCTATAACTTAGTACATAGTTACATTTTAAAGTAGCTCTGGGCCACAAGTAGAAATAATTTACATATAATAAAATGGTTACTCCTTATTTTTCTTAATAATCCACTTCATAATTGGTAAAAAAAATAATTGTCATGGAGTTTAGAAGTATGATGTCAGGTGAAGAAAGCACTTTACTGATATCTCCCTTATTATATTGATTTCTTCTGAATGACAGAAAAAAATTGCATGAGAAATGATGCATGATGATTAGTTATGCAGCACAAAAGGAAGAGTTTAATTTGGACCAGTAACAATGCCACTAGAAAACAAGAAAAACATTAATGAACAATTACTTTTTCAAACATACCAGACTGGGAAAAAGTGTGGTTTTGACTCTGCTTGCAAATACAAAGAGTCACGGAAAGAAATGTAGCTTTCAGTATGACCCACTCTAATGTTTTTGATTTATAACAATATTGTTGTGGTCTTAAACTCATTCTGTTATGTATTAAACTGATTTATAGTATTTACAAAAGCCTGCTATGTTCACAGAAGCTAATAACAAAAAGCAACTATAAGCCCATTCCAATATGGGTTTCCTAGACCTATTAGTTTGCTGACTAGGTTTGGAAGATTTCCTAATTACTACTTAGTGCTTTGCATGACTAATGCTTAGTCATTAAAATCTCCTACTACATGTGTAGAGTGCATGATTGGACAAAGATACAAAGTGAATTTCTATATATATATATTTTCAACTTAACTTTCTATATGACAGTTGATATCTGCCTTTTTTTTTTAAGCATTACAACAATTTTAGTTTCCTTTTTTCTTTGTACTAAACCTGCACTTGTAATGATATCTATAATTGATCTTTTTAGGTTATTTTTTTTTAAATCTTGTAATATTATTCATTAGCATTATTTAGCTATATTTGCCCACTTGCAGAGATCCAGAGCAGCTTTTTTAAATCACTTGTGTTAGCATATATATATATGCATGAGCCAAAGTCTCACTTGGCCAACTGGGAAATGCCAGAGAAGCAAGAAAAAAACAGAGCTAAAAGCAAAACTAAAACTAACAAAATTCATCTGCAACAAAATTAATTTCAGACTCAGACATAGACTAATTTTTGTCAATATGTGCTATCTTATTTCATGTTAAAATCTAGGGTGGATTTTTTTGTTACTGTAATATTTTGGAACATCTTATAATAATGACTTAAATTTTAGCTTTTATATTTTTCAGATCCTGTGCTGCACTAGTGTATAACTCTGAACTCCATATAGTGTGTTAGTAAGCTCTCTTCATTGTTGGGTCAGACAAAACAATCCTTCCAGGCCCGAGAACCAAGGTCACGGTCACTGTCTCAGGCCCTGAAAAGTATGAACAAAAGTGAATTGGGAGGGCGCAAACTGGGGGTATATGATTTCATTACCTGAAGCTGTAACTGGACAATTGACCTCTGATATGCAAATAGACCAAATTTTAATCTGTCTGGAAAATTCAAGACCACTGCCCATATCTTGGGTGTAGCCCCTCTTGGAGGTGTTTGCCCTGCCCAAGGTGTATCTGTTAGAGGCCTTTAATAAATACCTACTTTATTCTCTAACTTTGTCTAGCCTTTGTTCTAGGCAGCCACTCCAAGGCATCGATACATTCTAGAAAAGGAATGTAGGATCTAGAACCAACAATTAACTGAGAAGATAAAGTGAAAAACTCCTGTTACATTATAGCTATGTTTTCAATAGATTTCAACCTATAAGTTTATCAAGGGCTCAATATTGACTCAGCGGGAGAAGAAGTGCAATATAGGAGAAGGGTAAGGTTATTTGGTTGGGTTTATGTAAACTCAAATCTGACTTGTTATATATGGCTCTCCCTTCCCATTTAGAAAATAGTACTGCAATCAGGGCTGAGTGTTAAAATATACTGGTGTTTTTACTGTATCAGTACTCATCAATCCCAGCATAAACTGGAGCACTACAAGTCTGAAAATTTCACTAAGGATCAAAGACACATCCTGGATATCCAAGCAGTTTCATTCTCATGAACAGCTGCCTTCTCTTACCCATCTCCATCTAAGTGGATCCCAATATATCACTGCTAACCCCGATGTAGCTCTCCTGCTTTCCCACCTTTCTGGATACTACCCTTTCCATGGAAGTCAGGAAAGAGACATTTACCAATATCTGTATGACAGTACTCCAGCACATTAATGAGGCAGAGTTTTACTGCTTTAAATTTTAGTATAATGAGTGAATACTGTTTTGCTGATCTACACAAGCTGTGCTTCTAGACACAGATTTTGAGTAAATATTCCAGTAAGCATAAGAAAGAGATTACTATTTTTCCTAAGACGTATACACACACTTCCCTTTTTGATTCAGCAGGATTACCATGAGTGCTACAGAATACAGGATTTCACCTTTAAACATTTAACACATGTAAGTACATGTATGCACAGATATAATCAATTTTATTTGAACTCAGCTTTGCAATTTCCGCAGCTTTTTATGGACTGTAATGGCTACAGTTCAAGAGAGGGAAAAGCAGTAAAAAAATCCTACTTCATGAACTTCCTTCTAAGGTCTAATCCAGAGAGTGTGCTTCCTTGTAAAAAGTAAAGCTTAGGGCTTTAATTGATCTTTTTGTGAAGACATAGGAAAGTGGCTTTTGTGAGAGTTGTGGTGGTGGTTCTGAGAGGAAGAAATTTTGATCAAGTTTTGCTTGTTTTTTAACATATGTTGCTCTTGTACACGAAAATATAAGGACCATTTAAGCATATTAACCATTAAGAAACTCTTCAGCTTTAGACCAAAAAAAAGAAAAAGAAAAAGAAAAAGAAAAAGAAAAAGAGAAAAAAAAAGAAAAAGAAAAGAAAAAGAAAAAAAGAAAAAGGAAGAAAAATAATTGCTTTTGGAAAAAAAATATGTATAATAGACATTTATGTGGATTATTTGTGGATTATCATTAAGGAAAACTTTTATGCATATTCAATGAGCAACCATAAAGCAAGAATGAAGCTTGATGGTGAAAGAGCATTTGCTTAGTAGTAATACAGTTGTACATCAACAGAGAAATAGTGTACATGATGATATAGACAGAAGCATTTGAAGTCTATCTAAATGTCATGCAAAAATTTGAGAACATATTTTTTTATGTTAGCTGAAAAAAACCTTTACTCTGTTTTCAGATTTGTAATGCACTTTGGTTCCTTTTTTCCTTCATAATAAGTTCAATTACTACCCAGGAAGAATTGATACACGTACAGGGTGCTTCTCTATATTTTCCAGACAACATTCAGTATTCAAGACATGACATGAATGGACCACCTCTCTAGTATTATGAATGGTAATTTAATTTCCGTTCTCAATCCACCATGACCCCAGAAGAAAAGGCTGCCAATTATTTTGGACTGTACAAAACTATGCATAATTGTTTTACAGATATTACCTTTTCAGTGATTTCATTTTTATTTCACAAACCACAATTTTTACTGATTCAGCTGCTTTTACATCCTTGTTTCTTAACTAGAGAGGAAAAAAATTGATGGATAGACCACCTGGTGGATAAACTATTAGCTGTGTGGTGTCACTCAAAGTGTTGCAGTCAATGGTTCAATGTCCAGCTGCAGACCAGTGATAAGCAGTGCTCCTCAAGGGTTGGTGTTGTGACATCTTTCTTAGCAACAGGGACACTGGGACTCAATGCACACTCAGCACATCTGCCAGTGACACAAACTGTGTGGCACAGTCAATGCTGTAGGGAAAGGATGCTTGAGAGGTTCACAGGTGTAAGAGCCCGTCTGAAGCCCCTCATTTTCCATTCTGCCTTCCGATTGCCACGAGAAAAAATCCCTTCCTCCACTGCAGTTTTGGCTTAGAACAGGACACAGTGCAGGTGGAACCACTGAACCGTCATGCTAGCTGTTCTGAACAAGGCCTAACAAGAACTTGGCAAGGAGTTGGCAAGGACTTGGCAAAGACCTGACATGGACCCAGCACGGCCTGCTTCTAATCTCCATTCTTAAGCCAAATGAACTTTTGGGGTGACTCCCGGGGTCCTTCATTGAAGACCCCTCATCTGCCTCGTTACCACTGTGACAAACAAAGAATGAGAACCCTCCTCCCAAGGGCTGAGACTGAGGCCCCTGCTATAGGGAGGAGGGGAAATTGGTGGTCTGACCACTAATGACATGACCTGTTTCCCTTCAGTGATTCAAATGGACTTATCCTTCATTGTATTCGTCTTGCTTTGGTGGTTTCTGTGGACTCACCTGTTCCCTCGGGGCGATTACAATGGACTTTCATTGTTACACTTGTTCCCCCCTCTTTCCTCTGTGGACTATAACTGGACCCCCGAGTCGACCAGAATTTTGGAGACTCCCCTGACACGACAGACGGATCCCCATCGTCCGGACCACTGAGGATCTCGCCTGTGTTGGTAGCTATTCCCATACCCCTCTTCTCTCTCTCTCTATCCTTTTATCTCCTTTCCGATCCCCACTATCACATTTACTGTTTTGGCCCCTAATAAAGGTGCATTTGTTGTGATTAACTGATAGTCCCTTGTTGTTTGCCTTTTTGCACTTTTGGGATCGGTGAAAAGAACCATCACGACACCCCGCAATAAGCGGATCGTGACAACAGGCCATTGTAATCCTCCTGAAATCCAACAAGTACAAGGACCTGCATCTAGATTTGGGCAATCCCAAGTACCATTTCAGGCTGGGCTGAAGATAGATCAAGAGCAGCTCTGCCAAAAAGGATTTGTGGGTGTTAGTGGATAAGTAGTTTCAACATGACCCAGCAACACATGCTGGCAGCCCAGAAAAACACTTGTACCCTGGACTGCAGCAAAATAATTGTTGCTAGCAGGGCAAGATGGGATTTCCCCCCCTGTATGTCATATGCAAGAGAACCTACCTGGAGTACTGCATCCAGCTCTGGTGTTCCCCACATAAGAAGGACATGGACCTGCTGGAGCTAGTCCAGAGGAGGGCCATGAAGATAATGGCCAGGCTGGAACACCTCTGCTCTTGAAGACAGGCTGAGGGAGTTGGGGTTGCTGAGCAAAAAGAAGGCTCCACGGATACCTTATAGTACTTTCCAGTACCTAAATAGGGCTTAAAAGGAAGGTGGAGTAGGACATTTATGAGGGCATGCAGTAACAGGACAAGGTGTGATGGCATCAAACTGAAAGAGGGTAGGTTTAGATTATATATAAGAAAGGAATTCTTCACTGTGAAGGTGACGAGGCACTGGAGCAGGCTGCCCAGAGAAGTTGTGGATGCCCCATCCCTGGAAGTGTTCAAAGCCAGGTTGGATAGAACCTTGAGCAACCTGGTTTAGTAGGTGCCCCTGCACATGGCAGGGAGTTTGAAACTGGGTAATCTTTAAGGTCTGTTCCAACCTAAACCTTTCTGTGATCCTATGATTCTCTGAAAACAGAAAAAAAAAGTATACAAATGGAGCAAAATACTAATATTTGATTGAAACAAATAGTTCAGTTATATTGCAGAATACCTTTATTTTGAAGAAAGTAGAGGTAAACCATATTCTTGTAAATCTCAGTGACAGACAGGCATATGAAAGGGATAAAACATTTTGATTTTAAATAGTCCTAATCAGTTTTGTATTTCAGTTTTGTATACTTGGAGTAAGGCAATCTCCTTTCTCAGACATGTTTTACTTGCTATCTTGCTAGTGCAGCAGTAAACCTACAGTCCCTACTATTCTAAATAATTTGAGAGTGATATACTTACGTGGATGACAAACTTTTTTCAAAAGGTTTTGCAGTAGACTCAAACCAATGTTATGAATATCTAGCTGTTGCCTGGGGTTGTATGAATTGTAAATTTTTAAGGATGAAAAATATTTTAAAATTTCTTCTCTGTGTAGACAATGGTCCTTAGTGAAGGAATTCACCCTTTCTAGTTAAGCTGATTATACTCACTCCCCGAAAATATATTTATACACTTCATAAATGTATGGATTAATTTTGTACCTCTTAGTTTTTGAACTAAAGAACTATAAGAGTTTACCTTGAAAAATTTAATATGCTTGTACTTAACTGTCCTCAGGCAAACATCTGCCACCCTGTTAAATGACTCTATGTTAGCCACTGGAGTATGGAGAAAAGTGTCATCAAATAAATGTTTCAAATATTGAAGTGGTATATCTTGCTCTTTCAACTGTGGAACAGTACTTTTTTCTAGGATACCAGATGAAAATGTTATAATCCAAGCCACATTTTACAAGAATTTCTTGCAATGGTTCCCTTTTCAGACAGCGAGCAGAGCCTGTCTATAAACAGAGGTTTTCAGAAGTGCAACTTTAGTAAAATCACAGAAGCAAGAGCAATGGATCTTGTACCATAACAGCACAAACAAGCAAGATCAAAGCTACATCAAGTTAATTGAAATAACAAGACTAAATTGTAAAAGTCAGCTGTGAATCACCTTCTGATTTGTAGTTCTCCATTTTTATCAGAGATTTTCAAAACAAATACTTGAATCTGTATCTTGGCTGCTCAAGGCCAAACCTTTTCACTAGGCTTAGATATAATTCTCTTTTTACAGAGGTACAAGACATTATCTTCTGACAGACATGACTGTACCTTAGTTTGCATGTTACTCTACACATACTAAACCAGTGTAAATAATATAATCATAGCTAAGACAACTTTATCTACTTAAATTCATGTGAGCAAGTAATTAATGAACTGTTCTGTTTTACTAAAAAGGGTGTTTTTTTATTTTTAAGGAGTAGCATTGCTCAATGAATCTTTTTTTTTTTTCTTTTAACAATTTCTCCTCCATTAAAGACTGTTAAGCTGCAGAAACTGGATGAGTAGTGTAACAGACTCAGTAACAGTAAATGAAGTTCTATAAGCTTACATCAGACTAATTAGTCTGAGGGATAAAATACAGGGAAAAACTTTTCAGGTTGCTTTGTGAAAGGCAGTTTGCTTAATTAAGCCAACATCTAATTGTTAAATATTTTTCAGGCATTAACAGAGCTCTGCTGACAGTAATTAAATTTTGATTTTAGTGGTATTTGCAGGGATTAAGTCACAATCTGCTGAGGCGCTGAGGTTAGTTAATATTCACTTTACTGCTACAGCTGTCCTCCATTACATTACAAAGGACAGGAAAAGAGACAGCAGAATAGGGTGAAGTAATGAGAAAGCTATTCATTCATTTGAACTGGCTCCACACTGTACAGCCTTGTACAAATGGATCTGATATGCATGACACAAAACTAGGCATTAAATTCGATTTAATTTGATACAATAAAGGACAGCCTAAGCTCTAAATGTATCTTTATTTTTATACATAAGCACTATGCACTGTATCAAAAAATATAATCATGTGATTATCATATGTTTCAATTCAATTGGTATTTCTTTAATTATTAAAGGCTCCTCCAGAAGTGTAAACCAATTCCTGCTAAACCTTATTTCTTCTAGGTACATGTGAATGAATCCTTCACATTTTTGGATTGTAAATTTTTGCTCTTGGAATATTTACTGGGAAGATCAGTATTTTGCTCTCTTTTTCATGCAGATTACTTGAGGGTGCCACACATCTGTGGCAGATAAACAGGGCTTGAGCCTTGTCATAGCTACAGTAGGGAGAAGTTGATCTTGGTGGTTTTTCTGCACCAACCTTAGCTGGTGTAGAAAATGGTGTTTCACTCACCATGATGTCCTTTTATAAAGGTAATGCAGTCCTGGGTTTGGATTCAAATTACTTCATGTTTCTAAAAAATGCTGAAGTCAGCAATTATGCAAACCCATACAAAATTGTTCCTTTCCATCTCATGGAGTGCCTCATATGCTTTTCATTGTATTTAATCCTTCCTCCTCAGAACCCTCAGTCATTATTGGTGCTCTCAACCTTGCCTTAAAATTGCCAATATGAGCCTATAGGAGTAAGATCTGATCACTCTTCCCCTAAGAATGTGCCAGATAGGCCCTAATTCTCTGACTGGGAATGGACTAATCTTCCTTCTTTCTTTGTGGATGTGGAGCGCTGTCCTGCAGAGATGTTGCATCAGTGGGATATGGAATAGATATAAGTATGACCTGATTCCCTTCTGGAAAGTTGAGGCTAAACCAGATACCATAAGGCCTCTATACTGGCTTTAAAGCCCATCAGAGAATTAGGGCTTCAGTCACTCCATGAGAGTAAAGGAACCCTCTGGATATCAAAATATTTGTCATCTTCCTTTTTTTTTTTTTTCCCCTCCTTTTCTCCTGGCTGTTGTTCCAATAGTATTCTATTCCACTTCATTTCATTTTCCAACACTGTCTTAAAAGTTGCACCTTGCCTGTCTACTTCTTGACATTTATTCATCAATCTGTTTTAGACCAAGTACCTAGTTAAACCCTTAAAACTTAAATATGAGGAAGTATGTTCTGCTTTATCATGTCTACCATAATCTGTGTTATTTCAATTCAAGGTTTCCAAGGAAGGTGCTTTTTTTTTTTTTTATCTTAGAGAGAACATTATCCCAGAAAAATGTAAACTGAGTCACCCCCAAAAATTCCTATAACTCTTTCAGTAATCTTCTTCTAAATGTAGTTTCTGAATCATATCACACTGAAAAATGGGTTTCTTTGCTATTTCCTGTAGTCCTAATGAGACTTATTTTCTCCATCAGCTAAGCTGGTTTATGCCTGAATTCAGGAGGAAGTACTGTGTTTATATCATGTGAACACATTGCACTAGAACTAGATGTCATCAGCAATCCTTTTTGTGCGCATTATCACACATCTCAGGTTGTGTTTCAGCTAAGTAGCTGAGAAATTACTGGTGTGAACAAATTTATGGATGCAGATAATTTTTGCACAATGAAGACATGAGAAGGGATAGTGTAAGTCAAAAAACCAGTAATATTGCCATGCTTTCAAAACAAATAGAAAGCTAAAAAGTGACTCATTCAAACAAATATTTCTGCTAATTCTAGTAAGAAGCACAGGAATATTTCCAAAAAATCTTGAGACAGGAATGGATTTACTTTTAGTTATATTATATTTCAAAGTTTTCTCAAGTACAAAGGTCTGTCTTTAAAGAGGATCTTTTCAATAGCTATCTAACAAGTCATGTTGAAGAAAAATGAATATTAGAGAATATAATTCATACAAGAACTATACAACATAGGTAAATGAACAATAAAAATGATAAATTGGGCAATAGAAAAGATTACAGAAATAATGCTTTCACATATTGGGCATTCATTAAATTGACTTTTCAGGATAATTACTTTAACATTTCTACCTCTGATTCAGCACAGGGTTTTGGATCATTAAAACAGATAGTAAATATTATGGGGTTTCAGAATCTACTCTTGCAGATCTCTTCCTGGAAAATGAAGAATGGTGAGAAAGTCTTTGCTGAAGGTTGAGTCTCTTCTGTAAGTCCAAATTTTCTGAACTGAAAACTGAATTCACCAATAGCATTTTTCTTTTTCAAACTCTGCTCTTTCTATGAAGACTAATTAATCCACTCTTTTGTGTAGAGTGAAATAATTTTAAATAATATACTAAAATTAGTAAAGAACTAACATAGCATGATTCATACTTATACTGTCATTTGTGTGTATCATGATGAGTCCAAAAGGAAGGATGCATTAAAACATCTAAAGACACCGAGGATTTTTAGCAATTCTGCTGTAGAATTCTGCTGGGTAGAGATATTAAACATATTGGTTAATTATTTTTGCTAAGAATTTTCTCTGAGGAATGTTGAAGTTCCTAGCAGTTCCCTTATTGTTATGGTTCCATCTCCTTTAATGCTTCTGCCATCTTTCATTGACCAGCTTACACTGAGAGTCATATACTTTAGGGACTTCAGAGATTTACAGATGAAAACTGAGTTTGTGGAAGCATTCATTCAATTTTTAATATCTGGCAGTCTGAAACAAGAGAATTCATGCAGTCTTAAAATTGTATTTTTTATTTATTTCTCACTTAGGTTTATATATAAATATATATAAAAACTATAGTCCTCTTGAGCTAAGGTAACTTTTCCTTTGACCAAATCCAAGGACTAGCACATCCCACACCAAGGCATACTTTATGAGGGGGTTTCAGTTGGATTTACATGTCTAGTGAGTGAGATATTCAGGAAAAATTTCACTAAGGACCTGAAATTTAGAATTATTCTCTATCAACCAGTACAGCAATGCACATTGCATTTTCCTTAATAAGTTTTTTTTAAACTTCTTAAACTAAGGATACGGACACTGGTCTGGCAGTCTAATTTTTCCTCTCAAAAATCTCTATTTTAACACAGTACTTCTTACTATGTGGAGGTGACAAATACAGACTAAGACACCAGAGCCCAAAAACGCCAAGTCAGATTGCAACGGCTCTGCTCTGGAGAACAGAATGAGTGTCTGACTGTTCAAACTGCTAATCTGATCTTTAAATTTTAACAGGGATACACTGGCAGAAAAATTGCTACTTCTTACTAAGGCTCTGACCCATGAATGTGTTAAATCCATACTTGTTTTGAAATAAGAGACCTGATGAAGTCCAAAGAATAGTTGAAGGCCTAAAGCTGAGGAGATACTTAGCTTTTTCCAGTTCAAGACTTCAAGAACTGTTTATACCACCAAAGACCATATTTGTATGGAGGAAGTGGATAATAGAACTAAAGCTTTTCAGTGCCATGAAATGTATAATTCCCTTCTCACAACTGTGTTACAGTCTTGCATAATTCTTCACCCAGCCCCTTAGATTAGTAGATTAGTATAATCTAAGTATATTCCTACTCAGGTCCCTGATCATAAATAAGAAGTTGAGGATATTAATATATCCTCATTATAGGATAGTAGGGTCAAGTAACCCCTTTTCCATCACTTTAATTAGCAAATTAGTCTCCTATTTATTTACTTTTAGAATTGCTTTCTTTTTTCTCATTCTAATTTCATTAAATTAAATAAATATCCTATCAAGACATAAAATTTCCACTATAGCACAACACTTTTAACATTTTTATCTGTAGCCTAATCTTTTCCTCTTTTCTTTTACAAGCTATTTAATTCTGAGTCTCTAGATGGATACTCTCTATATTCTCCTGCATCTGAAAGGATCTTTTCAGATTAACTTGTGGGAGTAAGATAGGATAAAATAGTGGTTTATTACAACTTTATATAAAGCGTTCAAGGTATGATATTTTAAGAAGTTGTAATTCCCTAGTAAAAACTATATGTGAAAACTAAGACATATCACACAAATACAGTAAGTGAAACATGCAAGAATGTTTTCAGCAACAAAGACAAGGAAATACGCTGTGCTGATACCATTTTGTATGTGAGGGGGCCATTTAATATTACCTGAAAAAAGAACATAAGATGACTTCTTTCTATTCTGTGATGTTCAACCTTGTTTCTAGGGATATTTCTATCTTTGGGTGCCTGGTTCAGCACTTGCCTAGCCCCTTTTTACGACCTAAAAGCATTCTTGCTCATCACATACTCTACAAAAAAAAAACCACAGCTAAGTACTGTGTTGAAAATGGACATGGACAGGGGAATACTGCTTTCATTGGTAACAGCTTAGGGGAAATGCCAATAAAATTACAAGCTTAGTGTGAGTAAAAAAAAGAGAAAAAAAAAGCTTATAACTGAGCAATTAATTTTCATTATATCTCTTCTATTATTACCACTTCAGCTGATATTGTTTTTGTGACATATTTTTGTATATATTAAAGGATAGCAGTTATAGTGTAGTCTGCAAAGGAATATTCCATTTCATAGTGCAATAGATGTAGCAGAAAAGTAATTTACTTTTCTGGCATATACAAAATAATGGCAGCTATACATATTCAGATCATGAACATTTGCAAGACTACACTACAGGGTAAGCAGCTCTTTGTCAGAAGTCTTGTGTTTTTCAATGTAGAATGGTCTCTGTTCACTCAGCTCATGTATTGCTACACCAGTCACCAAACCTTTTACTCTGAACAAAAAATATGTGAAGCCAGGTTTTACACAACACTTTCACTACCTTAGTCCCATCATTTCAGCTTTCTCCAAGTCACAGGGAACTACTGAGAGAGTAACATATTGCTGTATCCCTTTTTCCTGATGTGGGAGTTTATTTCACTTTCAACTATTTCACCTTTCCTCACATCCTTTTGTTAAGTGTCTACTAGGAAAAATGTATCAACCTGCCTTCAATTTTGGTGGCTGCCAAAATATAGCTGGGGCTTGTAAAATTAGTCTGAAAAAATATTTTTTTTTTAAATCAAGACCTATTCCCCAAGTTGTCACAAGGAAGTTGGATGCAATTATGCTGTATTTTATATCAGAGTTACATGTAAAGAAAAAAAATGAAATTATCTAAAGTGTTTACTTATTTCTATAAAACATATGCAGGTATTCTTATAACAAACGTATTACCTCTGGTTGTTCCTCTGTGCAATGTAAATGATTTATTTGGCCAAAACCAACATGAGTTATGAAGAGAAGAATGCATATCATAACACAGAATTTCATCTCCTCTCATGCCTGTAGAGATTATTAATTTAAAAGTCAACAATTTAAAGTATTTGCTTTATTTTGATCAGGATTGTAAAATTCAGTATTCCAGTCTCAGGTATCCAAGCCCTGTGTAGGTCCCTAATGAAGCTGCTTTCCTAACAAGAATTTCATAAAAATCAAAGGAGAGACATGTTTCTAGAGTGTCAGAATGAGATCTGCTGTGACTTAAGCTCCCATAGACCTTAACTGAAGAGGATAGGTTCTTTATCAGGGAGTTTCCAATATGACCAGCATTTTTCCTCTGAGCACAGAGGGGTTTAGGGGCTTTCTTTAAGGGCACTGAAAGGATTCTGTAAGACTTACATGGTATCAGACTCTCTGCATGTTTTCCTAGCATAATTGAAATATTCAGATATCTATTAATTATCAATTAATAGATAATTACTTTTTATGCTTTTCTCCTGGAAATAGGAAAATTTGAAAAAGCTGAGATATTGCTATCAGCAGAGAAACTGGTTTACATCCCACCCCTTCTTACTCTCCTGCATCTGGGAAAGTCCCTCAGTTTTGTTTACTTTTTGTGACTCATTTGTTGTGCTGAGAAGCTGAGCAAACTCCCAACTTTAGGCCACAAATGTAGTTCTCTGATAAAGCTTTAGACTTTTAGCAAAGTCACAAGTATGTGAATCACTGAAGAGTAGAGGGACACACTCTTTGAGTCTGGAATTATTATAAGAGCAGCACCAGAATGTAATTAGATTTTTCCATAATTAAATCTTAAAAGCTGCTATTAATTGTGTTGCTCTAGCAATGACAATCTAATGAAAGAGGACAAAACTGCCAAGCACAATCACAGTTTGCACAAAGATGGCAAAATAGAATAGTCAAATTTACATCTGCAGAAATTATTCTCAACTAGTGTATTGTACAACATTACTGCATTGTTCTGAAGCCCATTGCCACCAAAATATGGCCATTTACCCTATTTTAAATATTAATTAGGAATCTCAGAAAATTATATACTGGAGCATAACACAGATTTTCTTCTTTTAAATACTGTAAGGTGGGAAAAATGTGATGACAGGCTATGGAATATGCTTGGAGCAGCATGCTCTGTCTCTCCAAAAAGTGTAGCATGAATAATGCAAGGTTACTGCAGAAAGTACACGTTTCTTATTGGATATCAGAGAAAATAGGTGTGTAAAATCCATGTAATTTGATAGCACATGCATCACCATTGCCCTAGAGAGTACTGAATCATAAGGATGATGAGGCTATATATTTAGCACAGTAAAAGAATATTTCTCATATTTTCTCTCAGAAAATTCTATGGAAATGAGTGGGGGATGGGAGAGAAAGCTTATAAATCAAGTATTGAAACAACAGTCAAACCACAGAGATGCTGCAGAGACATGAGGTATATAATTTCCTTTTATTTCATGACATTTTATTTTAAGTGCCCCTCTACCCCAAATATTTTTAGTAGCAGCGTTAAATTACAGCAGCACTCTTAGGGAAATACATGTAAGATTCACATGAATACCAAGTACATTCATTATGATCAGTGCTGAATTCCAAATGAGAATAGCTCCACTTTTTTTTTTTTTCCTCTCTGTGTTAACCTTCAAGGCAAGTCAACACATTTCAAACATCCCAGCCTGATCTTAATTTGGAAAACAGTCTTAAATATACCACTGCCAAGTCAGATCGAATCAAAGCCATGAGGAATGAAGGCAAGGAGGAGGAGGGGAGGCATGACTGCCACAGTAAGGAGACACTGTGTGAGAGAGGTGAAAATGAGAGCTAACATCAGCTCCCCCGGGGTCTGCTATAATCAGCAGACAAATGGTCTATACTCATGGCATGTATTCATTCTGCAGCAACGGGCTGCCAACAAGAGCCTTCCTGCATCTGTTTGGAAATAAAGTGCTAGTCTTCCTCTATTCAGATTCTTTGAAACTAAGAAGAACTGCTGAGAAACACTGCTTTGGGCATTTGACACTGCTTTTTGATCTAGTTAGACAGTGTAAAATGAACAAATTAGGATTCTACTACAAAAGAGTCTTAGTCTTAGCTTGCTAAAATATCAGGGTTTAAAAACTGGCTTTTTATCTTTTTTCCCCCCTCCTCCTCTCAATTGTTTAAAATCAAGAAAGTACCTGGCCATTTTTTCATACTGGCAAATGAATGCTTTCTTCTGTTTATGAATCATCATTTTTCAGCTGCATGTCTGTGCATGAAAAGGACATTAATATCACACATTACAAATATATTTACATATTCACAATCTAGATATGTTTTAATTTGTGTAGCTCCTGTCTCCAGATATGTGCTTTGGATTTTGAAATTTGAAAATTTCATTTCAAAATATTTAATATTTTAACGGAATTTGCATATTCCCAGGAGGATTCTAACATTAATTAAATGAACTGCCTCTTTTAGTACAACAAAAATACCTTTGAGTCAGTGAAATGCCCATAAACATGTCTTAACAATGCCTCTGGAGCAGAACAAGTGATTTTTTGTGTTTTGTTTGTTTGTTTGTCTTTGTTTTGTTTTGTTTTGTTGTTTTTGTTTTTGTTTTTTTTTGTGTTTTTGTTTGTTTTTTTTTTTAAGTACATTATTTTTTAAATGTACTTTTATCTTGACATATTGTGTATTGGACACTAATGAGTTCCTCTATGGAATGAAGTTACCTAGCAGGTATAAGTACATAAGTACCTTATGTGTGCATACATAAAAGTCAAAAAACCTTTGAAACCCCATCTCAATTGAAAGTGAGAAAATATAGGTAGGCTGTTAACATAGAGATGAAAGCAGACATCACACAATGGTCCCCAAGACTCATAATGAAATTAGATAATTTTTTTAATTCAATGATTCAGATGGATTCATTGATGGAATAGCAAACATTTCTAAGGTCACTAATACTCTAATATATAATTTCAGGATAGCAACTACTTATCCATTACATTCAGCTGTTCTGCCATGCTCCAGAGTTTAATTATCACTCTGCCTGAGAAAATACATTTTCTTCTCTCTCTCTGCAACAGCCAAATCAAATTTCAGTCACAGTTTGCATTATAATACCTTATCATAAATTCATACAAATCGTCCAGTTTAGGACGAGTGATTATTGTCATAGGTACCTACTGATGGAAAACATTTACGATGTGCAACTGTTCCCTGATATTCCAGCCCTGGTGGAAGAGAATGTGCAAGTGTGGAAGTTCATCACAATTTCCTGGTCTGGCTGTGATAAAGAAACAGACAGAAAACAGGCTGTTTTTTCCTGTGAGTATCCCACTTCTAAGCTGCCTTAAAATCTCGTAACAATGTAGACACAAAGGCAGAAGAACTTTGCAAAAATGTTCCAAGCAAAGGGTCAATGGAGCCAGTGAATAAAAACTATGTGAATTTAATGAATGAGATCCCAGCTGTGTCCCAGCTGCTCATTCTTTTGGATGATCAAGCCTGTGCTCACACATATGAACAACAGAAAGGAACTTGTTCTAGATGTGTTTTTTTTAATGTGGTGCATATGTATGAGCAGTGCAGAGGAAGGGCAGAGCATGGATTGTAGATCAAAAGATAACATTCTTTCTTATTTTTTAGTGAATGCTGTTCTTTCAGTAGGTAGTGGCTTGGCAGTTTCAGAGGTTATGTTTCTGCTTAGCAAGAGGAGAGGACATAGTGGAAACAGATGTTTCCTTTGCCAAAGTTTTCTGCCCTAGATGAGAAGGATTTTGTTACAGCTGCTATGGCAGGCAGCCCCTGCAACTCAATATTTATTTGCCTTGTCCAGCTCTGGAGTAGGGTACTAATTGCTGAGGTAGAATATAGCTTCTAGGGTCTTTCTCTTCCCTCCGTACATTAGCAAGTTGAGAGAGAGAGAGAGAGAGAGAGAGGGGGAAATAGAGAAATAGAGAAATAGACAAATACATAGAGTGGCTGTGTTAATATTACTACCTCCAGGCAGACCCAAGAAGATACTACACCAGGCATGTATAACCTACTGTTAATATCAGGACTAATTAACAGTTAAAATTTTTCACTTATTATTGATTGTCATTATTTTTTGTTCTTTCTGAAAGACCCAAAACATACTGCCCTAGACAGGTTATAGAGCAGAGATGGCATTTCTGTATCTAAGAGTTTACTTCAAATACTGACACTTTTTTTAAATGCAGGGGCCATGGATTTTTTAGTAGATATCCTGTGAAAGTCCTGTTGTTAAGACTTCTTTGTTCTTAAGGTGTGTTTTACTCTTCAATTTATTTTGCAAATCTGAGATACATTTGCTTTACTAGTTATGTCAAAAAAGTAAGCAAATATGTTATTTTCTAGGAATAATACAAATCAGATATAAGAACTGTTATCAGAGAATGATTATGATGATTTCCAAATCACTAGTACGTAGTTAAAAAACTGATGTTAAGGATTGTGATGCTTATCTTCTGCACTCTTCCATGATCAGGTCACAAACATTGTGGCAATGACCAGAAGCGGGTCAAGTCAGTCTGTTAAGTTGCACATCCAAAATGCTAGTTGTTCATATTCAGAAGTGTGCAATACAATCTGAGGGCAAGACATCAGTAGGTCATGTTCCCTTTATTTGAAGGAGACTGTTCCAGTGATGTTTGAGGAAAGAAGGAAATTGATTTTTGCAAGCTCACCTAGAATTTTTCTCAGGTCATGGAGCACCCCACCCTAGCCATTCCTTCCCTGTACCTCTGCTTGCTGGAGATGTCAGTCAGGCGTCTTGAATGCCTTCACTGATAATTCGAAGGATTTCTTGATTTGCACCATGTGTTGTGTACAGTACTGTGTGAATTGAGATGTTACTGTGGGAGATAGCATGAGCTGCAATGGCCACGCCACTCTCTCTCAGACTTCTGTCTTTTTGCAGTCACCTAAATGGACAAATTCTGGCACCTTTAAATCTCAGTTTTATATCAGTTTGCTATCACTGCAAAGGATCCTTGAAGGATGACTTAGAGAAATGGCCAGTGAATTGAAACCTGCAGATGACTTTGGTACAGTTCCTTCCTTGTAAATTGTCCCTCTTGCTTCATTTATTCTGATCACGCCTCCATGACAGTGGAGAGCAAATGGATAAACAGGCTTGTGAATGCTAGGAGTGCAGAAAGATTGACATTTTAAAGGTAAACATTGAGCCTTTTCATCCAGGAAACGCAACAGCTACTCTGTAGATGCTGATACAACTTCTGACAAATAGTGCTGAGTGATATGTAATGTCATTCAAGATGAGAGGCAACAACTTATTTAAAAGCATTGAATGTGAACCATGAGGGTGGACCCAGCTGCCTTCAAACTCTTGCTCTGGAAAAATTATCTACTTAAATGCCAGGGATGGCATTAAATAGCCTTCAAATTTCAGGACAATGAATTTGTGATCAGGTCCTTATGAGGCATGCTTTAAATTCAGAATTTCTGCTGAAACAGTTGTTTAAGCGATTTTTTGCCAGCCAAAGTTAGTTGCCAAACATTACACTCTTGCCAAGGCCCTGAATTCCTCCAATCTCCTCTGAAACAGATCCTGCAAAAAAACACCATGGAGGTGACACAGCTCTTCTGCTGGGTGAAGTTAGGTCACGTTTGTATCTGCACAGATCACATTTGTAATTGTATATGTTTGGGATCACCACTAGACAGTGTTGAGCTTCACAGTGGTGAAAGGCAGGCTCCAGGGGACCATATCCACATGTGTTGTAACTTTTACTGATAGTCTTAATAACTTCTGCAGTTTGGCATCCAACTTGTGAGAGGTCAGAACAGCTGCTGAATTACCTTTCTGTTACTACCAGAAGCAGTTAAGTTGCAAGGAGATTTGGGTTTAAATCCGCATCCAAATTTTCAAAAATATAAAGCTTTCTTAATTTCCATGACAAAAGAGTCACATTGAAAGAAAGTAAGAATAACTCAATTCCCTGGTACTTCCATTGCAGCCAAATCCCCCAGTGCAGAGGCAAAGAAAGTTGAAATAATATAGAAGGTGAATTTAACTAATGCAAGATAGAAATATTGCATGTTAGTTCAATTGTATATTTCAAAAAAGTTTCCAAGTATTTTTCATTTTATACCACACCTTTTTGCCCAGTCCCAGTGAGTGTATAACCATATACCTTTCCTTCAGCTTTGTATGAGGTAGACACAACTCTATGAAAAACAAGACAAAGTAAATTATGAAGAGTTGAAGCTGTAATTCTCAGGGTTTTGTGATGCGTCTGGGAGGTTGCTTCATGTTTTGAATCCAATAATGCTTAGATTTTTGCCCTTTATGGATGTTTGCATTCTTTGGATTCTTTTATTCTCCATTAAACTTCATTCTACTCTGCATAACTCTGATAGTCTGTGCCATTTTTATCAAAGTGTGAACCAAAGATCTGGAAATAACTAGGTGCTATCAAGATGAACATAAATTAATAATTTAAAGAAGAATAGTTGAACACATAATTTACTCAGTTCAGAGAGTGTTTTGTTAACCTTTGACACCAATGTTTAACATGGAGAATATAATGAGACCTTCCAAAAGCAGAATTGTCCACTTGTAAATGTCTTTGGTTTTAATATAGATGGATATAGGTACACTAACACTTAAATAGTAAATAGTATTTTAAATCATTAACTACAGTATGTTTAAGTTGGAAGTTTCGTTTTTATGTTGATATTAGTTATTGCATAATATTTTCCACACTTCTGTGGCTGCTTCCCAAATGTTTGTGCTAAGAACAATTAACCTCTCTGACTCACAAACATTAAATGCTTATACTGTTCTTTTATAGAAATTCTTCATTTTATTATTTTTTCTATTACTGTGAATTCATTTATGAATTAACAACAGTGTCAAAAGCTTGTAGGAAGAAACACATTTTGCATACATATCTCTGGCATTTTTTTCCTTATAAAACCATACTACTACTACTACTATGAATTATAATAATTAAAAGGAAATATTGTTATTTATTCAGAACATTAAAATTATTTTCCCTCGGGGAACCCATGGCTGGTGTCTACAAGAGTGCTTTGATATTTTGATTTATTAATAGAGAATAAAAAAGACATAAGCAACTGAAAAAAGAAGACTGTTTTCTAGAGGGAACAATATTTTCAGGTGTTCTGTTTTACTACTTTTTTTTTTTTCTTATTTTCTTGGTTTTCTTTTGCTTTCTCTGTTTATTGCTGTTGTTTTTCTTTTCTTTTTTTAATGAATACACTACAGAGCCATGCTTAGAGAGCAACTGGCATCACTAAGGATTTTCAGCCTCATTTTGTGGCTCTTCCCTACCTCCACTCTTGACACCAATCAGTGCACCAAATGTTTTTTTGTAGAACAGCCACAATGGGTTGAACTGTGTGCAGTCATGGGGATCTCTAGAAGGCAATATTAATTCTACATGAGTCACCCTCTTCATGCCATTCTTCTTGCCTTTTCACTGCATCAGATTGATTTACTGTAAGAGTAATTTAAAAATACATTTGATAAAAACCCCACATTTTTGCAACATTTCCTGTTAGTCATCCAATTAATCCATATAACATAAATTTTGTAACACAGATCATTTTCTCTTTTTTTTTAAGCAAACACACATTTCAGCATGTAGTGTAAGCCCTTTAAATGGACTGTTCTTCAGAGGTTCCAATTTTAGAAAAAGATATTTCTGTGCAAATATAAACAGTGGAACATATGCTTTTCCCATCATATCCAATAAGTTATTAAAATTCACAATTCAACTATCACAGCTAAAAAATTAACCTTTTTTTTTGGCAAAGTTAAACAATCATTTAAATATCTTGCACATGTTATAATTATCCACGCATGAAAAAGTAGCTACAAATATGCGTGCTTTTCAGAATAAGAGGCTTGAGATTGGTCCTGTGCTACAACGGTCAGCAGTTTTGTGTTTCAGCCAATAAATTAAACGGAACCCCAAAACACCAGTCAGTCAGCCCAAGCATTAAGTACTTTTATCTCAGGACTGGCAACTGATGAACAACAGTAGTTGATTTTGTACTATACAGAATGATACATGTGAAAAAATGTGCTCTGAATGCACGGTTTCTTTTACATGGATATCAAGAACAAAAAAAAAAAAAATAAAAAGGAAAAAGAAAAACCAACCAAAAAAACCCCAAACAAACATAAAAACTAGAATAGTAATCTGTAGAAGCAAATTAGTAAACCACCAATGATGTAGTTTTAAATAAGTATGAAAAAGTTCCACCCAGGTCAGGTGAAGAGGACTAATTCGTAGGAATGTGGCTTTCTTATTTCACAAATCTGAGATTTCCTTATTTAGTAAATTAGAAGGCTTAGCCAGTTAAAGCCTGCAGAAATGGAATTAAACTGTGGTGGGCTGCATTTTTAGATGAATAGCTGTTATGGGCAAGGGCAAACAGTGCTGATTAGGAGCAAAGAGGATCAGGGCTAGAAATCACCCAGATTGTCTGACACCATGAAAATAGGGATTATATAAATATAGAGAAAAGCTTTATTAGAGAAGGACCATCAATAGAAAGGCAACCTCATCACTTAATGGATGTATTTTTGTACACAGGTAGAGTTCCATTATCAGCTGAAAAGAAATTTAAACAAATCAGAAATTGCCCATCATTTCACAGAGGTTACTGTCAACATGAGCACAGACTTTTTAAAACTGCTTGTAAATAATGCAGGAATTAAAATACTACACTTGTAGTGAGAAAAATTATTGGAAAAGGTAGTTCAATTAAAAAATAATGCAGATTTCATAGCCAAAGAAAAGACAGCCCTACGGGAAATAGCAAAAACAATGTGTCCTTCACAGTCACATCAATTTCTAATGATTAAGTAATATCATTTTGGGTTTTTTTCCAAATCAGGATGTATTAATTTCTGGAGAATCAGAAGAAGAACACAGGATAACATTCCTCTGTTGCATCCTGGGATTGGGTTTTAGGGGTTCTTATGTGTGTTAGTTAGTAGAATCCTGTGTACTCCCGGATGAATTTCTTAACTAAATTTTTTGGGTAGGGGCCCTTCACCACAAGGATTTCCTTAACTTGGGAATAAAACTCCTTTTGTTGGGCAGATAGCATGGTCCCCATGCTTCTTCCACCCAACCCACCTCACCCCTGGGGCAGTAAAAAAGAAAAAAAAGCAAAAAAAACCACAGGCAACTCCAGCGGCTGCCGTTCGTGCTGCGCGCTGCACGTCCCAACCTCGGGAACATGGCCAGCCCTCCCCGTATTAGCTGGACACGTTTCCACGACTAATACTTACCAGACTGAAATCTCTGCAAAGAAAAGCTGCCACCAGGGTCCGGGAGTCCCGAGAAGTGTCCTTTCTGCTGCCCTCTTGGATGCGAAAGTTTGCACTTCCTGTCCCACGCAGGGCACACTGTCTGGTCCCCCATGGGTGACGGAGACTTCACTGACGTACTTTGGAGAGCCCCTGCTCTCAGTTTCCGTCCAGCACGGAGCGGTGATCCGGCATGGACCACTGCCCGCTCTGGCTTGGCAGCAGTGCTCCCCCCTTGGCGGCGGCGCGCGGCCCCAGGCCGGCGGTGGCGGCTCCCAGCGCTGTTCCGGACCTCCATGGTGAACCTCCGTCTATGTGATCAGCTGAGCGCTGGCCTCGGCCCCACATTGGGCGCCAATTGCAGTGTGGGTTTTTGCTCTCCCCGGCTGCACGCAGCTCTTGGGAGCCTGGCTGTGGCATAGCTTCCATGTGCTGCCGGGGTTTTCTGCCACGGGTTCCCGGACAAAGGTTCCCTGTGTACTCCCGCGCACCCCCCGTGTTGTTTCCCCCCCCCGCAGTTTCTGTCCCCATGCTGCCTGCTGCCGGATCTTCCCCCTCTGCGGCTCCTGTAACCACCCCCCTGTCCAGCCCTGGGAAACCCTGTGCCTGCTACCCCAAGCCACACGATCCCACTCAGCCCAAGGCTCGGTGCCCGCCCCTGCGGGGTTCTCTGGCTGGTCGCTGTCGCTGGTGTCACCGCCACAGCAGCCGCCCCTATTGGATGGCAGGCCGTGGATCCTCTCGCCCCACCCCTCCATAAAATCCTACCCCATCGGCACCCAGGCGCCATTTTCTCCCATGCGAGTGCCGGGAGCGGTTGCGTCTTTCCATCAAACTGTGCCACGTGACCAATAAACCGTTCCTGCCAAGCACGGAGTAAATGGACAAATTCCTTAACTCTTTACCGGATCCCTAGCGCACGGTAACAGAGGCTGGCCAGCCCACGCGCCCGAGACATGGAGCCGTTTCGGGGAACCCACGGCAGAAAACCCCAGCAGCACGTGGAAGCTATGCCACAGCCGGGCTCCGAAGAGCTGCGTGCAGCCGGGGAGAGCGAAAACCCACACCGCATTCCTCTATTCTCAGAAAGTTTCCTTAATGACAATTTGACTATACAGTCACATAAATCCTTTATACTCTTTTTCATGCATAGTCTTTATGAATACAGTAGAGACAAATATCTTTGGAGAAAAAATTATTTGTCTTTTCTACACAGGAGAAATGGTTGGCACTTTTAAAGGAGCTTGAGTACTGCTCCACTCCGACTTGGAATGATTGGTCTGTGGGTCAGCTATACAGTCTTTTCAGCTAAGACTGAACCAAAAGATTGTCAGCTGAGAGCTGATGGTCGGCTGAGATGGTGCTTGTCACCCTTGCCTCAAAGGAAACTGGCTCAAGATACCAACTCATTTTAGAGGAGCACAAACTCATCCTCAGATGGAAGTGATTCATGATCTGCTGATGACTTTGACTTGAATCACATCATTGACCCAGAGTGAAAGGCTCCACAAACTCAGCAATTCACCAAGTCTTTCAGGACTTCAGGGAGAGTGCAGAGGTAGAAAGAGTCTCCAGAAATTTACAAAGGACTTACCAGGGTTGTATTATCTCTCATACACCTGTAAAGTACACTACTCCAGATTTGATAAGTGAGATCTGTAGGTACAAAAGAGTAGAATGCTGTTACAAATATGAGTATTATAAATAAGCATAGATTGCAGAAAAATATTTTTTATTTCTATATTTCATGAAGCAAAGTATTTTTTTAATAAAAGAAATAATCCAGTTGAAGGATTTTAAATATTGAAATCCTTAACTTTTCATGTAAACAATAGATGAATTTTCCAAACATAACTGCATAATTAGTTCACCATAATGTGTGGACCTCTTTCATTTTATCACTGATATTTGTCATTCATATACATACCTCATAGTGTGTGTGTATATATTCACACATATAGATTTAACTGATGTACCACTGGAAATATAATTATCTGGGAGTTTACCTCCCTTGGGAATAATAACAGTTATTATCACTCAGTTTTACTTAGTGTATGTTTTTACCATTACGATGAACTATTTATTCCTTCTTTTATTGATTGATTATAATTATTATTATCATTATAAAATTATTATCTATTCCCTCTTAGATGCTCATTTTTTATATCTCTTTTAAAGAAATAACTTTTTTTGTTTGTTTCTTACTTTTCTAGATTTGTCATTCTTAGAATTTTTCTAAAGTGACAGGAAGGGGATTTTTTTGCCTCATTATTTCTAACTCGAGCATTTCCTATTCTCTTCAAAAAGCTTTTTTGAATTTTATTTGGGTCGCAAAGACTAATTATGAAATTTAGACTTTGAAGTCTGGTATTATTTTTAACTCCTGCATTGGTTTTGGAAGGTAGAGGGTGGGAGGTTTGGGCTTTTTACCTTGTTTTTAATTTGTGGCACTGAACTGACTTACGTGGAAGTGATTTTTTTAACAATTAGTGTCTGTCTCAAATTTGTAGATTTTTTTCCTCTCTATTGAAAATGATTTCCTCAAATTTTGGATTAAAAATCCTTGGGCTAGATTGCTAAGATAATTGCTATATTAAACAAACTTGCCAGGCACTGTGAAAATACAGATATATTTCAGTTTTAGAGCAAGCAAATTAGTAAATTAATCCAAAATATATAGAGAGAATTATGTTTTCCACTGGCCATAAAGGTCTAAAATATTTAATTTTCAAATTTTCAACATAATCTTCAGTAATAGCCTCTAAAACATGCAATTCTTGTTTTATGTCTGAGGTAACAAAGAAAATTTAAAAAAAATCACTCAGTATTTATACTAGTTGAAGTTAACTACTGACCTCTCTACCAATTTTATAGGCTACTATTAACTTTGTCTGCAGGAGGGTGGTGATTTTAAGAGTTATAACTGTTAATGATCTTTGAATGCTCCAGCAGTCCCAGATCACTTACTCCCCAGTGTACCACAGGACTCAGACTTTTCCAGATGGGAAAATGATAAGAAGACAAGGAAGATAGCAGGTCAGTCTTGAGGCAGCCTCAAGAAAATTGCTGCAAAATGAATCGTGCAGGTCTGCAGTGCTTTACCCAGCATTTTTCTGTTGAAATCCATCAAGCCAAAGCTTGTTGACAAAGTGAATGAAATGATTGTGCAGTATGCTCTAAGAAGCCAGGCTTTGCCCATCATCTCAGCTATAAATAAACAAGAGGATCCTGGAAATACTCTGCATACTTGTGTTTCCATAACATTTTATACAGATTTGTCACATGCTTAAATCTCACCATTAGTTTCAGCTGTAAAAGAAATAAAAAAATCTGGTCCTTTAAATTTTTCAACATTTTATTTCATGCTTATTGTCAATTAAAGCAAACTGTTACTAGTGATATTTCTTCACCTGGCTATGCAGACCCGTATTTACTTGTCTATATAATCAACTAATCAGTTTTACACAGATGATATAAAGGGGGAGCATACACTCAAATGAACACAGCATTGCCGTTAGGAAATTTTGTATCTTAGTCCAAATCTCTGAACAAATGGGAGAAGAAAAGAAAGACAGCTTGGCTTACAGTCATCTAACACCAGAAATCTTTCCTAACTACTGGCAGCCCAAGGTATACTCTGAGTAGGTAAAATGTATTTGGGAATCATGAGGTTAAACAGCACACATTTCAAACTGCTCTGTCTTGTTTTCTATATTTGCACCTTTCAGGGTTTAGTGTCTCTGATAGCTAGAAACTTAATATTTATTGTAATGAATCTCATGTTTATTGTAAGACTGCTTCATGGCTCCTGGTGCTGTAATTACAAGCACGCTAACACTGTATGGCTCAGAACAGAACCACTGGAGAAGAGCAGTAACATCTTGGTCTGAACATTTTCCTTAGGGTTGGAGGAACAGATACATTTCACATGCTTTTCCTGCCTTCTCACCATGTTGCTCGTTGTCTTTGTAGGAACCAAGGAAACCTCTGGACCAGAGGGAGAGATGCAGAGTACCAACCTTGTTATATAGGTTATGCTGATCCTAGTGCTCATGGAAGAGGCAGGGGCGTTGTTACAGTGGCTTTGGGGAGGTCTGCACTGTAGAGTACAAAAGCTGGTGAGATGACTTCATGCTTCACTTCATCTCATATGAATAAGCTGGGCTTGAACAACAGGGGCATAAACTAGACTGCACTTGTGACATGAGGATTCACACTGCTCCTGGTTAAACAAAGCAGGACAGAAGCAATTCCTTCAAACCTAATTCAGTAGATTCATAGTAGAGAGAAACTGATAGGGAGGTAGCCGTTAATAAATTTAACATTATTTCTGATTAGTGTGAGTTGCTTAAAAAAGGGAACTATTAAGTAGTATATGAGCCTTTATTCAAATTTTTATATAAATTATTTGACAAATTGTAGTCCATATATTTCCTATGAGAAAAATGGCTGGAATTTCAGTGGCATGGGCAAGAAAACTATAGAAAAACTCCACTCCTGAAAACTTGTTCTAAATGTTTTATCACACCCTAGGTACTAATATATGAGTAAATCCTTCTGCTCTTAGTGCTGTCACATTTGTGTGAGATGAAGGTTGTTGTCTCACCCACACAGATGATAGGATGACACTTTAATTGGAAAGTGGCATTGTTGGGAACATTTATGAATAATTTAGTATGTCCTCCCCACTCATCTTTTTATATGTTCTTCAAGTCATTATATTATTTATTTTTTATTAAGAACTGACACTATGCTGATAGCTGTACAGAATAAAGAACACAAAGTTCCTGCCCTTGTGCATCTTATGCAGCAAGAAACATAGAAAGTCTTTTCCATCCTGCCCATAAGATAGTAAACACATTCTGTGTTCCAGAATTCTTCCTCTCTTGGAGCTTTCCTTTGCTGACAAATACAATAAAATTAATAGTAAAACATCTCAATATGAGTGTACTGTTAAGCTTGACTGGCTTTAATGTTCTTACCCTCATTTCTTCATTTCCTGCTCTAGTTTTCTTTTTCTAGCAGAAATACATGAATGTTCTTGTTGGACTGAAGTTAATAGAATTTACCTGTATTGTTATCAGACCATGTCAACAGAGACAATTCTATCTTTCTTTACAGGGGGCTTAAACTTGTTAACTTTTTGCAAAACAACAGTATTGTTTGCTTACTTTTCTTTCTATCTTATTTCTTTTTCTTTCCATGTTCTTTTGCACTTGCAAATCAATTTGCTTATGACAGGTTGGATCAAAAGGCTTTGGCTGCAGAACTCTGGCACTGCAGACCCATGTCTTCTATTCAGGTCTGTAAGGCAAGCATACAGAGAAACTACATTGATTCATTGGCTGGTCTGGCCATACAGTTCCTTCCTGATGTAGGACTGACTTGTTGATATTTATTATTATATCACTTATCCTATTATATCAATTATGGTATTAATTTTTTGGACATGAAACATATAAGCAACTTTTGCTGTCAAAACATGAAAAAGCCCTGATTAGATTAATGTGTTTAGGATTAAGTAATTGCCTGCAGTCTGAGGGTTTTAATTCTTTTATAATTTTCAACTGAAAGACTATTTTACTATCTAGTATGTCTGCTTTTTTACCTACATGATTTTTAACAGTTCATATTCAGGAAATTTCTAATGATTCAAAGAGTATATTGAACATGTAATTGAGTATATATTGGTGTAACAGGTGCACTTCCCTAAAACACACTTATTTTTAGAGAAGCTGATGCCTAAGGAAAAATATTCCACTATAGACCGCTGCATTCATATCTTATGTCTCAATGCTTTGTTTCTGTCCAGGGGGGCTTTTTCCCTTCTGGAAATCCCCCTCTTCTAGATTATCACAGTGTTTTCTACAGTGATTATGATGTAGTGTATATGGAGCTTGTGGAGGACTGAATGATACTTTACAATAAATCACCAAAACATCCAGATAAGACTTAGTTTAGAGGAGGAAGTGTACTTGATGGAGGCAGAGCAATGAGTAGAAGACTATTTGAGAAATTTCTTTTTTAAAGTTTTTTTGTTTCTGAATAGAAAAAAACAACTATTTTCACCCTTTTCACACCAAATATTAATAGCACAATTTTTAACCTTGTGGTCTCAGGCTGTATCAGGAGAGGTTCAGGTTAATCATCAGGAAGAATTTTGTCACTGAAAAGTTTGTCAAGCTTTGGAAAAGGCTGTCCAGGAAAGTGGTGGCATCACAACCACTGAAAGGGTTCCAGAAGAGCTGGACACAGCACTCAGTACTATGGTTTAGTTAATGTGGGGTGTTTGGTCAGAGGTTAGACTTCTGGAGGTCCAAAAACCTTTTGGAGGTTTTTCCAGCCCTTATGATTGTATGATGTAAGGATAAGCTAAGTTGAACATGTAATTCTCACAGAAAGAAGTCCTAAGTTCTCCAACAGCAACAAACTAGTGATGAAAAATAAGAGGAAATATTTTGGAAAGGGAAAATTTACAGAGCCCAGCGCAGTAGGCAGTCTTAGTACAATGTGAACAAGATGAATGTGCATGAAGCGTAATTATGTGAGAGTAAAAGGTCATCAAAATCAATTTGCAGTATGATGTACAAAGGTCATTATCAGAATGAAATTTTCTATACCCATTGAAAATGCAATAAAATATGAAGTGGATATATGATATATCCATAACTATGATTAGTAAAGAAAAAGTCATTGAACCATCTACTTAAAGTTTTGTGCTACCTTAGTTTTATTCAAATTCAAAATATTGCAAGTAATAAGAGGTGGGTTTTTGGAAGACAATATTGCTGAAAGAATCCATTTGTTTTCAGGATCTATAATGCTGACAGAATTGAAAACACCATTCTAAAATTACAGTCCTTTGAATCAATAGTGTAATATTTGTAATTTGTCTTTTTTATTTTTCTTTTCAGTTTATGGAATTAAATATTCTAGAATCCATCTTTTGCTTATCTGTGGTTAAATTGCTTACTCAGGGGTGCAGATTGTCTGTTTTGCTTTGTTTGTTTTGTTACAACATTTCAGTGGCAAAACGACTCTTGTGCAAGCAAACATTGATCTGTACAGCCGGCAGATAAGACATTACAATACCAACATCTAAACCTAAAATACATACTCAGAAGTATATTTATGCATGTCCTGAAGGTTAATATAATCTAGACAATAACAGTAAAAACAAGCTGATTTATCAGAACAAGATGTCCATCAGAAGGTTTTCTTTATGAAGTTTTTTGTCTGTTAGGCCATGAGAGGTAAGCAGTGTATGCAGGGAGCTGTCATTCAACAGGAACAAGATGTTAGTCTGAGCATGATCACTCAGAAGTTGAATTAAGTTCTGAAAACTGTGCATTAATTCCCTTTTGTGTTTGCTTCCCTCTTTTTCTGGCACAAGGACTCTGGTCCCTTAATCCCCTATGAATAAAAAGGCACTTGAAGTAGACAAAGGACCCTGGGATGGAGAGTGGCTGCTGACTACTAATTAGATACACTTACAAAGAGAAAATTTTCTTCAGCTTTCCCACTTTGTCTGCATTGTGTTTTCCACTAGAAGTTCACATCAAAGGGAAGAAAATTAATTTCCTGCACACAGAGGTACTAAACTTGCAAGTGTTGCACTTAGCCCGGACCCTCTTCATGCAGGCTGCACAGCGACTGCTTGCAGGGCCCACTGCAAAATCAAGGTCATGAGGTCTTCACAGGAGACCTCCTCTCCTCAGGAGCTTTGTAGATATAGTCTCTGATGTCCTGAATTCTATGTATTCTGTATCACCTAGAAATGGGGTAAAAATAGCTGCTGAGGAGCCTGTTTCTTTCCCACATAATATGCAGCCTCTGAAAGCGTAAGGTTATTCAATATTAATAACTTAATAACTGTTGTCAGCACACTTCAAACCATAAATAAAAGAAGCTCTTACTGCCTGTATTTTCTTCCTTCTTTATTCCTGTGGTGTTTCACTAAATGGTTTGTTGTGCCTTTTCAACACTCAGATGAAACCTTAATACCCTAATAAAAATGCTGCTGTCATTTCATTAACATATTTCTTTTTTTTCTTAAAATTAGAAGGATTAAATTGCACCTTATGTTCTTTCAAAGGCATATTTTAGAATGAGGTGGCCACCACAGGATACTTCCTTTTGTGGCAGTCAGGGAAATCTTCCAGACAAGGAAATGAGATTGAGCGTTGCTAATGGGAAGATAAAAATACTCGGTATTTGTTTTACAATTTGCTAATAATGAAGCAGACTGAGGGAATGATTGGTTGAATGCACTTGGAATAATAATAAAGGGCGGGGCAGATGCTGAAAGATAGTCTCATATTTTTTCTTCTAATTGATGTTTGTTTCTCATGTCCTTTGTGTGCATTTCCTGAATTAGTGTAGCATTCTTCGAGGGTAAATCAACCTAATTTTCCCCTCCTGACAGCTGCATCCTTGATGGTACTCAAGAAATAGTTCCAGACTTGAAACTTGGCACTCATGAAGAGGCTGCATGGACTCAACTTTTTCTAGATATCAGGCAGAGGTTGACTGCTCTTCCTCTACACCCAGAGCCATCTGCAGTGGGCTGCAGCTCTGGGTCACATCAAATCTGCAGGGCCTGTGCCACACCTAATGTTAGGCTGTTGAGACCCTGATGCCTTCTCATAAAAAGCCCTGCATTTAACACGAAAACTCACATGCCTGTAGGTGGCCTGGAGTACTGGGTAGCTGGTAGAAAACTCTGTTTACCTTAAGGGTCTGCTTTGAGCAGGCAATGGCAAAACCACTGTGAAGGATTGGCTTAGGGTTTCAGTGACAGCCAGCCAGATGGGGGAAAATAGCTGGCTTACAAAAATCAGTGGGAGCAAATAGGACATGATCCCACCCCTGCTGATGCCTTGAAAAGTAAGTCTTCATGTTGATCAAATAATATTAGAAAACAACTTTAAAGATTATTTCACTTCAGTTATTAATAAAACAATATTGCAACGCATAAGTTGGGTGCCTCAGTTACGCGTGCAGAAGTAAGCAGTGTCCTAATTTGGCCTAACTCCACCACTGGGTTAAGTCTCCTCTCTACAGCCAACTCCTGCAGTAGCTCCTGGTACGCACATCTGGGTCCTGGTGATTGATCAGTGCCCGCCTCTGGTAGGGGCACACTTTGCAAGGGACCTGAAGGGAAAAGCTGACCTGTAAGTTGGCTGACTAGAGCTTTTCCTGCCAAGACAGGATACACAGATATCATTTGGGTGCAAATAGGCTGATTACTTGCTTGTCTGAAGGACAAATCCCCATGTGAGAATTTCCACATTGACAGTGCACTTGGGCTGCACTTGATCCCAAAGTACAGCTCCAAAAAGCACTCTGGAGAGTGGAAGGATGGGGAGAGGGGAAAGGAGTATGTGCAATTCTGTGTTCTTCCCTCCTCCTGTGTCTTGACATCTATTGAGGACTTTGGCTCCAGGGAAATAATGTTCTACATTCAAGCATTATATTATGTGTTTTATGAATAAAACATGAATTTGGTTAGCCCAGAAGAAACATACTGTTTAGGAGAATTTTTTTTTTTCTAACTCACCTCAAATCCATGGTATTTTCTCCAGGATTTACAGTCCTGATAGCAGTCAACTTGAAGAGAATTTGGCCTTACTCACATTTCACAGCCATATGTCTCCTCATGCTCTAATCATGTAAATATGCTCTAAGTAAATATTGCTTCAGGCAAAATTATGATCTCAAGAGGATGTACTAAACATTTAAAGTAGAGTTGAAAAGTGATCCCAGGTATTTTATAAAGCCAAAATGAAATCAGGAAGATCTCTATGACAGTAGGTCTGCAGACAACCACAAGATCAACAGGTTTATTTGATGGGCAGCTGTAGCCTTCAAAGCTACATGAAACTGAAGGCTTTAAATTTCATTAATGAGACTACTTGAGTGTGGAATTCACTACACAAGAATTCATTCATTGTAGATTCTGATTGTTTTTACCAGTATCTGCCTCTCTTTAAGGTAAAATCATTGATGTGCTAAGGCATTTCAGGGACACATTAATAGCTAATCTCTTACCTGTGCAGAGTTGACATTCTCATGATAGGCATCACAGGGCAAAAATTAAAGACCAAAAGGCATTACTAATGTGCTATTCAGCTTACATGAAATGCTAACAATCCCTTAAAAATACATGCCATGGGCACTGAGTTTGCACAGCGAAACATTTAATAGCAGGAAATGCAAATGGTCAGCTTTATGGGAATGACAATGGTCAATGCTTGGTCAACTTTAATTTGCCGCTACTCGGCATGAACATAAGAATTCAGTGATTAATGACAAGATTAAATGCAATTTCTCATTAATATTATACATATCTTACCCCTATGAGATAGCCTGGACACCCTAACATCCATTTTTCCCTTTTGTTGCAAGTATTAAGGTTTAATGAAACTGCTTTTTACCAGCATTTGCTAATACTGTGTGTCTTTTCTGTTCTTATCTGATGCCTAGAAGCTCTAGCTTGGTTTTTTTTGTTTTTTTTTTCCTTCTGATACAAAGTTTGTATTCCACACAGATTAAATCAGGCTTACAACTAGTTCTGACAAAAGCAAAGCATTCTTTATACTTTATATCAATATTTTAATGTTATCTTCCTTTTTGAAAAGAGGTAAGGATTGCTGGTGTCCTTGCAGTAGAAGTACTTACATGAAGGCTAATTTAACTGGCTCATTGTCTTTCAACTGAGGTCACCATGTTACTTCCTGTATCCTGTTTTCTGGTCCATTTCAAGCCTCATATCAATTGTTGACATGAAGTGTGTTGATGAACGTGCCCTAAGAGGACCATAAACCAATTTATGGAGCAAATTAGAAGGTTATGAAAGTGATGACATAGCCAGTGATTTTCTACTCTCTATCTTGTGTATGCATCTTAATTTCCAGATTGCTGCATCACAAAATGAAAAGAGTTAATAGCCTTCTTGTTCTTTGTGTTCCCCTTCCCCCCTCTGTTAGGTTTCAGTGGACTATTTCAATAAAAGGAAAAAGGAACATTATTCACTAGAAAACAGTTATTCAGGTATAATAATTTGTACTTTATGTCATATTATAATGGTAAGTGTAAATTTTCCTTTGAACCATGTTTTATTAACATTTCTTTTTCCACAGAGTTACATCAAAAGACTCTATAAATAAGTTATGTGCTCAGCCTGCCAGCTCTTACATGCATACCAATTACCTCTATTGGTTTCAGGACACGTAGTCAGTATTTTAAACAACCCAGATAATATTGCAAACTGAAATATTCAACATCTCCATCTTGGTATGCTGTCACCATGCAGAGAATGATTATAATTGGTAATCAGTTTCACTGCTGGTAAGTTGAGTGGCATGATGCATTTTATATCCGTGCCTATGTCAAACTCAATTAACATTCTAGCACAGTATATTTCAGACAGAGAGCTAATCTGAGAGAACACAATTATTTTTTTGATGTTCAAAATTCTCAGTTTCCTAAAGAGAAGAAATTGAAGCACAAATACATTTATTAATACTGTAATATTTTCTATTTTTTCTTCCTAAAGAAAGAGGGTACAAAATAGATTTTCTATCCCAAATTCCTGTTTTTAGGGAGGCATGTCAATGACATGAAAAACTGCAGAAATAAAAAACTATCAGAATTTTTCTTTTTCATTACACCCTGCTGTATCAAAGTATGGCATTCATTATAATACAGTGAACTGAAAAAGGCTTTATTCTTAAGAAAAAGGTACTGATCTATCAAGCTGATTTTTATTGTTTGCTTTTTTTAATAATAACTAGCATTAGAGTGCTTTGTTTAATTTCACATAAACAAATGCATAAACAAAATCAAAAAGAGAAGGCTTATATATGCAACCTCTGTGAAAGAAATCAGGAAGTTGAAGAGGGCAGATAAAAGCTTCAACATTATGAAACTCCCCATCGCTGAAAAATGTTTTCCCCACTCCCACACCTCTCTTATAAGTTATGCATTTCTCCTATCACACATAACATCAGTTTTTAATAATGTAGCAGGCTTTGTAGCACAGAATGAAACAGATAAAACACATGAAATATCTTTTAATAACAAACTAAAAAAAAAGCCCCAACTCCAGCTGCTAGATATTGCACTACTTTTCTAGAGTAGCCCTGTTCCACCCATGTTTAGTTTGTTGGATTATCAGACAGATGGCCACAACTTGCTGCTTCTGACTGTCACTGCCCTGACAAAAGAAACATAATTTTGCTGAGATGTCTTCTCCACATGGGGTCTTTTTAATACAGTAGTTCCATGGTCTTTATCATGTAGGTTATCTGTTGAGGGATCCACACTCTGAAGTTACAGAATCACACGATCACTGAAGTTGGCAGGGACCTGTCAGGGTTGTTTGATATATACCTCTGTTATACCTCTGTTAACAGAGTCACCTGGACCAGGACCAAGCTCATACAAACTTTGCATATCTCGAAATAAGTGGTAGGATGAAAAAACACAAAAACAAAACAAAACAAAACAAAACAAAACAAAACAAACAAACAAACAAAAAAGCTGCTGTTTCACTCTTTCTACAGCAAGTTTAATGGGGGAAATATGGAAATACTGGAAAACATGAAAACATAACCTTTCTGCTAAAGCAAAGAGTGATAACTCTGCCATTCAATAAATAAATAAAAATATTGTAACATCTACTTTGATTCTTTTGATAATCAGAAAAGATAATTGGTGGCAGGTGAGATTGGCTGAAGTTATAATAAATGTAATCATATTTTTTTCTGACATATTTGAATAAAGTCTTTAGTCTGAAAAACAGCTTGGAAATCCTGAAGGAACAAAGCCGTCTGACAGTTTTAGCATAGTGAAAACTTTCTCAGGGATAATATATATTTCTTTTTTTGTACATCTATAAGTTACTGCTAATTCACCACAAAATTGTCAAAATAAAAATCTTTCACCAGTTTGTAGAACAATCAAAAAGTTCATAGCAATTTTTGCTAGCAGATTCAGTCTGAGTTATCCCAGTTGACTTTTCTGATCTTCAAAACACAAAGAAATTGTTGACAAAGTAACTGATCTCAGCTTCAAGTGGTGTGACTAGGACAAAACAGACAGTAGAAGAATCCTTCCTGAACAGAACCCACAAAATTTGACTGTTGCTGTCTTTTGATCCTCAAGAATGGAGAAGTGCAACAGAGCATGTTCTAATGAAACCTGACCAAAGATTGACATGATTGGTTTCTGTGTCACAAAGTCTGGTCCACTGAGAATTTTTGTGAACATTGAGTGGAAATATAGAAAGAACACACATTTTCTTTCAGAAAGAAATAGAGGCATGCTTTGCTATTCCACATTTTCATGGAAGATGGATCAGGATGTCAAAAAATTTGTCTCTTTACATCTCAAGAGAAAGACATTATTCTTTTTTTATTGTAAGACAAGTATTCTTTTAATTGCTCTATCTCCCTTCCTCTACAATCTCAACTTAAAGGTTATGATCTTCTGTTTAGCTCTTCTAGTACCTGTAGGCTGGTGCAGACCTTTTCTAAACAGGGTATAGACTATAATCTTTATGATGATATACTATTGTCCTGTTCTTACTCATTGAAGCCTAGATAAAGTCTTCATATTACCTGATGAATCCATGAGAATAATTCTGTACTTACTGGAAGATATTCTGAAAAGTTATTGATATAAAGTTAATTCCTCATTTTCTGGGTACCAACTGTGTCTCTGGTTTGGACATATTGATCCTCCTTACACCATTTACTGTGATGATTCCTTTGACAGTACTAGCATTTGGTAACAGGTTAGAATACAGGTATATAATCAATCTCTATCTCTACTTCAGTAGAAGATTTTGACACATTATTAATTATTTTTGACATTCAAATGAAATTTCCTGTTAATATTAACACTTCAGTATTCTTAGGAATAATTATTAGACCTTTTTTTTTTATTCAAAATACACTTTACATGAGCAGTCTGGCTGCAGGCCATGAGGAACAATGCACTATATCATTGCAAAGAGTTTTTCTCAGTTTTAACTTAGCTGTTCCTGAGAGGGGCAAATAAACCTGATGTCACATCTGACCACTCTATTTCCCTGAAAAACAATGTATTCAATATGGCAAGTGTTCTTCTTTAGGCAGTGCCATTTACACAGACCACGTTTCTATTTATCCCAAGACTAACTTGCAGCAGCACTGCATGATATTTTGGCTGCAGGGCTGATTAATATAACACATTCATAGCAGGACTCCAGGCAGTGCAGTTTCACTCCTTGACATTGGTTTAATAGATACAGTATATTTACTCAGTGGCAGAATGGTTTGTGCTTTGAATATTGTCCTAGATTAGGTTCACTTTAACAATTCAAGGATTTTCTTATTATTTGTCAATTCTAGAGAATGTCTGAATGCTTTTTCTCTCTCTTGATAATGGTCTTCATCTCAGTAGGAGCAGAAAGGCTACGATGTCCATTATACTGCAATAGATTTCTATGGTTGCAGTGTACTAAGAGTATCCATGTGGCATATTTGCTTTAGTACAGGAAGTTGAATCCAATGTACTGACTATCTGACTATCTGATTCTGTCAGTAGCCTTATTAAAAGGCATGGATGGAGAATGAATAAACAAGATCCTCAAATCTGACATTATTATTGCTATAAAGTTAATTGGGAAAATACTATATCATATCAGCCATATATCATACATACATATCAACATATATCATACAACCTATATCATATCTGCACTAATGTCTGGACAATTTTTTTATTTAAAAGATCCAATGTTGCCTTTTAAGTTTCAGATGTTTTTAAATTCAGTGAAATCAGGGAATAATATGGAAGATTTTGCTATTACCAAGAATCAATCCCTTTCTTGAGACCTTTTTCTCTCTCCCTTATTTCTCTGCAGTCATCAAAATGGGACAGTTTATATTTAATTCTTATTCATTTCATGGTTTCTATTGTAAATTATATGTTGCATATGTTATATGCATTATCATATAATGACTTAATTTAGGAATGCAGCACTGATTATAAAATAACTGAAGTGCCAAAACATTTCTGCCCATAAATTAAACTTCCTTCTTTCTTAAAAACAACCTTTGAGATCAGTGGCCTCATCTATCAGACTCATCTTTCATTTCCTTTTTGCTTTTTTCATGGTCTGGGCTCCTAGAATATATAGGAAATAATAGTTCATATTAAAACAATTGCAGAGAAGGCATCCATGGGACTTTTACGCTAAAACGATTCATTATTTCTGTGACTATTTGAGATTTTAAGAATCACAAGAACTGACCTATTTGAGAATCCTTGTACCTGCATTTCAAAAAGACGTGACAAAGGCCTGACCTCCTTTGCAAGTAGACTATGCATATACTTATGCAGTAGGCTTTTCTGGTAAAATATTTGCAAAAAGCTAATTTCAATCTGGAAAGTTTTATGAGAATGATTACATTATGCATACATTTCACAAGATATTTTCTCACAAATATCAAAAAAAAAAAAAGAAATAATATCATATTATTCCTGAGATAAATCTCAATTACATCATTCTCACACATTTAGAAATTGAGATCAAACAGTAATAAATAAGTAACTTGTGATTAATTCAGGAGGTAGACAACTTTTTTAAAAATTTTGTGACATTTAGCTGACAATATACCTGGTATGTAATGCTTTCTTCACAGAAATTTCCTTAGTGCCAGTTGTTCTTCCACACTAACTGTTATAACTTCTGATACCTGCTGCACTCTTCAGTTTCTACAATTTCATCTGCGATACTTGTCCTCCACTATTTCTCACCACCTCTGTTTTGTTGCACCTTTTCCTTACAAATCTTCATCCTCCTTCACATGCCACAACCAGCTCATGTTTTCTTCAGCTCCATCTTTGTGTCACACAAGTGCTCTGAACTTCACTTGCTTTCTAACTGACTTCACAACACCAACTCCTTAAATGACATTTACAAACAATTATCAGGTCAACTATGGGACATTCACATCTAGTGATGGACAATTTAACTATTTTTTTAAATTAACATGTAGTTATGTATATAAATATATGTAAAGCATACAAAACTACAATTTTCTTGTGCTTTATTTAATTACTTCCTTTCTTCATATTCATGATATAGTTATTCCTTTTAATTATTTTTTTGATTGATGATAATATTTGCATCTGTTTCTACATCTTTGGAACCTAGCTGTATCTGCAGCTTATGAGATAACAAACTCAATAAATATTAAAATATTGTTCAAACCATTAGCTACTGTTAGCAACTTTATACACATCCTGTCAAAATAAAGATGTAAAGACAGATACACTGACAAAAGACAGCTTGGGGCTATGGCCGCCTCTCCAGAGCACTTTCATCAAGACTTCCAAGAAACAGTGAGGGACATGATTAATGGAAAATAGAAACTTGATAGCATTTGTTAGGGCTGGCTTCATTTTGGAAATGAGGGGCATCCCTCATGGAGATCAACAGTCATCCTCCCTTTAATGACCTGGGCTTATATAAAGTCTCCCCCTGGGTATACTCATTTCAAAATATCTGTGTGAAATGAGGAAAGACAAAGTTTGGTTTTTGTTGTGGTTTTGTTTTTTTTTTTTTTTTTTTTTTTTTTTTGGTTTTTGGTTTTTTGTTTTGCTTTGTTTTGTTTTGTTTTGTTTTGTTTTGTTTTGTTTTGTTTTGTTGTGGGTGTTTGGGTTTTTTTGTTGTTTTTGTTTTTTGTTTTTTGTTTTTTTTTTCCTGGAAAGCTTTGTTGCATGGAGGGACCTCAGCTGGGAAGGTCCTAAACCACTGTTACAAAATCACCCAGGAAACAGGAGACACTTGGAAAACACAGAACAGGACTCTGTTGAGGGATCCAGTTTTCCTGATGTAGGTCAGAATGGGCTCACTCATGGCTTGTATTCTTAGAGAGACAAGGTTTAAGTGGTGGGGACTACAGCAGTACAGGATGTGTGAGGAGCCATGGCAAGTCTATGGAGCCACCCCTGACACTGACAGAAAAGAACACTCACCCTGATCCATGACTGTCAGCTGCAGAGACACAGGCAGATCCTGAAAAGCTGTGTTTAAGAAAGGGCCCAGCTATCAGGGCTAAAGATGCACCCTGGGGATGACATAGTGTGCCAAAGGGAGACAGGAGCCCCTGAGGGACAGCAGCCATGGGACACATGGACCAGGACAGGGACAACCCCAAGGGAACGACCATGGGAAACTGTACCAGGCCAGGAATATCGCTGAAGGACTCTGGCCAAGGAGGTCCTGGTAACTTGTGAAAACAGGGGAATGTGAGCTTTGGGATAGAGGAGTACAGGTGCACAACTGGGTGTGCACCTGTGTTTGTGGGGTTTTTGTGTTTGCTTGCGTTTGTGTTTATATGTGTGTGTGTGAATACTTGCACCTCTTTTTCTCTCAATTTGACCTGAACCTGGCCAGAAGTTAGACAGGAGAATAGGAGAAATTGCCTAATTAAAGATGCAGCTTGCACCAGAGCAGTGGAGGCACCTGCCCAATGCAGGCAGCTCCCACCAGCAGCCAGCACTGTCTCCACCTTCTCTCCCAAAACTCCCGTGCCCTCTGAACTGCTCTGGTGCCACGGTTCACATGTCATGGGAATAAGTGCCTGAGACAGCAGCATGCACAATGCTTTATGCTTTCTTCTTCTCTAAACTTCGGGCCTTTCAGCTTCTTCAAGCTTAATATGCCTTTTTTTCCAGTGGAAATTTCAAAATGGGGGCTGAGTGGAGGAGGAGGGGAAAACCAACCTAAAGACAGATATTGTATTTTAATGTGAAAACATACAGGAGATGGTCCAGAGCCATAGGATGCATTATATTTAGCCTCACATGAAAATTGGATGTATTTGTTTTTTCAGTTTAAAAATACAAAGTTTTGGAAACATATTCATTAACAAACAGCACAATGTTGCACAAAGTGCCTGAGGGTGTTCAAAGTTTATTCTCTAATAGTGTGTCATATATGTGAGCAGATAAATAAGGATACAGAAGCTTTGGGCAGAACCTTCACTGTAGGACAAGTGCAAAAGGAGTAAACTGTCTTTGTAGACTGGCTGTGGCATCTCTCGGACTGCAAAGCCTTGGTGAAACCTGTGAAAGCAATGAAACCAACCCTCTAAGTAGTTAATGTCCTGCCACATACCTCTGCTTTCCCCTGTCAGATACTCCCAGATGTTTATATTGCCCGAGTGTGATGGTCATCCTGGGGCCCTGGTGGCATAGACAGATCAAGTAATTCCTCACTGAAGACAGATCAAGTTATGTATTTTAGTCAACAGCAGCACAGCACACACAGGATTGCTCTTTAGTCCTTCTTCCTCTCTCTTCATAAATACAATGTGTTTTTCAAACACCAAACTTAGCTCTGTTGTAAAGAGAAGACTGATTATGTTGTCTGTAGCTAAGCAGAAAGTCTGAAATTGCTGAAGGCTGCAAGAGCTGAGCTCACACTTAATAAATTGAGCCCAACCTACCCTTGCCACATGCTATGTTTATAACTGTCCTGATGTCCTTCCAGTTTTGTGCTGAAATACTCCTAAACAACAGAGCTGATCTCTTCCCTACTCTGAAGGTAGAAACCCTCTGGCTTGTTTATGTTCAAATAGGGTTTTTTTTAATATAATGGGGAAAATGGGAGTGATAAGCATATTATATAGCACAATTAAAACCTGTATGTAATTATTTTTAAGTTGCAGATATTGGGGATGGAATGTCTGCCTTTTGAATCAATCAAGGGAAGATTCTTCTAAGGGGATTTTAGAAGAATTTTTTAAAATAACAGAATAAGAAACTTCCTATTGTTAGGACTGCACATAAACGTTAAAGAGCAATCCTTGAAGACTATAGTAAGGGCTAATAAGTGCCTTTTCCTGTGTTTTGGGATATTCCACTTTAGTTCCTCATCTTGGCTTCCCTTACAAGAGTTAAAAGCCCTCTCATAGCTCTGGAAAATACCCATTTACTCATATGTTATTCAAACTGACCATAGACTTGGTAAGTTGACAGGTTTTTGTCCCCCAGAGGAAAAGCATAGTTGCAGTTTCTCTCACAGTACATAGCTGGGGTAATAAATGCAGAGGAAAGCAGGTCAGGATGCCAGGCACACACAAGTACCAGCTTTACTGTCCTTGTCTCCCTTCAGACAAAAGACCCCAGCACAGAGAACACAATGTCACCCAGAACCTGCTATATACAGGTTGATATACAACTTGATAGCCTCCCTGAAATCTTTTCTGTGTGACTTTAGACCTGTTTTGGAAATGCCATGATTCCCAGAAGACTTAAAACAAAGAGAAACAAACACTCTGCTTGGGTCAGAAAGCAAGTGACATTGAGCCCAAATGAGATGAATGAGATCTCTGTTAATATGGAACATCCATTTATCACCCCACCTGAACACACAAAGGTAATTTGTAAAACTGCTATGTTTATTAAACCAACTGCAAACAGGTGCACTTGAAAATAATATGGCTTCCATGATCTGCAGACTTTGTGAAAGAGATGAAACTCCCTTTTTTAATCTCCCTCCACCTTTATTTTTTCTTTTTCCTTTCTTTTTGTACATTTTCCTCTTCTCCTATGAGGTTGGGGAAAGAAACTATTTAGGAAGGATGATGCAGTGTCTCCTGGGCCATATCAATGTATTACATGTTCTGAGCAAACAGAGTTGCCATGAAATGAGTGAAATCACTTTTTGTTAGTGTTCAATTTCTATGTACAATGTATTATGTACAACATATGCACTCAGTTCTGACAGCCTCTGGCCTATTGTCTCCTCAAATGAGTGCCTAAGAAGCTCAATTATATATCTGTTATAAAGCTTGCTTATTTCTTATCTGATAAATTATAAATTAAGTATTACCATAGAAATTGTTGAAATTACTTGAATAAATGGAATATTAATTTTAAACTAGATTATTCATGTACATGAAAACTACTTCAGTATGCAAAGGTTTTAAGATTTGGGCTCCTCTTCCCTTATCCTTCTCCTGTTTTTTTCTCCTCAAGACAAAGCAGTACACTTATTAAAGATTTGTTTATTCTTTGTGAGCCATGTTTTTCAAGGCTTCTTTTGCAGACCAGTTGGAGGCAAATTAGAAAGATGTCTTTCCTTGGAGTGAGGTAAGCAGAGCTAAGAGAGTGACAGCACTAAGCAGTGGTGTTATATCTCTTCTCTGTAGTCATCCATATAGTTTGGGTATCCTGATAATTCAAGTGTTTTCCTTGCAGTGACAGAACACTGTGGATTCATGTTCTGCTTATACTTAACTAGAACCTGCCTATCTGTGCAGTACTGCCACTGAGCACTTGTTCCCTGTCCCACATTTGAGTGACTGTTCTTACCAAGAATAATATTCTGTAATCCTTCTCTTTTCTTTTCTTTTTGCCCTTTTTTCCCTTGGCTATATATCCAGTTCGTCAGAATAATTTTGTATTCTGAAGTTGCTCTCCAGCACTTGCCACTGCTTTTAGCCTGGTGTAATTTTCAAATGTACTAATTATGCTCTACTCCATTACCTAGGTCATTAGTGACTGAAATAGTATGAGACTGGGAGCTGAGCTTTGGGGGATCCCCACTTAATTATTTTCTGGTTTTGCAGTGCTCTGTTGGTAACTCTTTGGTAGGTTAATGCAAGTGTGGGATACTTTCATTAGCCCTTTTTTCCCTAACTTATTCTTTGAAATTCAGTGGCACTGTGACCTCTCTAAAAGGAGGTCTTGAAGTTTCAGATGCCCAAGTGGTTTGAAAGTTGCATACATTACCTTTCAGAAGAAATCCTCATACTTCTGAATTCTTGCTGCTAAATAGTTGTTCCCCTGGTTTCTGTAATTATGTAATGCTAGTGTTACTTCCAGGTAGGCCCTTATTATGCTGATGCAAAATAAGGAAAGTGCATAAAAAATTAACCTTGTGTTTAAAAAGTTCCTCTTAAAAGATACTCATAATCTGATGTTACTTTCTAAAACTTGGCTGTTTTGGGAAACTACCTGCTTGTGGTAAATCTCTGCACACCTACTTTGAATTTTTTTTGTTTAAAATTATGCTTGTGAACACTGTTCTTTTATTAAGAAGTAAACCTTTTCGATCAGTGTAGTAATGTGGTTTGTTCACTGACTTTGTTAACATTTAGTGAGTAGAATAGCAGAATCTCATTTCAGAGGATAGCTCCATAATTTCTTGCACCTACCATAAAAACAAGCGAATTGACACCCTGCCAGGAGTAGCCAGAGGAGATTTTAGGAGAGAGTTCATAATGATACTGTTGCCATATTGCATGCCTGTAAATAATTCATTAAGTCAACCACCCTTTTGTTTTAAGAAAACATGAGCAGATGCCTTCCTAAATTGCATGCAGACAACAGTTTTCAGCAAAACATTGTTGTAATATGACACTTAAAAAGAGTAACATTTTTCTTTACTGATTTTTGAAGCGTTATCCACTCTGGTAATTCATAGTGATTACTTCAGCAACACATCACGTCCTTCATTGTGTTTCATCTGCGTTTTCCACATTTTTGCTGTGTGATAGATTTCACAGTTAACTCTAGCATGGTAGAAAATGAAACAAATTTGCATGCAGTTAAGAGAGCTGAGTTTTGCAGAAACCCAAAATACTAGTATTAATTATTTAATACAATACCTGCAGCTTAGATGTTATATCTGCTTTGTATTTAGAAAACTAAAAAAACTTGTCCAGGCATTTGAGTCTTCTCTATGCTTTTAATTAAAAGACAAGAAACAAGAAGTCCAAGCAAGATGTTAAAGCTAGTATTTACACAGCTGATGACTCCTCAGTACTCAGCTTGTAAAGGCAGGTCACATCTTTAAAAATTCCATATTTATACTGTGCAGAAGTGTGTAAAATTCAGTTTTATCTGTAATTTTTTTTTTTTTTACCTGCTCGGTGGTGTGAAGACTCACACACAATTAAGAAGTGGTGGTTTATTTTTGCTGTTAATACTTTGAATTTTAGCAACCTCCTTTCTTGCAAACAATTCTCTGCATATAAATTCATTAAGCATAAGCTCTTGTTGTATGCATTTCTCTATACTGATTTCATCCCAAGTTTGTGTTCTTTAAAAAAACTTTGAAATAGGAAATAAGGATCTGCATGTATCAAAAAGTAAATTCTGAAGAATCCAATAAAATGCAATGAGTTTAGACAGTATTTTCCAAATATTTGTTCCTCTGAAACACTTGTGGCAAGTTTTGCACCATCTCAACCAATCATTAAGCTACATTTCAAGTTTCCTCTAAATTAGGTTTTCATTAAAAGTTTAGAAATTTTTATAAGGGCAGCTCCAAGATATGTTCCATCTATTATTGACTAGCAGATAAAGCAGAATGTGTAAGCAACTTGATTTTATTAGTCCAATTGATGTTTCAGTACCCCTACAGTTTTGATTGTTTCATAAGATTCTGAGTCATAGTCCTAAAATCCTTCTTCATACTAATTACATAACTTCTACAATGAAAAAAATGTTTGAAAATTACTTTTTTGGGACTTAAGTATAGCTAGACACTCTATGCCTCAGTTAGTCTAGTTGAATCTGAAAAAATAGAGAGGGAGAGTCTGCAGTGAATTAGACCTTTATGTTTCTATCAGTATCTCTTTATGCTCATCGTAACACCTGTAGATGTCTCTTTATTTTTTCCCTCCAACTTTTTCCAGGGGAGAAGAGCAAAATACCATGGGTGAATATGGCATGGGTGGAAAATGTAATTAGGAGAGTCTTAGGATTTAATGTCTGGGGGAATTTTTATACCCCTCTACAGGCTCCAGGACATCATCTAGTTATATTTGCACTAAAGTAACAGTGCTTATTGCGACTTCTGCTCAAGATAAATTATTTAGATACAAAGTTTCTAGCCTTCCTTCAGTTGTATATTATTGCTCTACTCAACATTGTGGCATTCCATAAACATTTGGGTTTAATTCACTAACCATGAGTCCTCTGAGGACCTTATTTCTTATATGAGAGTAACAATGTAGAGAACAAATGTAGAGGTGCAAGGTAAATTTCATACTTAAGTATCATCAGGCTAAGGCCTTGGCAAAAATTAGAAGGACTTTTATAGTGAAAAGTCATAATGTTTTTCCAATTGTTACAAATAGTGTAGATGAATTTTTATTTATCTGTAATGTTCTCCATACAATGATTCACTCTTACAGATAGATTAAAAATGTTTAATTAACTTTAAAATATTCCAAGAGAAAAATCAGTTTGTTGAACTGAGGGGCTCAAATGCTTAGATATTTTCCTGTGGTGGGCAGGGAGGAGGACTTGTGGGTTGAAAGGTCGGATTTATAATTTGGGGTATAATAAATGATTTAATTATTCAAACATAACCTGAAAGTCTGTAAATTGTGTCACAGACATGATATGCTGATTTTTCTGAATGCAACTGAAATCTCTTTACGAAAAATTTACAGGGTTAATAACCTCCAGCTATTCTAAGTTGTAGTTAATCTTCATGGAAGCAGCACAGAGATTATACAGAGGGCTTGTTTTCCCCCTGGTTACTGCCTTATATTTCAAACATTAGGTGTTTGATGAAAATAGTATTCTCACACTTTGAGCTCAGAAGGTTGTGACTCCATCTTTCTCTATCTCCTGCCCCCACCCTTTTTGCTCCACTGTTACATGAGGAAGAAAGGCAGTTACCCTGTGTCATCCAGAACTGAACAAATGGCTTTGGGTTACACAGAATCAATTATTTGGCTTCAATTAGATTTCACTTGCTGTGAGCCCAGTAGAGAGTCCTAAGCAGTCATCCGAGAATGACTACATTTAAACAACCAAACAGGCAGCAGGCACACATAGACGTCCGTAAAATGAGTAGTCACACATCCCAAGTGATGAACTGTAAGGAACAGGTTCCTAACCTTGTGAAGTATTAAAAGTCTAGGCAAAATCCTAAATTCGGAATATTCTCTAGGAAATATGATTTGATGTCAGTGAGATAGCATGTTGTCAATGCTGTTTAAAATGCCTCTGAAAAACTCAGTTTCTTCTCCATTTAGTTATTAACTAAATCAAACATTGTCATCAATTACTTTCTAGCTTACTTTATCAAATTAAAATAGACATTTCCTAAGCAGTAAATAGCGTAATGTCAAAATATATGCTGCAGACTTGCTTTTTGTGCTTTATTTAGCAAAGTATTTAGCAGAGTAAATTTAGGAATTTTTCCTAAACTTAAGGAAATTTAAGTAGTGAGAGGATGAACAGCCCAGTCCCTTGAAACAAAATAATAATTTTGCTTTGCATTTTCTTGTCAAATACTTCACTTTTTTTTTTCCTATGAAACTTTAGTGGGTTTGATCCTCAGAAATCTGGTTCATCTGGAACACCAACCACTATTATAAAGCTTAAATTTAGAAAATCCATGCATTTTTAGCTGAACATGCCATGAAAAAGGAGTGGCATCATGAGATGCAGACATAGCAGCAACTTCCTCATGTAAGCTGCTCTGAGAATTCTTGGTTCATAGCTTCTCCAGCACATCTTTTCCCAGTAAAGTGTTCCATCACAAAGATTCACTTTAAATTTGAAGTAGTAGTGGATATGTTACTGGAATCCATGAAATCTGTACAGAGGTACAAGTTAAAAATATAAGAAAAGAGAGTCATCACTTCACCTGTGGTGATTACTTTTTTAACATGACTGCACAATCGATATGTGTCAATGCTCTGTATTTTTGGTAACAAATTTTTGATTTTATTATGACTTTAATGCAAACTTGCTGACTGGCTCTAGAAGGAACTATGAGGGAGTAGGGAACGACCTTACTTCATAGTCCAGTCTATGAATGAGGAGAAAAACTTTTACAGTTCTTAGTAGAGAGAATTTGCTGACATAGTAAAAAGCCCTTCAAAACCCAGCCTTATTCAGCTTAGGTGAAATATTTTAAAGTTTTTTGGATGTATGCACAATATGAAGTAGACACATGACATGCTAGAATTCTGATCATAAATGCATTTTTATCTATCTTGTTGATAGCCAAGGCTGAGATTATTTCCTTTTCCTCCCTACTTTGGAAAGAATGTAACTTTTTGTTGTTCACTGTTGACAATAAACCACAGCCATCTTTCACTGTAAGCAGTGAAATTATGTCTCACATAGGCTCAAAGGATGTCAGGAATTTTCTTTTCTCTGTATTTTATATATCAGACAAATCCTGTGATTGACGTAATATGCTTTTTTTTTTTTTTTGAAAGACAAAATTATTTTTTGTTCTACAAAGACCATGTGTTCAATTCTTGTACTAATCCTATTCTTTCTTCTTTAACCAAATAGTCCTTTGAGTCTCTGTAACTTCACACATCTGGCTGCCAGGTTCCCTCAGTGACCATTGGAACTGCTGCTGGCTTATCTAAAGTGTTTTTTCTCAACATGACCTCCTCTAACACTTCATTATAGCAAAACTGCTATTTAGTTTCCTGAACACTATTGCCATCTGTGTGTCTCATAGCTTATAAAAGTAGAAAGATGGTCTTGCAGGCCTTACTATAATAGTTAGGCTAGATTTTTTTTCAAAATTAGTATCTGTACTTGAAACACTTTAAATCAAATTTGTGAGAATACACTGAATTTAGTCACTGTTCTACCTGCTAATATCTTGTACAAAGATAGCAATAACTTCACAGTTTTTTCACTGAACATATAGTTTCCCCGAAAATACCTGGAATCTGCAGTGGGGTACAGTCTATTCAGTTCTGAAGACTATTTTATGTCAGCAAAATAATCATCTCCAGAACCTAGAAAGAATGTGTCAAAAGGAGTTTTTTTAACATTTAGATGAAAATTCTTCCTCCCATTGTTCCTATAAACATCACAGGAATGCAGTCACTCTGCTGGTTAAGTTATTCTCTGCTTTGCATCTTTTTAGCAATTAGCAGTACTGAGTGCTTTCTGCTGCCTTGTCTTAACTGATGAAGGAGAAAGCTGATGTTTATACTTTCAGCTTCTTCACAACAATAGAATATTATGGCTTGCTTTCCAGGACAGAAACTCTGCCAAACATGAGAAAGGGAAAGTGAATGCAGTGTAAAAGAGATGCCAATTTCTTTTCAGATTTACTGGCCATGTGGTATGCATTAATACTTCAAAGCAGCTGTGGTAAAACCGGTGGCTGTTCCTAACCTGTACTTCATTTTAAATTCCCATAACTGCAAATAATATTTGTAGAAAAGTTTTGGGGTTTCCTTTCAGCAGCTGAAAATAAGCTGTCTTAAAGTAGCATTGGCTTTTTGTGAACACCTTGGAATGCAAATCTAGCCTGTAAGTTGCCAAAATGCATCTATTTTTTTTTTCTGGTTTAATCTCCCATAAAATTAAATGTTTGAATATTGCTCCTAATTTTTTTCTCTGTCTAGGCAGTGAGGGAGCTTATTTTGACATGCTGCATTTATTTAGCATGAAGAAGACTGAACAACAGCTGACTCCTTTATACACTAACTTAGTGGCTCTGACTCTTTAGCAGCGTATGATTATTTTGTACAGCTCTGACAGCATTTGTCATAGTCTTGCTCAGGTTGATGAAACATTTTCAGTATAAGCATGATGTGTTGGAGCCACAGAAACTTTACTTACTGCTAAGGCAAGGAAAAAGGCTTCAAGTGGGGAAAAAGATGTCATAGTTGCCTGTGGCTAGATCAATTCTTTGTCCTAGGGCATCTAGCTATTTTGTACACAAGTTCAATTTTATCTTTTACTAGCATCTAGTTTGATGTAATGATATGCCAAGCCTTTCAAGGTCCTGTGTGTGCCCTACACACTAATTTTCCTCATGCAGGAATATGGCTCTTTAGCACTGTTACAGCATGCTGCGATGTCTTTTGGTTGATAATGTCTACTGAGCTTTCCATTCTTTACATTGCAAAACATTCCATGCATCCGAAGTGTCATTTTGCTGGGAGTTTTTGTTGACTTGTTCTCTTTCTTTTTGAGCCCCTTTCATCTGTATCATTTGATCTAAATTTTCATTTCCTGTAACAGTTTCTGCTTAACATCTGGAGACCAAGGTCTTCTTTCCAGTTGCTTCAGATGGACTTTACAGCATAGTACTCGTTGTTGCTCTTCATGTGTTTGCTACCTTCAAAGCAGAAAGCAGAAAACAACTAACTCAGGCACTAAGGACTCACTCATTTGCATGAAAAGAAGAGGTCTTGCAGCCCTAAGAGTTGCAAAATATTGAATGCTGTAAGGCTAGGAGCAAATTTTGTTAGTAAAACTTAAGAGTTTAACCATCATAAATAATAATAACCATCATAAAATGCTGCATAATAGCAACACACTGTGTATTGAAACACTTTCATTTGGTTGTTGGGAGGGGTGGAATTTGTTGCATGTTTTCTTCCCCTTCTACTCCTATTTACACTTGGCTTTTCTAGCTGAGGAAATACACACTTCTGTTTTGTTTTTGCCAGTTCCAGCAATAATGAGAAAAAACAAAAAGTTATCACTGGAGAGGACGCTACTGCATGTCAAAAAAATGACCAGGCTATGTCATACTACTATTTCTGAGTTGTTGAAGATGCACAATAAGGAGGAAAATATAATTCACCCTTGTAATGGGAGAGTGAGCAGCAGAGCTGCTTTCCTCCACTGCAGAGTCTTCTATGGTATTTACTATATTTTTTGCTCTTCCTGATGATAAATCTTTCTAGCCACTCATGTTGTCACCTTATGGCCTCTGCTAACTTTTCTCTCCTAATGGCCTTTAGGGCATATATTCTCACCTTCTCAAATGACTTGAAGTTGAAGAAGAAAGAATACCAAAATATATAACAGATGCACAAGTGTACCTTGGAGATGTATGTCTTATGGACGCAAAACTGTCATCACACTTCCATAAGCACATTTTTACTGTCTCATTCATCATGTATGTGTGGCTCGCTGGCAGTACACTTGCTCCCAGTGGGGTGAACTTCTATTCTGAATTCAAACTACCTGGATACAGCTTTTTACCCTGTAGGTCAAACTTTTTTTTTCTTCCAGTCTGAGGCTTCAGGTCTCCATCTCTTTAAGTTATGTAAAAACCACTTTTATTTCTTACGATTTGTGCTGGTGAAGCTTCAGTGTTATAATCATAATTTTCACTGCCTATAGCCATTTTGACAATGTCTAAAAACAACTGAAAATTGACAGTTTGTAAGGTCTGTGTGAAATTTAATGGATTAGTATTTAATTGTTTTTATTTTAATTTCCAGTAAAATTAATTATTTTTATTTTAATGTCCAGCTATGGACAATGGCGTTAGACATAATTAAGTGGCCCTGGTTTTATGTGAAGCTTCTACTAAAGGAAATGTGCACTACTTCAAGATAACTGAGCAGATTGCCTTAGTAAATTGAGAGGGGATGGAAGCACCCCAGTCTGGACTGGCATTCACCAGCATAACTGAAAGAGGAAGTCTCCATTTCTCGCACCAAGAGTGATTAAACACTGCTTCTCTCAACTCATTTTCAGAGATGTTCAGAAAGCTAAACACCTTATAAAACAGGAGACTCCTTTAAACAAATCATAGGTGACATATCTCATGTGGAGATTTTGATATGTAAAACATATCTTGACTTTTTATTTCCTGGGAAAATTTTTCTAATCCTCTCTGTTTTACTGCTTCCAGGGTTTAACTGTCGAAAGTTGGGGAATGGTGGAGGGAGAAAATAAGAATCTGATCTCCTTGATTTGCTCTACAGTTAACCTCCTATAAAAGAGCAATTAAAGTACAAATGTCTTTACTGTCTCATGTGCTGAAGGACTTTAATGACGACAGAGAAGCATTAGTTCTTTCAAGTAATCTAAGAAATTTATGTAAACACCCCTTTTTAAAACATTCTGGAAAGGTATTTTCTCTGAGTTGCTTCCATTACAAGAATTTTCAGGACTATTGTTTAGGTTTCGAGGTTAGTAATTCTATAAATTTCAGTAACAGTAGGTTTCCACTGTGGAAAATATGGTCACAAGATTTCCCAGGGTTTTTTGCTTCTTCTGAAGCTTTGGTGTGTGGTTGGAGCTAAGTGGGGAGAAGAAGAAAGCAGGTTTTGGGTTGCCCTGAACCAACTACAGAGAACATTTAATTCGAGGTGCATGTGAATAAGTTCATGGAGCTAAGGGTTATGCATACCCAGTGGATAAGATGCTGGATGAGATTCTGCTTTTATTTTCACTATTGTGAAATTTATAGTAGGAGACCTTCTCCCAGGTTTCTAGCTATACCAATAGGAAAGTTTTTATCAGAGGGTTGCTGTGTAAGTTTATGACAGATGGTCATTGTTAGGAACAGCTTTGAGGTGTTTCACCTCAAACAATGCAGTGATGCAGTGAAATACACATGCTGTGATGCCTTAGTTACTGTTTGCATTGAAACAGTTTCCGGAGATGAATTAGTGAGGAAAGCTTTGTTTAGAGACATTCAGACTTGTAACAGTAGTCCTCTCCTGTGCTTGCCAACCCTTGCTAGCAAAACTGACTTTTCCAGGGTTAAAGCTTAAAGCTCTGCCAAGGAAACAAATCCCTGAAGTAGGGATGTGTAAATTCTGCAGTGCTTCAAAAATGTCTACATGGAAATAACATGGAAAAGGGAACACAGTCTGAAATGGGATCAAAACAATATTTTAGTTAAAAGTGGAAATTTATCAAAAAAAAAAAATCTGAAAACAAAGTAGATATGTCTGAGACACAAAACAATCACCAGCATAGAAAGTACTTCCAAAACATGCAAATGCAGAGTACGGTGGGAAAACTTGAAATTTCACAGCTTTATTTGGAAGCAAGAGAAATAACCTATATCAAAAGGCTTTTAGGTATTTTAAAATCAATATTTTAGAAAAAAACCCAAACTTGTTCAAATGTTAAGAATGCTCCTACTTAAATGAGTTACATTTTTATAAAAATAATAAAACAACTGAAACATGTACTAAAAAATTGGAATCTCATCTTTGTTGCAACCACAGGTACATGGGTATTATATAAACAAAATGACCAGAAGCTACTGTGGACAGCAATGTAATTAAATTTACCAATTTTTGTCTCTCTATGTTATGGTCAAAGCAGTCTATTGTATATCCTTTTTGTATTGTGTTATACCTCTGCAACATGAATGTGGCACTTAGTGAAACATCTTATCAATCACAGCAGAAATACAAGACTTTTAAATAGAAAATTAATTTAAGTATAGGCCAGGATGTTATCTCCAACACCATAGTCCCTACAAAGGGGAGATCAAGCTATAATAGAAACTGTCAACCCCACATGAACCACTTAATCATGTTTACATATAACTTGCATATTAAAAAGCAATATCCAATGTCAATGGCTCAGATATAAAAATATCTTAATAGTCAGTAACTGGCTAATGAATACTGTAGTAATAACAGTTTAATTTGAAGAATTCTGACAGCTGGTTGCCTTGATGAGAGCTGTTACCAGGGAGCCCTAGTCCCATGCTGAGAACATCCACAGCATGCTGATTTGTAGCAGCAGTGCAGAACTGTTTAATGTCAGCACCTCTCAGCTAAAGTAATAATAAACAGGAACGTTATGGTTTATTTTTCTGTATGAATTGTTCAGACTCTGTATGGTAAACACCAACTCAATAGGGGATAATAGCTGCCATTCCCCAGGGAGTTGAATTTTAACTGAGGTTTAAACATTTTTATTGGCAAGGTCAGTATATCAAAATGAATCCAGCAGAACTTGTTTTTTCTGTTCTCTTTTTACTTTTCTTTCTTTCTTTTTTTTTTTTCTTGATTTCTTATCCCATTCTGAAAAGCAAATATCATCCCTGTAATTTGTGTTCTAACTGCACTTCTTTTTTATATTAGTTAAACTCTTTCCATTTGTATGTTTAGTGTTAGGTGTGAATTTACTACATATAGCACCACACAGCTTTTTTCTTTTCCTTTCTCCACTCCCTTCCTGAATTCTAAAATTTGTAAACATTAAATAATTTTGCAAACTTCAAAGAAAGCAAGGTGCTGTTTAATTAAACATTTAATATGAAGAAATGTTACATACTGAAAAGTTTAAAGCAAAACTTTTTTTTTACGAGGTTGTCACTTCCTGTATACCCACAATTTTGAACAAAAACAACACCTTAGAGGCAGAACCTTAGAATATATCTTAGTTTAGCCTCCCATCTTGACCAGGCTTCCAAAGACTGGAGAATATTCACTGTGAGCTAGGTAAAGGACGAAGACTTTTCTCAAATATCTTCTCAGAGAACTTCTATTGACTCTTACCTTTTAAGGACATATTTTCTGATTCTTGTTTTAAAACAAATCAAATGGAAAAATCGGTGATTGTACAGCTCTTTTGGTTTACTACTAGTTGATATTTTCTGCCAAGACACTTCTGCGGCCTACCTGACAATTGCTACAGTTGGGGCAGATGGACATTTGAGCCTTCCTGTTTTATAATTATGGCACACAAAATATACAATGAGTATATCAAGGTGTGTCTAAAACCACATCTATTCTCACAGTAATGTGCCTTGGCATAGGTAAGCATGAAGTAAGGAAACGTAAACACCCCACATACATTTCCCTATGCCTCCCTCCAGGAGGTTGTACCTGGGTACCCCAGCAGGAAAAAGCTGCATTAGAAGTGAGTAAGGGGGAAGGTGATAGAATGGGGTTCAAAAATAAATGTCTGAAAGTCTGGATAGGGGAAAAATAAATCCTTCTTTTTATAATTAATTTAAGGTATGGTATATCAATGAAAAAACACTTTTTCTCCTTCTTAAATGTGGATGCAACACCAATGCAGGTGTAAGCCAAGTAAGAACTATACTTGGAAAAATCAGTATGGTGTCTTAAATTAAGGATATGCTTGAATAATTTCTCAGAACATTTCTTTAGAGAGGGGATTATCTTTGAAATACTTTTGGAAAGACAGAACAGTATCGCATATAGATCCATCAGGAACTCTTTGTGCTATTTTGGAGATGAGATTGGACAATTATGCTTCAAGGAGGAAAGAATGAACCTAATGAAGAACATCTTTATTTGGAGATTTGTATTTTGGAATTTCTTTCTCTTGAAACTGATAACAATTTTCTCAATTTTATTTGTCTTTGAGTGCTGAAGTCTTGGAAGACTTTTTTTTGTTGTTGTTTTGATTATCTGAAGAGGTGCTGCTGTTCATTTATCTGTTGACTGTTATATCACTGGCTCTGGAGGAATGACCTGGAGAGTCTACCCTGTGGCTACAAAACTGAGAAATATTCTGTTCCTTGTCTGAGGCAATCTGCTGATGAAACCATCCATGGGAACCTTCAGCAGGTGATCTGTAAATTCAAAGTCTTCTTCAATTTTTTGTGGTTACAAGTAGGGGATCTGATGGTATCATCAATTTGACGTTACAGCTGAAGGGTTCCAAGAGTTTCTGGGTCATCAGAATTTTTTTTTTTAATATCTGTTTTGGATCCAAATCAGACCAAAACTGCACAAGTGGAAAAAAAGTAATTTCTAACAATCAAAAATATTCTTTTTGTAGGGGGTTTCCTTGACTGAATTTCCAGAAGAAAGTTTCCATGTTCTGCATATTATTTAGTATGTATAAGCACTGGATGATGAAAACTGATACTGTGGTTCAATGTGTTGTCTTTTTCACTTTTGGTAGCAACTGTGGCTCATAATTTGCATTTAATCTGGGATAGCATATTTCATTTTGGAATTTTAGTAGGGTTTTTTGTTTGTTTGTTTATTTCCTTTAAAGTTTATTTTCACTCTTTGGAACAGTTAAGTTCAAACAATTAGAAGTAAAGACTTTAGATCTTTCTGAACATAAACCTTCAATATCACTATTCCAGGTATGAATCACTGCTGATATGCTGTGAGCCAACTTTTAACTGGATATTATGCTTGTCTCAGGTATATCTGCCACCTGCTTATATAACTTGATTAGAGATTTATTAACACTTTCTCTGAATCATACATATAACCCTTATAGAAACTGTAAGAGTTTGAAGGTCAGTCCTTCACTTGCAGACTGCTATAAAATTTTAAGGTGACAGGATTATAATATCGGAGAACCAAGCAAATAACTAAATCATGCAACTGCCTTTAGCTCACATTACACTGCAGTCCTGTTGGCTGGAACTGGTATTTGTATATAGCTTTCTGAAGGCAGAAAGTCCATGAATGCAATACGGTCTTTTATCTCTAGCTGGTATAGCAGAAAAAAGAACGTTAAAAAAATAGCTGTAATTAGTCTGATGGATGTGATGAAAATATGAGGAGCAATCCAAGTCAGTTTGAAGTATTTTTCTTCAGTAGTGGCACAATATGAAGCTAATGAATGATTTGAGATATTTCTGAAATCACCATCTCTGCAGCCCACAAAGCTCTTTGAAATAGTCGTGATATCAAGCTAATGGTGGGGGGAAAAAAAAGAAATTTAATCTATTCTTGTTGATTTGGCACTATCTTTATGCTATTTGCTTGATTTTGGACCTTCTCATGTCACTTACAGAAGTAGCATAGAACTTGTCCTTCTCTAAAGACATGTTTTGACTCCTACCTATGTTTATACTTTTCCCTGAAACATGTGAGATAAGCCAAAGTTTTCATTGGGCAGCATTTCCACTCAGCATAAAAAAACCCAAAACCAACCAGCCAACCAACCAACATGTCTTCCTTCTATACTCAGATTTAGAAAAATGGATAGATCCAAAGCTGGCTGAAATTTCTAGGGGCTAGTAGATATTCATTAATTTTTCTGGCAGGTTTGTGAGCTATGTGCTCTCTTTCCTAGAACAACAGCCTAGGTACTGCAAGGCTTAGGATAGCAATGTCCTTCCCCTTTCTTGCTTTAGTTTGTTGGTTTGAATATTATGCCAGTTGTTGAAGAGGCTGTTGGAAACTGTCTCGTAATATTGTACACTAAATATTTATTTCCCATAGCTTATATACTGGTGGATTGGAGTTAGCAGGGAAGAAAAGAAATTAATTCTGTGGTCCAGGTAATTCCTATCTGCCTTCTGCTGGTGAGTTCCTAAATATACACAAGGGCATTTATTTCTCACCATCCTATGGACTTCTTGCTTTTGCACTAGGGTCTGCAAAAGGTTTGTTGCTACTTAGTTTTCAATGTTTCTCTAGTTAACACCCCTTTCCAATGATTCGTCACTTAGGTTCTTTTTTCCCTTGGGAACTAAGCAAAAATATTTGGAGCTATCTGGTTCTACTATGAATTTTAGGCTCATTTTATAATAAGACATACTCTTTAGTAAAAATTAACATTCTGGTGGAAGCAGGTGATTGTCTGTCTATTTAGGAGTTGTCTTTAAAGCATTAACAAATAAGTTACAGCTGTGCAAAGATATTTATCTCTTAAAGAAGTGACAGAATGCAGGCCACTTGTATGTATCCTTGCATAAATTTGTAGGTCAGTTAAATAGATAACATTTTAAAGAATTGGAATTGCATTCATTTTATTCTCATTTCTTGCTAGAAAAATATCCTTGTGGTGGAGGGGGGAAAGAGAGGTAGGAAGACAAAAGCATTTTGTGGTAAATTGAATGCAGTGGCAGTACAAAAATGAAGACATTTTTTTTCACCCTGTTCTTCAAAGGATTGTTTTGGTTAAAATGGCAAAAATGCCCAAGGGCTTACCCTGTGCTGAATGGACTATGCCATCTGTTTGTGTAATGAGTGACTTGGTATGCATAAACTGTTACCTAGGTGGTAGGATTCTCAGTCTGTCAGCTCTCCTGTCAACTGCTGTCCTTGTTGTAACTGTGACCCCTGAAGGAATTAGTTGCATGATTGACTGGCTGATGATGATTGACATCCACCCACAATTAACTCTTTAGCTGCAGCCACCATTGAAGGTGATCTCTGTGTTGTTAATCTGCAGTGCAGGTACGCTGCTATTTCCGTGCCAGTGAGCTTGCATAAAGTAAATGTGATTAAGTTGATAAGTGGAAGCTGGGCAGAATTGCAAGATACAGTGTTTGCTTTTAAGTCTAGCTGCTTTCTGTCACCTGCAACAACAATGCTTCTTGCTGTAATTTCAAGTGAAGAAAAAATTGTCACCCTTAAAGTAGCTGAACGTCTAAGGTTCAGCTTCCAGCTTTCAAAACTCGCCTTATCTGGATTCTTCTTTGAAGGAAAGAGTTTGATATCTGCTAGGAAAGTGCTGAAGTCCAATGCCAGTGTGCAAAATTGAAGCAAGGGATGGCTTTCACTTCTCCTCCAGAGTTGCTCAGTGCAGTGGGTGGAGTCATCTCCATTCCCTCAACTGGTTTCTTAATGTAATTCTTATCAGGGGAACAGTGGATTCTAATATCCATGTTTATTAAAAATGACTATGTTCAGTCTTTCTGCAAAATATGAGACTGGAAAAAAAAGCACCTTGAGACAGATTTTGAAATTTTATAGCACTAAAACATATCAAAAAGTTTCCTTTCCTGTGTAGGCGGAGAGAAAATCTAAATTATCTCATTTTTTTTTTCCAACAAAACTTAAAATACACCTCTAATAGCTACTAAATAACAAACAAGCCTGTCCCTGTTATAAATACTTCCTGATAGCTTCTTGTGTAAATGGTTACATTCTGATTCTTATTCAGAATTAATCTCTAAGTGATTAAATGTTAAAAGCCCTAATCTGGGCACCCATTTTTCCCAGTGAATTTTCCCACTTAATTTACGCATGACCTAACTTGTTTAACTTGTACTTTCATTTATGTCTTATTTGAAAGGCAGACCATCACATGACTGAGTGAATTTTATGTCTGGGCATCTGTGTTTGATCTGGCGAAGTCAATGATTGTATTCCAGTTGTATTGAGAGCAAAAAAGAATGTGTAGAGTTGTACTCCTTTTTTGACACACTAAGCGTATAGTCAAAAAATATCTTGTTAAATGAGGCCTTATGGTAAATTTAGGTTCTGATCTACAAAGGGTTTTTGATGTACAAAGGTTTCACTGGATGATGTAAGTTGAGATCAGTAGCTTAAATCCAAACAGAATTGAAAACTTTCATAAATGCTCTATTCTCAGCACAAATGGCCAAAATAGATTAGCGGCTTTTTGAAAAATGTAGCAAAAAGAAATAGGTATTGGCATGCTGGGTACAGCGGGTATTTATTCTGAATTTAATGTCAGTTTAGACTACCTTTTATTGGGACCTGAGGTGGTGAACTACTTTTCAGAAATAGGGAATATTTAACTGGTCCAAATTGATTGTGGGAACTTTGGAAGGAAAATATGAAATGCTTCCATAAACAAACAATGTAATAAATACTGTTTCATTATTTAACCATAAAACATCTACTAAAGGATTTGTGTTGCACTGCCATTAACATATTTCAAGTATACAGTTTGGAAGGAATGTGAAATTGACCATATGTGTTTACAGTAATATTTGCAAATGAAATGTTTTTACTTGTACTGCCTATCAGAACACAAATTCTGATACACAATTTCCCATTTCACATGGAAAAAATGCAGTTATTTGTATTCTGATTGCAAAATGATGTGTAATTTTTTTTTTTTTTTTCTTTTAAACAATATTATCATAGAGGCATAGAATGGTTTGCTTTGTAAGGGGACGCTGAAGATCATCTAGTTCCCACCCCTCCACCATGGGCATGGACACTTCCTACTAGACCAGGTTGCTCAGAGCCCCATTGTGCCTGTCCTTGAACACCTCCAGGGAGGGGCATCCACAACTTCTCTAGGCAACCTGTGTCAGTGCCTCACCACTCTCACTGTAAAGAAGTTTTTTCTAATATCTAATCTAAAACTACTCTCTTTCAACTTGAACTCATTCCCCCTTACCCTCTCATTACATGCTCTTGTAAATACTCCTTCCCCAACATTCCTGTACGTTCCCATCAGGTATTGAAAGGCCACAATTAGATCACCCTGAAGCCTTCTCTGCTCCAATCTGAAAAAAACTAATTTTTTTCAGCCTTTCCTCAAAGGAGAGGTGCTCCAACCATCTAATCATCCTGTTGGTCTTTTTCTGAACTTCCTTCACCAGGTCCATGTCCTTTCTGTGCCAGGCACTGCAGTGCGGTCTCACCAGAGCAGAGCAGAGGGACAGAATCCTGTCCTTTGCCCTGCTGCCCACACTGCTTTGGATGCAGCCCAGCACATGTTTGGCTTTGTGTGCAGTGAGTGCCCATGGCTGGGTCATGTCCAGCCTCTCATTCATCAGCACCCCCAAGTCCTTCTCACGGGGCTGCTCTTGATCCCTTCATACCCCAGCCTGGACTGATAATGGAGGTTATCCCAAGCCAGGTGCAGCACCTTGCACTTGATCTTATTAAAGCCCATGATATTTCCATGGGTCCACTACTCGAGCTTGTCCAGGTCCCTCTGGATGGCATCCCATCATTTAGGAGCACCACTCATCTCAGTGTCATCTGCAAATTCCCCGAGGATGCACGCAATCCTTTTGTCTATGACAGAACTTTATATGCAGTGTATTTTTGAAATAGATGAAGATGCCATAAAGTGCTATCTTTGTCTTCCTGGACCTCTTTAATTCACTCAGTATGCAATTTCTTATGTAATATGCTCATGTTTGAAAAGTCTTCCTTACCTTCCCCTTTAACTATGTCTACTAGAATCATTAGCACAGAACTGTGTTTTATGTATTTTATTTGGTGTAGGGCCTTGAAGGTTTCTCTCAGACTTTGAGACTGGTGATTGTTTTGGTGTTTGTTTTTAACCATAACACTTGAATTGCTGGAACTCAGTGGGAAGGAAAAGCTTTTCCTAATACAATGACATCTGTCTCTAATGACTGTTACTTGGTTTATCTACTTGCTTTATGCAACCAAGATCAAACAGTGCAGTATTTTTATTTTTTACAGCAACATAGCCCTCTTAAAACAAGGTTAAACATCAGCTCTTTGAAGAGAGAATAGTCATTATGTCTGTTTGCACATCAGTAGCCCAACTGGGTGTCACTGAAAATGGCTACATGAAACTGTATTGTAATAAATGTTACTTTCAATCTTGTATAGTTGACATAGATTGTACAAACAGGTAATTTAAATAGTATACCTAATATTTTAAATTTTGATAAACTTTTGCTTTTTCTAGGAGGTATTAAGAGTTTTTTTTTCTGTGTCATGTGGTATTATGTTGCTAATAGGGTAAGATTTTTTTAAAAAAAGGGCATAATTTCAGCCCTGTGGCAACTTTATCTATGCTTAAAACTAAGCAGCTTTTGTATAAATGACAAAATTATTACCTTGATTTTTTTACTATAGATTTTCCTTTCAGTAAACATTTGTAGATCTAGAATTCATGTAATGGCTATGGAAGAAATAAGAAGGGATTCTTCTGATTAAATATTTCAAACATAGGAGGAAGAGAGATGTCTTTCTCTGGAAATGTTTAGCTCTTGACTACTTCTGTGAGGTATCTAAATTAATCCCCTTTAGTGATTCATGTCTGGGGTAACCCATAATACTCCACCCAAACAGATTTGAGAGTGCTGGGTATTGCTGTTTTGAAAATTACTTCTACCTAACTAGGTTTCATCTTGAGCTTTGTGGTTGTGGGGACCCAAGCTTTATTTGACAATCAGGAGACATGTATCTATCAGGCTTGTATCGATGTTTTAGTTATTTTTAGTGAAACTAGTGTTGTCATTATTACTTACAGGACTCAATTGGGACCAAAGTTAAAGGACAAAACAGAATAGCATCTGAATCAGAAACTGAGAGCTGAAAGGAAAGAAATATGAATATTTGAATAGGGGATTGTAGATGGAATGGTATAATTCCTTCAATGATGGAATACAGAAAAAGATGGCGATTTGGGAAAGACCATATCAAACAGAAGACAGCAAGAGAGAAAGTAGCACAGGAAATGAGAAGATGAAGTGAGATGCTTAAATGCTTTCTCTTGAGAGGGGGACAAGAGCAGGAGAAGTTAGTTCATGCAGAAACCTATTTTCCATCAATGAATTGTTCATTGCAGGTATGGCACTATTACAAAGCCAAAGCAAAAAATGCAGAGTCAAACTGAAATATTTATGTAACATGTAAGAACTAGAAAAAACCCCATAGTTCTTATATGCATGTCTAGACTTTATTCAGCAAAGCAAAATACACTTGTAGGAAGTATATGTGTGAAACCAGAAAGGTATTGTAGACTGGAAAAAATTAACACCAAAAACTGAAAGAGGTTACATTTTCTTCTGGTAAAGAGAGTATATTTTCTATCAAAAATATTCCTCTTTTTAGTTTAATTTATACCAATCCTGCTGTATTTAAAATAATACTTTTTAAATAGATAAAATTATTAATTGCATCTCTAAATCCTATTTTAAAGTTATTACTGATAGTAACAGTGGGAATATTTGTTTGATTGCACATTATTTTGCCATATAGTAACTCAAATTTAGCTTTTCATCTTTCTAGAGACAATGACAAAATACATCTTTCTTAGTCCCATGGGGACTGATAGCCTTCCCATAGCTAGCTCTTTCAAACTTACTAATTGTTTTGGATTTAAATTAGTAATATTAATCACTGTTTCCACTGCATTGAAGGATAGATTGACTGATTGACTTCCATTCAGATCTAAGGACTTTGTCCAAAAACCTTTCCTCTGCCTCATCAGTTTATTTGTTAAAGCATTATTTTGCTGCTAAATCTTTGGCCTGGATCCAGCTTGGGATCAGAAGCACAAGAGCTCTGTTGGTTCCTTTTGATAAATTTCTTCTCCTGAAGTAGTGAAGCAGACCAAGATGCTTCCTTTGGTAATTTACAGCTCTTTTTTTGTTTGTTTGTTTGGTTTTTTTGTTTGTTTGGGGTTTTTTTTGTGTTTTTTTTTTGTTTGTTTGTTTTTTTGTTTGTTTGGTTTTTTTGGGTTTTTTTTTGGTTTTTTTTTGGTTTTTTTTGAACACTTCTACCTATTTGTTAGTGATTTGTGGAAACATTCTGAGTGTGTTTAAACTCAACTGTCCTATGCCTGCTTCAAAAGTTGAATTAGAATCCCTACATAGATTTCATGGTCTACTTGATACTGGTTTAAAATTATATTAATGTTATTAAGTTAAAACCTAATCAAGATAGAATGTTAAAGTGAGTTAAAACATTAACTTAAACCATACATACTCTGTAGAGTGTAGCAACTCTTAGACAGAGGTAATAAGGAAATGGTAAATAAAAAAAAATTAATAGCTGTGCAGGAAAGAATAACAGAGGCTAAAATTTCTGGCACAAAAAAAAAGATGAGGTGACCTGAGAGAGCACAATCCATGTGAAGATTAATGAATACAGAACACCTGTCTTGGGGCATTGTTTTAGCAGTGTCTATCCACTGATATAAATGCATAATACTTAACAGTGTGAATCTTCATCCATCTTACCCCTTAGAATATTACTTATACAATTTATTGATAGTGTGTTTATTTACAATGGTATTTTATGGACCTAAACACAAACCAAAAGTAATGACCAATTCATGTCACTAAATCAATTTTTATGTGAATTACCATATTCAGAAAGCTGTAAGGGTAGTTAATGAACCTTGTTGATGTTCTCGCTAGAAATGCCTGACTTAGACCCTGATCTCCTCTTTAAACCTTGGTAATGATCATGCCTTCATAATTTAAAATATTTATTGTTTCCCTTCATGATACCATAATTGCAATAGTCATATTTTTAAGCTTTTAGTAAAGCTAACTTGCAGAAATAAAGAAATATCAAGCTTGTGTTTGATTTTCTGTCTCCAAATCTAACCCTCTTTGTAGATCTAATAAGGGCAAAATCCTTATGCATCTATAAGGGTCTAAAAAGGCACAGGTTAACCAGGAAGTGGCAACTGCCTGCATGTGTTCTCCCTTAGCAGGGCTCACCCTGACTTCTTTTGTGAGCCACTGCAAACTAAAGTGTGTATCAACAGATATTTAAGATAGGTTTTTCGTGACTACAGTCTGAACATTACTTTCTGTACAACTAAAGGCATTTATAATATGTAAGGAAATTGAGTTGATAGTAATCACAACTTTTTAAAAAGCACAAAAATTTGTGGTTAAGATTATCATATGGAAGAAGAGGGGAAAGCATGGAAATAGTTTGTTAAGTTTTTAATTGGTTTGTGGATAGAGTGCCTAGAAGTTCTTGAACACAGATGACTTGGGTCCTCTCCATTCTCCTTATGGGGCTGTTCTCAGCTCACGTACTGTGGGACAGTTGGAAGTAGTATCATAATCCATATTCTTTTTCTCCACTGGAGAAAAGTCCACTGGAGAAAAAGAGTGGTTTCTTATCTCCTTTCATTTTAAGCAATTTCAGGAAGAAAAGAGGATATTGCAATGCTGTGGGAGACTCCATACAAATCCTACTGGATACAGTTTCTTCTGCCATTAGCCAGGTGGGCAGCAGGGAGGAGATGTGTAGACATTCTCAAGTTTTGCATTATCCCCTCTCCAAAGACCAGAGGAAGCCTCTGATGTTGCAAAGCAATCAAAATAAAATTAAAACTTCTTTGGAAGGTCTCAAAAGAAGTGACTAATTGTTTAAAGTGAGTAATTATTTAACATACTAAGACATTCTTTTCTGTCCTGTGTTATCCTGTCTATAAACCTGTCATCTTGGGCAGGGCCTTAATGGAAAATAAACAGGACCAGTAGTTTGGTTGTTCAAAGATATAAAGTCCTTTGCAACAGGATCACTGAGAGAAATCTGTGGGTAAGTAACTAAACTACTTGCTTTAGGGATAGAGGGAAGAGGATATTGAGACATGGGTGGCTCTGTAGTAATTCAAATTCAGGCATTCTGATATTAGTTGTGGTTTTGGTTTTTTTTTTAAGAATACATTTTATTCCTGCAGGTAGCCGTGGCTAATGTTATTGCTTATTTGTATTCAAAACCAACCTAAATCAACCAAATGGCATCTGCCAGAAAATTCTTTTTCTCTCCTTTGTCTCACCATACAAACACTAAGGCTTATATTTGAATTCAGCAGCCTCTTTGACGTCTGATCATTTAGATGGTTATTTCAGAACTCAGGTTAATTGAGAACATGGTCTACAGTTGACTCAAAAGTTACTTTAATAAGATTATGTTTATTAAATTGATTAAAGAACTTTGTCCCCATAATCAACTATGAGAATGTTATTTGTGGTATTAGAAATGGATTAAGGAACACTCAGCCAAATGAAACATTTTGTATAACGAGTTTTATTTGTGGAGAGTAGTACTGCTGGATTTTGCATGTGTCTTTTTTCACTTGTACTAGTGCATGTCAGAGGACAGCTTTTTCTGCATCTTGTTTGCTTACAGGCATCCATTGACCTGTGCTAATCTTTCCACCTGGCAATTGCTTGGTATGTAGCAGCATGGCAGTGCACCAGAGGAGGAACTTGGGCAGGAATTCCTAGCTGTCCATAGGTCAGGGTCAGTGAGTTATCCCTTTTCAGTTGCTTTCCCTAGGTTTCTGCTATCACAGCTTTACAGAAAGGCACAGCTTCCTTACATCTCAGCAAAGAGGCAAAGAATTATTTCAAACTGAAGGAATATCTGTCTCTTTATCTCTTTTGAAAATACAATAATACCAACAAAATTACAGAAATACCTCAAAAAAATTATTTGATTGATTTTATTTTTGAAGAAATGAACCCATTATTGGCATTGAGAAAAATCTCACCATAGAAAGAGGAAGACAGAATTTTTTGGGAGCTTCAGGAAGTATTGTAGGCAAAATTTCCCTTAGAAACATAGCTCTGCCACAATGGAAGAAAAGTCAAAATATAGATAACCTTGCCAATATAACTGTGAAGTTATCCCTTCTTCTTACTTCAATAACTCACAATGAAGTTTATGTTGGCTCTTGCAGAAAAGCCTGCTTATCTTTCGTGTCCCATAAAATTTCTCTGTCCAAAATGATCTTCCAAGAACCTAGACAATGGTTATTTGCCTCTCTGTTAGTTATCTGCAGAGGTATGACTGCAGTTAAACTTCAGAGAGCTCAGAGAAGGAAATTGTACCATGCTAGCTACTAATTTCATCTTGGTCCCAAATTATGAGATCATTTATGGGAGCCAAATTATTAGACTCAGTTATGAAAACTAAAGTTTACTATTTTGTTTAAAGCAACACACCTTACTTATCATGGCCAAGATTTTAGTTTTGACACCACAAATTGTGTATTAGGAATCAATTGAAGTTTTTTAATCAGTAAGATATAAACAGCCTTGTGAAACACTGTAGAATTGTAATTTACCATTAACATGCTTCAAAAATATGATGAAATTAAAAAACTTCTAACTAGGAAATTTATTTTTTAAAACTATTTAAAATCTAACCAGAATTTAAAAAAAAAATTAAAAATAAAAAGCAGACAGCTTTGAAATTGTAATCAAGGGCTTTTGTATAATAAAGAGCCATTGTGAGCTAGGTTTTTTTGGGGGTTTTTTTGTTTTTTTTTTTTTTTTTTAATTCAAGCATAGTATTAGGAGAATTTAACTTTATACATTTTGAATATTTGGTTAGTTATAAAGAGAGTGTTCATGTTTATTGTCCATTTGTAAAGAGAATGGGCATGAGGTTTTGCCATTGAGAATTTGTGGAAATTAGGCAACTAATGTCTGACAAGATTGCAAAGATCTTAAAACAAAAGGGGATTTAATGACCCTAATGGTACATTCTCAAGTCTTCTGCATGTAGAAATAGGTACATAGGATGTGAGTGGAAAGATCTTATGCAAGAGTTTTGATGGAAGTTACTGATCAGAAGTTGCATCCACTAACACTTGTGAAGCTGGAAAATGCTAGTATCTCAAGTTAGATAGCACAAAGATTTATGAATAGTATGATTACCAAATCATAGTCTACTCCTCATCTCTAGACAAGATGAGGCCACAGGCAGATGCAGACCCTGAGGGCTTCCTCCCAGTCTGTTTCAAACAGTATCTGTGTAGAGCATTCCACAGCCTGCCATGTGTATACTCACACTTTCTAAAAGACATATTTCTTAAGACAAACTCTGGTATTGAAAATATCAGTGCATCACAAACTGGAAAATGCTGATCGTGTTTTTAGATGCCTACTGTTTAAATAAGCAAATATATCAAAACCAAATCTTTGAATAAAACGTAGGTATTTCCAAATTGCTCCCATGTTATAAACATGCAGAGCTGACTAGGAAGGTCAAGACAGTCAAATAGCATGTTTAAGTCTCTAACATTTTTTTCTCTTCACTTATAGGTCTTTTTTTTGTGACATCTTCTTTGCCACTTGGAGCAGAATTTCAATTTTTTTTTCTGTTTCTGTCATTTCATGTCCAATGTTATTCTCTACCCTTATGCTAGGCTCAGTATAATATTCCCTTACTCAGAGAAATTAAAATTTTAGAATGGAGTGGCATATCTTTTGAAAAACTGAGACTCCTCTCCTGAGTCTTCAGAGATACAACTGTTGAAGTTTTGAAGAGTGCCAACTGCCAACTGCCCACCATTTGAGATGTAATGTCATTGGATTCTTGTTCGCCTTTTTTCTTATTTTATTGCACTACCTGTTTTCTTTAGTGCTTCATTACACATTTATATTGCAGATATGATAACATGAACTATAGTTTCTTCTGCCTCACTAACTATTTAACAATTAGTTTTTTTTAGAATCCTCATAGATATCAGTTTAGCTCTGCTGGAATAGTCATGAACTTAACATGAACAGTCCTTGAAATCTTTATAATGTACTGTTAATTCCTTTGAATTTCTGCTAAATTACTTTATGTCAGAATAAGTCTTTGTTCTCTATTTTCCAAGATGCTTAAATTTGATCTAAAAAGATGATGTTGACCCAAAATATGTTTGTTTCCTTATTATTATGGAACACATATGAAACCTATGCTCGTTAGTTACAGGGACTAATTTAAATCATAATGTTTTCAAAAGGCCAACATCAGATAAACTTGGGGAATAAACATCAGTGCAACATGGTAAACAAGCTATGAAATGCATCTGAGTGCGAAGATGATTATCCAAGGATAGGGTTTGTGAGTACTGGCAAGTAAAGCAATTTAATTTTGGATAATAATGTGATTTGCTCACACAATATGCCAGATTACTTCTCCCTCAGCTCTGCTCTTGCTACTCTCAGTAATATTATCCATTTAGTGCACTCACTTCCTGAGCCTTTGCTAGCTAGTGCAAAGACCATCAAGCAGCACGTGTGCGCACATACACATGCCCACACTGATGCTGTTACAAATTTTCTTATTAGCATTTAGATGTTCACAAAACCCAGAGCAGTCATTAAATTGCTTCATCAAGCAGAGGCAACTGAGTTGCTGGTAAATTGGGGTACACTAAGGAAGGTTAATATTTTCTCTCTTGGTAGCAAAAAAAAAATTTCTACATTGCTTGATCAGAGGAACTTATTCTATTTATCTTCTTCCAGTTCACATTTTTTTAGTGTTTGCTTAATGATTAGACACTTAAGTAAATCTATTTATTTACAGCACTGTACATGACTTCTGCAGTGTCACATAACATAGACAAGTGTACAGGAATTGGAAAATATGTTTTAGAGGGCTTTTATTAGGTATTTCTTCATATGTTTTTCTGCAGGGTGTAAAATTGAACTGTTAACCTAATCTAAATTTTAATGTTTTTTATGTGCAGTGGATATTTTTTCTTTCTATCATTGGGACAAGTGTTTGTAAATATGTGATTTTTTTTCTTCTGTGCCTAATTATTTAACATTAGAAGTCATTGCCACTAAATCAGTTTTACAAATTTGTGTGATGAGACTCATGTACACTAAACAGATTGTGATACATCTGGAGAACAGTGGGAATTTTCAGTGCAATGATATCCTTTTGAAGTAACTTGGCCTGAGTAGGGCAGAAACAGAAGCAATGAGCCCATGGTGTGGTTATGTAACGGAGATGTAATGAAGAGTGCAACTAAAATAAATAAACAGTTCCAAATGTCTTTTGTTGTAGGTTGGGTTGGTTAAGTCAGGGATTTTATTAAATGTTAGTTAGGTTGGTTCTCTGTACCCTTATTTTCCCTCACAATGGTTTGCTCCAAGTTATTTACCACAGGAGCTCTTGTCACTCAGACATGTCAATCTTCTCACCTTACACAGCTTTCTCCTTATGAGGTTCTGTCAGTCAGGGGTTGACACTACTTGTTGGGGTGTCAGTCTTGTAGCCATTTTCTGTGTCTTCATGAAAGTTCTGCATCAATCACCCCACCTTTGCATTGTCATTTGTCCCAGAACACTGTACCCACCTCTGTTATATTCCCATAGGTTGTTATGTTCTATGTCACCCCCCTATCATCTGTCCCTATTGGGCGAGGGGGATTTCCACCCCTGTCTGCCCACACCCTACTTAACCTAATGCTTTCTTTGTCCCATCACCATTTTGCCTTGCATTGCACTGGGAGTGGTCACTCCGACCATCGCTGTGACCACGCATGAAATAAAAGCTCTCAGGCCCACAAGCAAAGTGTCCTTCTCTCGTCCCCTCACTTCCTCTCAGTGTGAAACTACCAAATCTGCGCTACCCACACCGGAGCGCTCAGCACTAGCAGGGAGGCAGATGCCATAACCCTAGAGCGCCCGTTCACGTGGCGGATACGGTCTCACAAAGGCAGCACTAGTCAGGGCTTTTCGGCTGCTTGAGGTCATAGCAGATAAATGCCACAGTCTTTCTCACTAACATTTATGGGATATCCATCTGAGAGAAAACAACTTTCAGCCTGATTTAAATTGAGGATTTTTTGAGTGCCAGATGGAGGAAAAGCAGATTATGTACCCTAGACTGGCCCCATTTCAGCAAGCCAGTGTAACTGTGCTGCAGTACTATGTGCTGAGTCAAGCTAGACCAAGGAAACTGCTCAGTTTCCTCCTGCTCAGTTGTAAAGGATTCATCAACACTCTCCACGCATCATCTAGGAAGGAGTTCCCTCACAGATGGACACCCTGAAGCCCTGGCTACACCATCTAACACACATTATTAATTACCTTCCACAGAAAAGCACATCTCTCTTTTGCTGCATGCAAATATAGAATTTTCCAGAGAAAATACACAGATGGTATTAGATTCAGGCCAGGACCAGAGAAGAGTTTGTCTGACATCAAATGATTGGTCAAAGCAGGTGTTCCTTGTCATTAACAAGCCAGGCTGTCATCTTTGTAGTTATTTCATTGTTCAGGACCATTTTTAGTACACTGCTTAAATTAAAGTCTTTGGAGATAACACATACCAAAGATATTGGTGTGTGTGGAAAGGTATTTATTACAGCTATTTTCATGTGTATTTGTTCCACAGGGAGACATCATGGTGCTGACTGATCCTGACTTTAAAGCTGAGAACAGAAAATCTACACCACAGCAACTTTACTTATTTCATTATATATTTCCTAAACTCTGTTTCTGCAATTGCATTGATTTATACAATGGTACAGAGTGATAGAAAATATAATGGCTTTTTTATTTGTGAAAAATCATACAAGAAATTCCTGGTGTGCCTCATAGTGTAACTGTTGCAATTCTATAAAACTTCACACCATGCTACTATCTATCCTCTCTAAACAGACTAAACTAAATAGATATTTAGACTTGCATGCACCTAATTTCTTATTTTGTAATAATTTTCCATTTTAAACCCCATATTGTTTAACTTCTTTTCTTCTGTTTCTGCCTAGATGAAATGACTAAATTCTGTTCTTCTTTAAGGACAAATCTAAGGAGACATTAACCATCCAAAGAATAAATGAGTCAAAATGTAGTCTGATTAACAGGTTTTAGAACTCTACAAACACAGGTAGCTCTGAGTAGCTTTGATAATTGTAAATATATCAACATTTTTAATGAATTAACTGAATAATCAGCACATTAATCATATGTCAGTATATCTGACCAGCACAGTATCCATCAGACTAGAAAACTCAGGCAAGGGAAATCCACTACACCTAAACAGTTACTATTATAAATGCAAGCCATCACATTCAATATGAAAATTTGCAAAGATCAAAGCCAACCATTAAGGAAGTGATGCTTCTCTAATATCCTTGGGTCCTTTCTTACAAACAACTTTGCTTCTCCAAGGACCATCTGAAAATATTTTTGCAAATACTGAATTTTACCAGATCTGCAATACCATGGTTCCTCAATTTGATAAAGAGTCATAAACACAGAAACTGTGGTTCATTGTGTTAAAAATTCCTTTGAGGAATTTTACTAAATTTTACAGTTCTTTTACTAAATCTCTATCAAGGTGGAAGGCATTGATTTTTTGTTTACTTCTTTATGGAAAAACTCAGTTCTTGATTTGCACCTACTGAGTTCAGACATTACAGAGCTCTGCTTAGAAAACAGGTTGTAATGATTGTAAATTTGAACCTTCCTTTTGCATGTGGAGTCCAATGAAAGGGTACAGATCAGGATCCAGCATAAAGTGAAACTTCATAATTTAAAATAGATTTTTTTTTTCCATGAAGACTGAATTTTTTGTCATTGTTTTGGGGAAGTCCAAAAACTCCTGATGGACACTGCAGGTCATGTTTTCTTTGTTAATTATTCTGAAGGATGATAGGGCAGTAATGATTGCCCTGCATTGTTCAGTGATAAATGGTTTCAGTTCATTAGGCAAGACTTTTTTATTCCAGGTGCTGCAAACTAAAGGAAGTCAGTCCTCAATCACTACAGAGATGTTGGTTCACCTCATTCTCTCTGACTATAAAAAATAAGTCTAGTTGACCACATACAGCAGTATAATTGACTTTGTGAAACAGCTGCCAGAGGGATTTTCCTATATGAAATTGCATTACACTTCCTTTTAAACATGTTCAAAGTAATAAGTCTTTGTTGACATTCACAATTCATACAATTATATATCCCTTGAAAAAGAAACCCCACATTATGGAGTTTGGCAAATAATTAATATCTAAAGTTTGTCATAGAAATTATGTCCATTTTTAAAAGTGATGTACAGGAAGAAATGTTAGTTTCATACCTTCTTAGTCCTCTATATTTTTAGTCTATCTGAGAAAGGAGAAGGGTTTTTTTCTTTCTAAGCAGTACTAATCACAATTTTCTGGAAACATTGTTATTGTTGTTATTATTGTAATATGGTAACTGATGCGCTGTTTTTTTTCCTGGCAGTCATTATTAATGTTGTCTAAAGAAAGCAAAGTCCTAGAAATACCAGTTCTTCCAGAGAATGAATAGGAGAAATTTTTATGCATACTATTCTCAATTAGTCTGAGAGGATTTAAACACATCTGTATATGTGTTCATTGTGAAGCCTGGAGATAAATCCTAGAATCAAATGTGCTTTTCAGAAGCTTTAAAGACACCCCATGACAATGTTGCATCTTGGATTGAACAGTCTTTTCTTTAATTCTTTCATCTGAAAGAGTTCTTTCCCTCTAGAAATCATGTCTGATGAGGAATGGCTGAGGGAGCTGGGCTTGTTTAGCCTGGAGAAAAGGAGGCTCAGGGGGGAGCTTATCACTCTCCACAGCTACCTGAAAGGAGGGTGTAGTCAGGTGGGGTTGATTTCTTCTCCCATGTCTCAAGGAAAAAAATGAGAGACAAGGCCTTAACTTGCAGCAAGGGAGTTCAGATTAGATATTAGGAAAAAAAAAATCACTAAAAGAGTGATTAGGCAGTGGAATAAATTGTCCAAGTAGGTGGCAGAGTCACTATACTTGCAAGTGATCAGAAGATGTCTGTATGTGGCCCTGGAGGATATGGCTTTGTGCCATGCTGGATCTCTGTGGTGATGTAGGATTGATGGATGGTCCTGAAGGTGGTCTTTTCCAACCCTGACAGCTCTGCAATTCTTTTTTCAAAAAGAGTTTACTCTAGAAACAGACAGTTGAAATAAGTTTCCCTTGAAAAGTCAGGTCCTTTTAGCATAGATTTCAGAATTTTTTTTTCAATGACAGATACTGACCCCCTAAATATTCTTTGCAGTATTTCAAGGTGACCAAAGTGTCTCGTCTACATACACCACAGACCTCTGCTGTATGTTGCAACAAGCAAATGGCAGAGGCACTGAAAAATGCATCATCTCTCTTGTGGAAATACATGGGGGAAAATGAAGAATAATTACATTTATCTTCAGAATATGTAGCAAGGTTTGAGGAGGGCATTGTAGAATATCTTCTAGCCTTGCCTGCAAATAAACATTACTAAAAATAAATCAGAGAAGAGAGCACAGCCCAAATTAAAAGCAATTAGCTTTTGTGCCTTCATTTTTTGTTTTTATTTCCAGCTTGACATGTATCTCATAACAACCACAGGAGCTAGGTGTAACACGTTTGTACTAATCCTGTTACAGCATAGGAAAAAGCCCTGGCAATGTAATTATATCCTCCTTTTGCTGGTCAAATATGAGCTTATGTAGGACTAGGTGAATAAACACATCATATGCCATGTGATCAAGTGGCTCAGAGGTCAGGCACAAAGGGTTACAGTGAATGGGGTGATGTCAGACGGGTGACCTGTCACTGGGGGGTTCCACAGGGCTCCATAATCAGCCCTGCTCTCTTCAACAGCTCCATAAATGGCTTGGTCACAGGACTGGAAGGGTTACTAAGCAAGGTCACAGATGACACAAAACTGGGAGGAACTGTCCACTCTCTTGAGGGCAGAGAGACCTTGACAAATGAGAGGACTGGGCAGGTACTGATATGAAGTTCAGCAAGGGCAAGTGCTGGGTTTTGCACCTGGGATGGGGCAACCCTGGATGTACAGACAGACAAACGAATGACAGGCTAGAAAGCAGAAATGAGTGCAGGAAATGGACCTGGGGGTCCTGGTCAATGGTAGGTGAACATGAGCCAGCAGTGACCTGGCAGCCAGGAGGGCCCCATGTCCTGGGGTGCTTCAGGTACAGCATCACCAGCCAGGAAAGGAGGGGATTGTCCTGCTCTGCTCTGCACTGGGACAGCCTCACCTCGAGTGCTGGGGGCAGTTTTGGGTGCCACAACATCAAAAAAAAAACATTATTAGAGGGTGTCTAAAGGTTGGTGAAGGGCCTTGAGGGGAAGCCATGTGAGGAGTGGCTGAGGTCACTTGGTCTGTTCAGCCTGGAGAAGAGGAGACTGGGGGGAGACCTGACTGCAGTTTCAACTTCCTCCTGAGGGGAAGAGGAGAGGCAAATACTGATCTTTTCTGTGTGGTGACAGTGACAGGACACAAGGGATTGGTCTGAAGTTGCATCAGGGGAGGTTTAGTTTGGATATAAGGAAAAGGTTCTTCACCCAGATGGTGGTTAGGCACTGGAACAGGCTCTCCAGGGAAGTGTTCAGAAGCATTTGGACAATGCTCTCAGGTGCATGGTGTGACTTTTGGGGATGGTGCTGTGCAGGGCCAGGACTCAATGACTCTTGTGGGTCCCTTTCAACTCATCATATTCTGGGATTTGGTGACTAAATTGTAATGTGAGTGTCCAAAACTAAACAAGATTTGTTTGCTTTAGAATTGTCATTGTCAAGTAAACCTATTTAACTTGCTACTTCAGTGTGGTCCAATGTGGTAACATTTTACAATAAGTGCCTGATGGATAAAATAGAAACTAATGATCCATTAGTACTGTGATGTCTAATCCCCAAGAGGAGTGTCATTTTTTTGTTCATTTGGTTAGGCTCAATTTACTTCAGAATTTAACTGCGAATAATTTACATTTTCCATAAACAGTTTTGATAATGTTCACAGTTTGTTTAAATTATATAAATAACAAAATTCCCTAATTTTGTACACACCAAAACACATAAATAGTCCTGCTTCTTCAAGTTCCCAGTGGTTCAAACCCCTGCTATAATGTCCTTCTGATAAATACAGTGCTGTAAATTGTCATGTAGCCTCATTTAAAAACTATACCTTTCTTTTGTCTGCACTTCTAAAAGTACTTTTGACACCAGACTGTTATGTTTAGGATTGTAAAGAGGATGTAGTGACTCATTGAAAGTCTAATTTTATCCATTATAATCTTGTCTCCTGGTTTATACTATTTTAGAAGTGTTATTTGATCTGGAAGATAATTCTGTAACCTTCAGATTACTGCTGGGTGACTTCTGCAGAAAAGGAATTACCAATGCATTAAATTTGAATTAGCTTTGAGAAATCATGCAGATGTATGCACAGAACATTACAGCAATGCTGTCTCCAAGGCACAGCAGAATTGACTTTATGCAATTTTAAAGAATCACTTGAGCAAACCTTAAACTGCACACATGGTGAAGCTGAGACAGCATCTTTACTTTAAAAAAAAAACAAAAAACAAAAAACAACCAAACATGCATATACATGTACACAGAGCAAATAAAGCTTTGAGAGTTGCCTTTCCGGGAAATCTGATCACAAACAGACTGCTGCTGAATGGGCCATTTGGGCTCAGACCTGTCATACTGGAGAGCACTACTGCACATGCTGTGGAAGTGTCACTTAGACTAATGATTATGAATTATGCAGAGGGTCACATCCTCTTAGTTACAAGTCATTTCCACATTTTCCCTTTAGACTGCCTAGCCTAATTCCATTTTTTTTCCTTTAACTGCTGCTAGCAAATAACATGCAGAATGAATGCCAAGACCTTCATTTATTCACGTTTAATTTTCCTCCCATAACTTCAAGTCAGTAAAATGACGGAACAGTTGGAGGCGGGGAAAGGGAGACAGCTGCTATTAGTGGATTAGGAAAAAGCTCCCTTCAGTTCGCTAGGTCATTGAGTAAACTATAACAGTAAAAAGCCATAGAAACTGTGTGGTTTGCTTCAGACTGTGTATTCAAAGCATTTGTGCCAGAAACATAATTTCTGCATTTTCTCTGTTTGGAAAAGAAAGGATATAGTTTGACATATTTTAAAAAAGCATTGCCATTTTGGAGCCACTAATCCAACAAGAGCAGGGTGCATGACCTTCCCCTGTCTTAATGCTAACCAGGTAATGGAGTGCGTAGATGGAGTACCAGCATGGTCCATGGAGCCACTGTGGAGCAGGAGGTGTGATAAATATGTCAAATACATCCTTGGCCTGGCTGGGTGTGCCTTGGAATGCCCTTGACACTTAATGGGAATATGACACATTGGAGGGCAGCAGATGAGCAGAAAGTTCCTGGCGGTAGCCAGGAAGATGAAGGATTGCTTAGAGAAGAGTGTGTAGGAGGATGCTTTCCTGCCCAGGGATTTTGTCTTTCTTCCAGTGCTGCTGGGCACTACAGGGAAGGCAAATTGGCAGTGTCCAGCTCCAGGAGGTTTTTCCCATACAAACACTAAAGGAGGAAAAAAGACTGCTAACTAGAAGGATAGCTGCTTTTCTTAAAACAAATATACCTCTTTCTAGCCTTTCTTTAAAGGTAGTTAATATAGTAGAAAATGTAGTTCACCCCTTAGCACTACAGAAGATTCTTCAAACTCTAACACTATATCTGTAATATTTATCTGTTAATTTCTACTGGTCTTGTTTTCCATTAGAACTCAAGAAAAAATTCAAGCTGTGTTTCAACCTGTAGCACTCATTTAGGAAAGAAAAATAAAAGCATTTCCCAAATTGTTTCCTCCTTGTTAGCTTATGACGGCATGTAATATCTATGCCTGAGAACAAAATGTTTCAACTGATATAGTATTATATGTTATATGGCCTGGAATGAGGTTTATGTGAATAGATATTCAGTGACTACATGGTACTTAGCTCAGCTGGTTAGAGCAAGGTGCTGATAACACCAGTGTTACAGATATATGCTTCCAGGGTAAAGACCACTCACTTAAGAGCTGGACTGAATGATCCTTGTGGGCTCCTTCAGATTCAGAATATTCTGTGGTTCTGTGAAATTTTCTGTCTAAAATTTAAGTTATATTTTAGTTATAAAATATTGATACTGTCTGATGTAAAAACTTTTTCTTTTTAAATAAATTTAATAATGCTCTCAGAGCCAAGTCAATTAAATGGATTCCTATTCCTTTTCCTTTCACACAGAAGAAAACTGAATTTCCATAAGAAAAAGCTTGAACTGATATTTAAATTTTGCAGCATGTTGCCAGGGTAAATAAATTTGGGCTTTCTGTAACAAGGATAAAGACCACCTGTAACACTCACATATGTAAATGTGAATAGCCCACATAATGATAACATGAGGACAGAATAAGAGGCTTGCAACAGCTTTTGAGCATTTTTCAAGTCTAAGAATACAAGAAAAAAAAAAAAAAAAAAAAAAAAAAAAAAAAAAAAAAACCACACTAATAACCTCTAGAAGAACATCACCTGAAACTTTTGTAAGACAAACTGGACACAGTACTAGAGTGCCATTGACAGTTACCAGTACATCATGATTGAGCTTGCAGTTTCCCAACAGTAAATAGACTGGATATTTATCTATCTTCAACCCTGAACCACCCTCTATTTCTGTTCTATATTTTTTAAATGCCTGCTTTTTTCAGGTGCTATTTTCAAGCAAGTATCCCAAGTATTTTTCCCACACACTCTTTCCAACTAAAGCAGATGAATGGCAAAGACAAAAATATGTAATAGGAAAGAATGGTTTAAAAGAACCAGCCTGCATGACTAACAAGTTCATTTGTCTTTCTTATCTGTTCCTAAATCAGATGTAATCAGATAGCTTTTCATAGGTGTCATCTGGAAGCAAAAAAAAAATTAGCGCAGATTATGAAGTACAGATGGAGAAACATGGCCAAGTCATGTGGCAGTGCATGGGATATTCCAGCTTTTCAGTAGCTTTACGCCTAGGATAGATAGGATATGCTGAAGATTACAAAGATTACATCTCTGTATTCAGGAGGCCACCATCTGAGATTTTTTTACCATTTAGTCTTAGCTGCTGTGATTCTAGTTGTTTAAAATATCTAGGTTTGCAGCTAAACACTCTTCTAAATCCCATTGTTCTCGTTGACTGACAGAGAGTGCTTTTCATTTCCATTCAGTTTTTTTTTTTTTAACTGAGGGGTTTATTCCCTGCTGAGTTTCAGGTCAAATGAGTGGGAATACTACTGGTATGCTGAAAATACTGTGCACTGGGGTTATGGAGTGACAGAAAACATATGTGAGAACATATAGCATGTAGAAAGGGATCATGCAGTTATATTTATTTCCTTTAAGAGTAGCAACAATCAGGAGGCCTTCCTTCTCCCAAGGACATATATCTGTTGAAAGGAAAGATTTGTATTTTACTTTTATACACACTGACTCTTTGATGCTGTGTTTATATTAGGATACAAACCATGCTTATCCATAGTTATTCCAAGGGACTCCAACATGCTGATACTTTGATCAAGGAAGTTAAATCAAATGGTTTACTTCAAAGAACTTCTGATTTTAAATAAAAATAGTAAGTTGCATTATAGTAAAATACAACTTATGTGTATATAAATATATATTGGGCTTAGCAGAAGTCCCTTAATCATTGCTATAGATGTGACTTTGTGTGTGGTAAGGGTATTCGGGGACTTGATACTCTGCTCTCCATCATTTATATAATGCAGAACTTAAACTGTGCAAGTGAAATACACCCTTCTTTTCAGAGAAATGAGAAATGAACAGCATAGTGTAGGAGATTGCTTTCATCCATAGTGAAGCAGACCATTATAGTGTAATCTACTGAAGGGATAGCATTTCTTTTTAAGTATGCTCTGGGTTTTTTGACTTCTTTACTGGAAACCAGATACAGTGTAGATGATGACTAGAGATCTTAAATCCTCATCAGCACATCTGCCTACATGGCCTTTGCATTCCCTTCCAGTAAAATGCAAGGATTGGGAAGAAGAAACCTGATTGAACAGGTTGAACAGATTGAAGGCTGAACTGACCTTCCACACTGAGGATGAAGCAGTAGATTCACAGCTGCCTTGGACTTCCCATGGCTGGAGTGACCTTGCTGATTTTGCTGAAATGGACACAGTCTCCCTCCACCACTTGCAGCCCTCCGCCTCCCTTCAGCCCCTGACAGCTCTCCCATGCTCCTCCACACAATTGTGCTGTGGTGTCAGCTCCATCCCAGGCTGAGGGAGCACTGAGGGAGTGTGACAGGCCCCAAAGGACTCCAAGGAGGCCAGTGAGCATGTGGGTACAGCAGCTGGAGAGCAATCCCAGACAGCCGGCAGGTGGATGGAGCAGCAGGGGGGCAACACCAGACGGGCAGCAGGTGGACAGGGCAGCAGGAGGGCAACACCACTTTGTAGTCAACTTGACATTAATTATACTTGTTGGAATCCTGTGTGGCTCCTAAAGGTGTTAAAATACAAAATATATTTGTTTACATTCTGGGCATAGCTTCCCCTAGTGTCTGAAGACTTGGGAGGTGATTGGAGGGAAGGGAGAAGAAAGAAAGCCTTCTCCCACCCTTAAGCTATGAAATCTGACCAGACTTTGTGGGCAGGATGAGCTGGCAGTTTGTTAATTTGCCCCTAACCGTCTATATGCCTAGGAAAAGCCCTTAGAGGCATTAAATGTTGCTGGCTTTCTCAATGGCTCTATTGTGTGCAGTTCTGCATTGTGATGTTTGCTGAGATGCCCAGATGTTTATAATTAATTTAGTCTGATTACTTCTAATTACTCCTTCCTATCTGCATTATCTTGCATTTGTCAACTTCATATGTAAGTAGCCCTGCTGCCTATTTAGCTTCGTTTTGTAAGGTCCCTTTGGACCTTCTTAACCTTCTCTAGTGATGACTAATCTAAATAATTGTGCTCTGTGTAATTTCTTTTCCCACCCATCTCCCCAGAACACTAACAAGGAAGAAAGAGTCTAATTCAAGTACAGAAACATGAAGAATCCCATTGCAATCCTGTCATGATGAAAAAGGACCATTTCCTCCCCTCCCTCCCCTCTCCCTTCCCTCCCTTCCCTCCCTTCCCTACCTCCTTACTTATTTCTAATTCCTGGCTGTATTGTAACCCTTCTGTCCTTGCCATTAAGGCATTTTGTCAAAGGCTTTTTGAAAGCCCAATTAAATCGTATCTTTAGCAACAACAATATTGCTATACTCAAGAAATCTGTTAGCTGAGAGGGATGGATTTTTCTTTCCAGAAGATTATTTCCTGCAAAATATCTTCCTCAACTATCTGTTCTATAATATCAATTACTTTTACTTGCTTCCTCATAGTTTTCCTGATCTGCATTAAAATGTAGTATGCTACTCAGAGATTTTTTTGAAGTACCTACCTGTAAGTCATTCTAAAACCTGATCTACCATTCAGGCAAACTTCTTCCCCTTCAATCTCATTCCTTGAAACCAGCGGCTGCACGTTACTTTTCCCGCCCCGGTCGGCTCCCGAGAGCGCAGCTTGGCGCCTCGGCTCCTCGTCAGGGTTGGTGCTGCCGCTACTTCTGGGCGCTTCTGCGGCTGCGCCCCAGGGTGGGCTGGCCATGTGTTGCCGTCGGTGCGAGGGAAGGAAATGAAGAGGCAGGGAATTGTCCAAATCCTTCCGCATGGCGGCTGGATGCTTTATTGGTCGCAGAAGCTGCAATGGAGAAGCCGCGGCCGCTCCCAACCTCGCATGGACAGATCTGGCAGTGAGGCTAGGGAGCCGTGGAGGGATATAGGGGTGGGACAGGGGAGGACTGGAGCTCTCCGCCCAATGAACACAGATGCTGTGGCGGTGACGTTGCCACAGTGACCAATGATGACACGACAGGGGTGGACACGGGGGTTCAGGGCCAGTGGGACCGCAAGTATGAGGTGATGAGCACAGAACTCCTGGGGCCAGATGGGGGAATGGGCACAGGAGTGGCAGGGGAGAAAACCCAGTGGCAGACAGCCTGCAGCTAATTTCCGTGGGGGGGAACACAGGGGATACATGAGGATACATCGAACCAATAAGCTAACAAAGACCAGAACCCCAAATCTGAACCTAAAACCCAGGATGCAACAGAAACCTTCCTTCTTCCACTGACAAAACTACATTTCCAGCTATTTTAGTCTCTTCTGCTTGTTTCTCTTTCTAGAAGAATGTCAGAAACTTGAAAGAAATTTATAAATTTCAAAACATTCCCTGGTCACTGCTACAGCTCTCTGCTAGAAGAACAACCCTCTGATGTATGTTGATGTATGAAGAAATGATAACAAAATACCCAGACTGAAAATTATTTCACTCTTCTAAGTGCCCTTTATTGCTTATACATGACCTTCCAGCACTGGGTCTATGTTTCTGTAGGTCAAAGTTAAGAAATAGAGAGGAGTGCCTTCACTTCCTGTGCTGCTGACTACTTCCAATATCACCTTTCTTCATTTTGTGACTTTCAGACCCCATGCTAGAACCCACTAAATGTACATAGCTTCTTGGGTAGAACTTTCTAAATGGTCAGGTTGAGGCAAGTCGACTTAGGGAAAAAAAAACAGGGAAAACTGAAGGGATAAAGACACAGTGGAGGAAATATATACTCTCTACCCTGAAAGGGAAGTCTGCCTGTTCACTTCCCTCTGCCTTTCCAGTGGCCAAAAGCAGGATCTTAAGCAGTAGGTAATAAGGGGAAGGAAAAGTTATAGGAGCTCTCAGAAAGGCAAGACCATGAAGGCTTACAGCTACCCTTTCCTAATCCTGCTTTCCTACTTACCTTGGTCATCAGAAAGGCAAGACCATGAAGGCTTACAGCTACCCTTTCCTAATCCTGCTTTCCTACTTACCTTGGTCACAGTTGTTAAGTATGTATGAAGTAGACAATGCATTGCACTGCTCTGTCCCTAAAAGTTAGAGAACTTGTAGGCATAAAAAAGACAAAACCTCTGGGTGTTCCATCTGAAGCTTTCCTCTTTCCACTGGAGGTGATCCATTTACCTTTACCTTAGAGGAAAATATTTTGACCTGAGGCATTGTATTTTTCCATTTGTCTTTTGTGGGAGCTATGTACATTTTTAATGCTTACACACACACACACAAACACACACACACACTCAATATTTTATGAAGAGTTGTCATCCCTTTCTATGTGAAACAGTTTGGAAAAGGCAGGTCTCAGAGTTTTGCTCAGATTTAACTTACATGAAACAGTAATAGATGTATCCAATTTTCTAAAACAGCACATCTTTTTAATTAAGGCTATTAAAAATGAAAGCTTTTTGTAGCTGGTGTTGCTTGACAGAACACATAGGAGGAACATCTGGGGGTTCTTTTGTGGCCAGTACAATACAAATATTACTCACTTAACATTTCCGAAGTGTTTTCTTCCAAAGGTTTCAAAAGCTTTACCAACTATTTAAGCACCACAGTTCGATCTGTAACAAGTTAGATCATGCCAGTGCAACTGTTCGGCAGTTTAAATGTAAACACAGTATCACATTTTAGAATATCAAATAAGTCTGTGTTATTTTAAAATTACAAAACTGATAGAGTTAAGTGCTCAGAAAAGGTACATAGTTTTACAGGGAAAATATATGGAATGAGAGATGGCTCCTCACAGGAATACTAAAACTATAGCTACCAAAATTTTAGCATTTCAAGAGATTTTGCACATCTGTGCGTCTGCTATGCATCCCCACATCCATGAACAGACCATTTTATTCTTCCTGTTCCTTTAGTACGAGGACTGATCATAAGAGGCACCTTGACCCATTTCATTAGGCAAACAGTCCTCAGAGATATCAGAAAATCACCTAAATGCCCTGACATTTGCTACTAGCCTGGACTTGCTATCTCTAATTGTCTCACTGATATAAAAGACAAATCTAAAACCCTCAGTAATGCTTCTGCTATTATGCTGTAATTTTCTCTCCCTGCAGACAGGGAGTCAGTAGTAATGGTTAGGACCTAAAATGAAGCATTTTATTGTAAATAATCCAGGCACTAGTTTAACCTTTTTCAAAAATCAAGCATGGTACTAGTGCCGAAATTAGTAACTGTGCTTGGACCCCTTGTTTCTGACCATGCTGGCAGAAACTCTTCTTTGCATTTGGATCTGCTTTGGGGTTTGCAGCCAGCATGTTCACTGCTCTTCTGCTCTACATTTGGGCTAATTTGTGGGTATGTGAAGCACGTGCAGAGGTGGGAGCGCAAAAGCAGGAAGGTCAAGGATTGTTCACCTGCAACCTGCAGGGGCTACTCAATAAAGTTAATTTACAAAGGCTCTATACTTAGGGCCCCCATCTCTCTAAACCTTGATGAGGTATTTGATTAATGGTTCTAGAAGTGTGGAGTACCCCCTTAGTTTTGAAGGTCGCAGGTAAATCCTGGCCTTATTCTGACTCAAATAATGCATTTATCTAAATGCCACATCTATGTCATAACCACTCATCAAAGAGGTGACTGGATAGTGCAGCAATTTCTGTTGAAACATAGAGCCCCATGTGATCAATTGCATCTGCAAGATTTGTTTCATATGTCAGGCACACATTACTTCTAAATCAAATGCTAAAACATGCCTTATTTAGTCAAAAGTAAGCAGAATGCTGTAATTTATAATCATCTTGAAGCACACTGCAGCGAAAATGAAAGCAGACTATTAAAATTTAATGCCTGTTTGGCAGAGTAGCATATTTCTGGCGATGTTTGATGCAGCATCATTTTCTCACACCATTGTGTATGCACAAAAAGTCAGCTTGTGTTTGCCAACGTTTGTGGAAACTAATTGAAAAAAATGATTTAGCTGTTAAAGTCTGACATAAGGCTGGAAAATTATTGTCAGCAGATACTGATGGCAGTGTCTCCTTTCTCCTCCTTTCACCCTCATCCACTTGCTTCTAACAATTGTCTGTTGTTCTCCAGCACAGCTCCCCACAGTACAGTTGCTAGCAAATATTCATTGGGGCGTCATCTCTGTTTAAAGTCTCGTCCTACACACCTATTCATCTGTGCTAAGTGAACAGCAGCATCAGCTCAAATTAAGCTGGCATAAAAACAACCACTGTTAATAATTTCTGATGTGATTCAGCTCAGCTTTGGATAACAGGTGAAGATGTTTCATAATGGTGGCAATTACAGTGCTGTGAGCTCTCTCCAGCTGCCTGTTCCGCCAGAGGAACGGGCGTGGTGGGGCTGCAGCCTGTGGCAGGGCCAGACCCAGCCGCTGTGGCCACAATGGTTACCTGCTATGCTGAGGTGCTGCCTCTCCAGGGCAGACGCTGGGTGCAGTGATTACCATGCAAAATGCACAGAGAGGCTGAGGTGAGAGGGAGGAGGTCAGCACACTTCATCTGAACTTGCTGCAGAGCTCTCCCACCAGATAAAATCCTTCCTGACCACCATTCCTTTGGCTGAGTCGCAAATTTGGGTGGTGACCTGTGTGCATGCATTGATGCATATAACTAAAAACAAGATCACAGGAAGTGCAGAGTTCTATTTCACAAGCAAGAACATAATCCCATTTGCAAAATAGTAACAATTGTTGAACTTCTGAGATGATAATCAGGTCTGATAAAGTAACTGTTTAACATCTGCTCATTAAGATGCAGCTGAAGGAGTAATATGGGTAGAAATTAATAATTAGCAAAATACAAATGAAGCCTGTAATTTCTTGTGTGAAATGTTATGCTACTGTGATGGATTTTTAACTTTTTTTTTTTTAATTAAAGAACAATGTACTTCCATCTACTGAATCTCTATTGTTCTATTATTTAAGTTATCTTTCATGTCAGTGCCACATGGTTTGAAGTATATTAAAACACAGTTATATACTTAATTGTGTGGGTTTGCAGATGATTCATTTCCAGCCAAATATCTTTTTCCTTAGATCTCAGAAGAAAATGTGATCTCAGAAGAAAATGTCTACCAGCCTAAATTGAATTTTTATACATTATGATTTCCAGAAATGTATTTCTTAATGGTTTCTGATGTGCCTAAAGGCATGATTCTTGAACTACTTTCTTAGAAATGTGTGAGAGAAAAACTGAAAAACATGTTGCAGTTTGTTTTTTGAGATTGCTTTTCGGTTTGGGTTTTGGGTTTTTTTTGTGGTTTTTGTTTTGTTTTGTTTTGTTTTTTTGGGGTTTTTTTTTTGCTTATTTTCCCTGTTAACCTACTTTTATTGTATTGCTCTAGTGTGTTCTTGAGCACCTGTAATAATGAAAATATAAAAATTTGTACTTAAAAGTGCTTGATAACAATTCCCCCTATCTGCAAAATGTGTAGAGTATATTGATTTCCAGAAACAAAAGACACGTCTGTTTTCTTTTCAATGAACAAACCTAGCTCCTTTGAAATACTTGAAGTTTATCTCTTACAGAAGGTAGTGCTGACATTGACCTATTTCCATATTCCATTTTTTTCCAAATGTGACATTGAAGGATTCTCCTTTCAATTAAGGGAAAATATTTTTGCAATTATTTTTAAGTGCCTGAAAGATTAAATTGGTTGTGAGCTTGTATCCGTATTCAAATTCTAATCTCACCAGCAAGTAATTGTTTTATTCAGTCTGACAATGCTCTATCTATTGTCATCTCTGACTGTGTTCTGCATACTGTCTCTTCCCCTGACAATTACTGCTGTTCCTTATCCCTGCAGCCTTTAAAAGCTCTGTGTAACATTAGCCTATCTAGCCTAGTGAAAATGTCTTTACAGATTAGTGTAATGTTAATACTGCTGGCTCCCTGCTTTTGACCTGAAGTGGAATATATTGCACTGATGGAGCAGATGGAATCAGGGCTTCATTGGGAAGCGGAGATTGCTTGGCCGCCTGCCAAAAGCGCGGTGCTGGCAGCGGCTGCCGCAGCCCCTCCACCGGGAAAGGGAGTGGGAAACGGAGCGGGGGGAGTGCGGGCACAGGACGGGGATGGAGCTGCTCTCTGCCCTTGCGGTGCTGGGCGGGGGGCAAGGGGACGCATCACTTACATTTGCTTTGGATCAAAATATGTTTGAGATTACTCATCCACACATGCAGCATTCTGTGGGGAGATGAGCCTTTCCGTGCAAATGGTAGCCTCTCTAACCTGCATTTTTTAAAATGGAAAGTGTGAGGCGAAAGAAATATAAAATATGGAAAATGAAGTTGTGAACTTCATTTCACACAAGTGGAGTTTCTTTCTTCATGGATGTAGATTGGGTTATAAGGACAATTCAGAGTATTGTTCCTATTGCTCTTACTGAATCAAATATACTCATTTTCCTTTGTTCTCGGTTTGTTGCTTTGTTAGGTTGTTATGAGTGGGGAGTTACCAAAATATTTTAATACGAAATTAAAATTATTTCCCTAAGATATTTACTGTTATACCTCCCATTAAGCTCACATGATACTAAAAAATAGAAATGGTTGGAGGATCAGGCTAGACAAATCTTCTTCTGCCTGTCATATGGAATTCAGAGTTTAAATGCATTAATCACAATACTTGCACTCTACTACTATTATACTGAACAAGCCTTTCATTGAGTGTCCCTATTAAATATGTCATGTTGGATTTCTACCTTTTTTTCACTTCTGCAATCATATTTTTCTCTCAAGTACTGCATTTTCCTAGCAGTAAAACATATGCTGTTTTCTGCCTACGTAGAGGGATAATGTAAGCTGTGATGTGAAGAGTATTTTTTTTATCATTTGCTTTTTGAGGGTGTAGTTATAGTAGCATATATGTGCTTTTATCTGTGATAAGAACTGCCATCTGGTAGCTAAATGTGCACAGCTTATTGCTTGAAGTGCTTATACACATTGTGAAAACACACAGCTTTTGTATATAGGATACTGCTTATATGTATTATTAATAAACCCACATATTAGCTATTTGAATATGTCAAATGATTGTAAAAGAGAACAGTGGTTCTGGACAAGAAGGATTAGGCCTGGCACATTGCCAGATGTGTATTTATTACAGCAGTACTATTATGACCTTTTAATATCATATTGTTTGCAATCTCTTCCAGACAATAATTGTTTGAGGGGGAAACAGAGCCACTTTGACAAAGGAAAAGGCCTTTGTTATGCTCAAGGAGTTGAAGCTTTCATCCTTGGTATACCAATTCACAAAGATGTGTGCTGAATGTGTGCAAGCAGCAAGAAAGACAGAACATATAAATTTGACTTACTTTGACCTTTAATCTAAAAGACCAAGAAGAGAAATGCACTAGGAAGGCGGGTTTGTTGCTGTCTGGAGACTGATAAGCCGTAATAAAGGTGCACTCCATTGCAATTCATCTAAAGCTTCCATTGCTATCATCCTCTTTTTTCGATTTTTGTTACCTCAAGTACTTATCTAAATCCCTTTCAATGCCAGCTTGAATGCACTTTGTATTCTCTCCAACTGTGACTGGTGCTGTCTGTGTGTGTCAGTGTGCTTCAGCATATACTCTTTCCCCTTGTTTGACAAGAGACAGTGCCAACACCTAATTAAGGATAAGCCACGGAGCTCTCAGCTCTATCTTTGTCAACAGCTATGTTCCCAGCTTTCTGCTTAGTTGAGCTTTTATGACAAGAGCAACATTTTGGGTTCAGACAACCTCTGGCCTCCCAGTTCCCCATGTGAGAACTCAGAGCAACTTAACACAGTGGATGATTTTAGAGGCATTTATGGTCACGAAATCCACAAATCCCTTGTCTCTTTCTAAAGTACACACATTTATACATAGATCTGTCTCTGCATATCTATATAAATGGATATGAATGTACACCTATAACTGAACATAAATTGGACATCTTCCAGATTTCCTTTTGTCTGGCTTACTCTTGCAAACTGTTTCCTAGGAGATGATCAGAGGGGTTGGGACAGGATTTTTCTTCTGCAAGCACCATCTTTAAAAAGAGCCTCATTTAGCAGAACAGAAACCCCCTATTTCAGAGTCCAGTCTAGTTGTTTCAAGCATTTTGTCTCAATAATACAAATGAATTTAGGTCACTAGACAAGAACCTCTTTCAAAGGGTTAAGCATTTGATAAGCTTGAAAATCAGATTAACATGACTGATGGGTGATTACCAGACAGCCAATTAAATGAGTACATGAAATAATTTTGTAGGGAGATTTAAGTATATGTCGGTCTGCATAACCAAGTTAAATTACTTCAGGGAGCAGATTTAATTTTCTTTTTGTTTTTTTCTTGCAGCCAAATCCTTGCATCCAAATTCTGATCTGAATTTTATGTAAGCCTGTGTAGTTTGCTAAGAACATAACAACATTACAATGGAGGTACACTGGTGGAGCTAAGAAGATATTTTGACTCACTGGTCAAGTAAAAATTATGCAAATTTCTAAAAGAAAATCCTAGTTACATAATGGATACTTCCATTACTATTAAATACATACATAACTGAAGGTAAAAAAGGGTGATTACTGGATTCAGTGTTTGAAATCCTGCTTCTTTTGCTATTTACATGACAAGAGGGAATTTCAGTGTTAATTCCTACCAGCAATGCCTGAATCTTAAGTCTGATAATTCTAACTGAAAATCTCACCTGTAGAGACCAGGGCCATCTGAAAAACTGCTAAGGACATTTAACCAGTTAATAGAAACTAGACAGCCTGTCCAACTATACAATTTGGCTAGATCCTAATTTTGGGTGCAAGTTGTTTAGGATCAATTTCTCTTGAAACTATGAATTCATTTCTTCCTTGAGTTCTGCCAGTGACAGTACCTCTGAGCTGCTCTGGTTTTAAGATCTTCCAGTTAGTCCTACATTTGTATACCACCCTTACTTCATCATTATATTGTGAAGGAAGAGAAAGTGGTTTTTAGGAAGAAACTTCTCTATGTCATTCATAGCCATCTTGATTAAATGGCTTCGTATTTGTGTTGAACTATTGTAGAGCTGACTTCTTGGGATACTAGAGCAAAAAAGACAGGAATACTTTATTTACATTCTTTACCAACAGTGAGTAAAATAATGAAAGTAACTGTATGATATAAAGTGCACAAAGACATTGTCTTATCATTGATGTAGACTATGATAAACTTAGCCTAAACAATTTTAATTGCTCAGATATGACAGTGAGTGTTATGCATTTCACAGTATTGTTCTCTGCTGTAAAAACAATATTTCCTGAGGAGTAAATATGCAGAAAAACTGTCTCAAAACCAAAGAAGAACAGAAAGTAAAAACACTTTACTCATTATTTTAATCTTGCATTTATTTGTTTATTTATTTTATGTCAAGCAGCTCCCCAGTCAAAGCAGCTGGAAGCTGAAAGTTAAAACCTGGCAGTGAAAGAGGCCATAATGTGCTCACATGTGCTTTGCGTGCTCCAAGGGAAAAAAACTGATTTGATTTAGCCAGGTTATGAGCCTGGGAAAACCATTCTTCATGTGCGCTCAGTACATTTCACAATTATAGTAAAATTAGTTTCAATTATGTTAAATTCTAGAAGTAACGTGGTTGAATTCCAACTTTTTTTTCAGGCAGAGTATGTGGTACCCGTGTATTCTGAGTTTTTAAAAAATTGCAAACAAATGAGATTACATTGTGCTGTTTGAGAAACAATAGTGTAGACACATTATAAGAAGTTAATTTTATTCATTACAATTACAATTACATTGCAATTATGAAAGAAACTCATCTGGTGATCATCTTTGGTCCCACAAGACTAGATAATGTAACCTTTTCCTGTATTTCTTCTTTCTTCAAACAGTAGGTGGATACATCCTAATGCCACTCACTAAAAATACCAAGAATTTTTATGCCCCACTCTGATGATTATCTGCCAAGATTACTGCAGCAGACAGTTGTGTATTACAAGAAGCAGCCACTTGATCTGTTTACTCACAATGCTTGTAAATTGACCTTGGATTCCAACACAACTGAAGTGTGCAGATTATAAAGATCCTAAAGTATATGTCTATATTGGCAGTTTTAAGCAGAACTGACTTGAGTATTTTGCACAAGTATTTAAATCTGAATTATCGCCCCCTGCCCCCCCACTGGACTTCATCATAAAAGACATGTAAAGAGCTCAGCTGCAGTTTCCTTCCTTCACTGTTTCAGTTCACCTATTGCAAGAAAATTGCTAGTGTGAGCACAAGCCACTGACTTTTGATGAGACCTCTATTCCTTCTTGTTCAAGATATTTCTAAAAGCTATTTTAGAGACTTTGAAAAATGTTAGCCAAGGAGATGACAGGCTCATCAGCTTTCCTGTGCATACTTATAAAGGTTACCATAGAGGAAGAAAGAAAAAGGGTGGTTTGAGGTTTATACACAGCCTTAACTTCATGGCGTTTCTAGGAAGGAGCTGCAAAACATCAGTATGCTTTCTGTACAGACAATGAGTGTCTGTGGGACTGTACACTCAAAACAAGGCCATCTGAGAACTTCCTACTCTGGTCATTCCCATTCCAGTGCAGGTACAGCAGGAAAAATACACAAACATTGTTACTATGAGAAGTGGTAAGCCAAATTAGCAATAAATCCCTAGCAGCACCAAATATAGTATCAAGACAAACTATTTTTTGGCTCTAGGAAGCTGCAGTAGGTTGTTATGTATGTCTGCATATGTGTGCCTTAGGTACACAAACCTGTACGTTATGGTTTTGGAAACTGGCATTCTTATCCCTCCTAGTACAGCACATGTGCCTGCTGGAAGTGCTCCAGATTTTCCCCGCCCCTGGGGGTTCGTTTGTACTTAACTTAAATAACAGCAAACATGCCTGCCAAATTTTTCTTTGGAGCTTGGCTGCTTCTTGGTCTGCTCTCTGCAGGGCCTCCTTTGTCCCTGTCACAATTTTCCTGTGCTCCAGAGAAGCATTCACAACCCATTCCACATCCAGGGCTGATGCCAGAAGGATCTACCTGCTCTGCTTGTTGACAGCCTAAATATGTCTGCGTTCTTTAGGGACTTCCTGGACTTGAGCACAAGAGTGAACAAATGAAATAGCTTGGCCCTTCAACGCAAGGTAAAGGGGCTGCTGCCTAGTTTACAAGGTGCTAGGAGGTGTTTGAAAACTAATGCACCCTGGCTGACAGAACAGGGCTGGGCGGGACTGAGGCAGACAGAGCTTGCTTGAGGAGTTGATAGGAGCATTTGTTTTTGCAGTTGTCAGGCCTTGTCATCTCCACAACCGTGTTTGCTGTCTGGGATTTGCGTAAGGATCAGCTCTGCTGCTTTCAGTCACATGGTACCTTTCCTCTCAGTCTTTGTCCACTTCCAAACTCTCCTCCTGTATCTCCCTGTGCTTTAGGCTAGAAGCTGGTCAACTAAAGTAGTAAACAAGTCCTTCTGATGCATTTACAAATGCATCTACAAAGAGGGCTTAGATACAGAGATTACTTATTATACCAGCTATTGTTCCTCAGAAGTACCTGGAAGTACTCTGTTGGTAACTGCAAAGCAAACAGTAATAAGAAACAAATGTCATGTGTGGTGTCAGCTTCTCATTTTCATTACTTCCATGAGGGAGAACAGTGAATAATTTTTTTTTTTATTATTTATTGGTGTATAGTTTACTTTTGGTAAAATGTGTATGTGCATTACAAATAACAGTGTGAACTTAAAAGTTCTGGTGTGACCATAAAAATAAGTTGTTCCAGTCCTAAATGTGTTTTTCCCACATTTTGTGCAACAAAGGGACACAATTATGTGTCTGAAGTTCCAATGCTACCAGTCTTTCTCATTTTTATCACTGAGCTCAGGAGGCAAAGATGCCAGTATGACTCTTAGAGCATTTTAAGTGACAACAGTGCTCTAAGGATGTAGGGCAAGCCTCCAGAGAAGTCCAGCTAATGTTATTAAATTTCTTCAAATAACAGTCAATCTAACTTGGTTTGACTTATTGCCTTGGCAGTGCTTTTCTAGAAATGCACTAGCACCTAGAGAGTATCTCAGACCTCAAAACTTTTTCTAATTAAGGTTAAATGCATTCTCTGTATTTTTTAAGTAAACATAACTATTTTTAAAGGAATAATGTGTAAAATTTCCCTTAGAAGACAAAATGATAAGCTTGCTTTTGGTTAAGAGGGGAAAAATAACAGCATCTCATTATGGTAACTTGGTCAGAGAGATGTAAGTTAGTTTCAGCTATACAAGAATCTGATGTCAGCCTGGTAATTACTAGGCAGAGTCAATAACACCTCTCCTCAGTATAATTGCAAATCCAGTAGAACCATGACCAGAACTAAATTGCTTGAGAGCAATCAATAGAAATCTCCTGATTGCATTCCCTGGTGTACATAAGATATAAAAATGAAAACTGTCCATCCAATCAAAAGGTCAACTTCATAAATGAAAACTGCAGCATAAGGCTGGGAAGAAGTCTGTCCACACAGAAGCCTCGCGGTTAACTCTGGCCAGACGTGACAGACCTAAATGGGAAGATTAATATTTTGAAGGTAATAGGCTACATCTACATAAACAGTAATTTGATGCAACTGGAGTGGAGCAATAGATTACAGAGCAATGTAGTGGGGAAATGTAGTTGATGCTGAGTTCCTAATATTTGTTCCCTATATGGTTTGCGGCCCTTAGACTAAATTCAGTCTGTTTTCTCAAACCCGGTATCTTATCACAGGTGGCTCAAAGTTGTCTGAAACATCAATCTTTGCCTCAGGTTTCTGTGTCCCTGGACACATTAGATTTGCACCGGGACTGGAACTTTTGCCTCAGCTTTCTCTGAGAGGAATATTGTTCAAGTATACCAAAAACCACTGTGAGGACCAAAGCTCAAGGGATTAATTTGAAAACCTCTCTATTCCTTGAACTAAAACAATATTGCAGATGCAGCCAAAGATTTTCTCCAGAAACCGTAATTGTTATTTTCCTAGATGCTAGGGCCTCATCCTTCTGCTTTTTCCTTTCTCCATCACATTTTCTTGTACATAAATCCACAAATAAACACATTGTCTTTCATTGTTTTTAGTGCCATGGAATTCTTACAACTTTTTCCTACAAATATTAATCAAAGAGATATCTAACAATTTAGTAAATGCAAGATTAAATTTTATTTATTATTGTGATCACAGTCACAGAGAAAATGAGTGAGTCCGGTGCTTGTGTTGATGCTGTGTTCTTTTTAAAAAAGAAAACTTTTTCTATATACTCTTCAGGAGTTGAATAAAAGCTCTGAAAAGTGCTGAAACCACTTCCCTTGAAACTTCCAGAAAATTTCTGGGCACAAGAGCAGTGAGAGCCCAACTCTTTACTTAGAGCTCTCAAAAATACTATGGAAAACAGGATTCTAATAGCCTCTGAATTATTTTTTAATACCTGCCCCTGGTGGCTGATGCATCCTGAGGAGTGGATAATTAATTTTTTTTTTTTTTTATTTTGTCATTATATTACTCAAATATTTGTGTTTTAGATTGAGTGAAGTGGCAACTGTTATGCATTCTGTCTGCTACTACATCTCCTTTTGAAGGCTTTTGCTGCAACGGATTAGTTTTCTAAGCTGACTGGAGTTTTCTGACAAATCTGCTTTAGCATAAAATTGTTAATTTTCTCACTACATCAAATTATGCTGCCCACACTGTACAAAACACATAATGAAAAAAACAGCAAAAAGCTGTGGTGTGGGAAACATCAAGACTATTTTTGCTTAGGCTCAGTTGACAGAAAATGTTTTCTTTCCAGTGCAAGTCTATGTTTCATTTGACATGTCTTTTGTTACAAGGTTTATGAGCCAAATATTTTCAACAGGTGCCAGATTTAATTTGAAGGGTTTTAGATACCTGTGTAACCCCATAGAAGTAGGAAAAGGTATTTGCACCATAAGAAAGTTTTTGTAGAAGCCAGTATTAAATTCCACTCATCTCTCAACCGAAAAAAAATATGTCAGGTATTGTATTTGCATTATGGTATGGATTTAAGTACTGCAGTCAGAATAGCATAAAAAGGCTGTTAAATAGCTGATAATTTCATCATGTTGGAACCATGAGTAGAACTACAATGCTATGAACATTTTCAATTATCATGCTTAACCTTGCTAAGAAGCTAAAATTAACACTATCAATACAATATGGCGAGAAGCAGCACAATAGCAGCTCAGTATTATCTTGCTTTCTCTCCCTCCCTTTTTTCTTCTTGGCTACCAGAAGGTAAATGTGCAGACTGTTGCCTACACCACTTCTAAATTGCTCAAGCAATTGTTTCCTGCAGATTAATTTGTAATTCTGAATCTCAAGAAGAAGGAAATGGGAGCACGTTCCTCCCCCAGGCCATTTACAGATCTGGAGTTTTGACTTAATCTAAAGCAGAGGCTGAGGAGCCAACGCACACACGAGGAAGGGGAGAGAGGCAACAGTAAAGGTGACCCCAGAGTGTTTCCTTAGCAAAGGTTTTTTTTGTGTACCAAAAAACCTTGTTTCAACCAACGCTTTTATCTTCCTTGGTCTTTTCTCTCATGCAAACAGGCTTATGTAAAAAAGCTGTGGGTTGAATGTGTGCGCACAGTGTACGTACACACACAGGGCTGCGTTTCAAGGAGGCCGCTGTGTGACTGCCTTCTTTGTTTGCCCATGGTTGCTCTGGTGATGATAATTTCCTTACAGAAGGAGAGATTAAAGCAAACAACTTCCACCAACACTGATGCTGTTCTTACTGTCTAAACAGGACAGCTGGAGCTGTGAGCTTTTAAGGTTATTTAGAAATTAAAAGCAGCAGATAGGCAGATTTCTAGAGAGAGTTAGAAAATGTAACCAGTGATCTGAACACTGATGCCTTGCTACTATTAAAAGCCCAAATACAACTCTTTTCTCTAAATACCATTTAAAAATCTGCCATTCCATGAGGACATTCCCCCTCTTCACTTTCTTCTACATTTTGGGATTATTCAGAATAATTTAAACAACTTTTTCAATAACTGTATAAGCTTCCTTTGTTCTACTTTAGTAGTGAAGATTTCTGCTCACCTTGGACTAAGCAGTCCACAATAAAAGAGGTATAAAAATGGAAGACTAAAGGGACCCAGAAGAAAAAAGCGCTACAAAAGACAGGCTGATAATTCAGCTTTTTGCAAACTTCCCAGAAAGCTTTCCAGAGGGGAGCTTCCAAAAAGTGATATTGTTCTCTTCCACTTCACAGAATGGAGAGAAGTCTCCAGTGATAATGAAAGAGAAGTCTGTGTATGTGATTATGATGTGATTTTAACACTACAGAGAAGTCATAAACATTAAAGTAAAAAAGCTCTTGAGAATTTCTGTATTTAACAATTTTCTCAGACACCTGCTAGCAGTTTTCATCACAATAGTCCAGGTTTTTTTTTTTTTGGTTTTTTTTTTGTTGTTGTTTTTTTTTTTGTTTGTTTGGTTTTTTTTGGTTTTTTTTTCAGGTTTTTTTTTTTTATTAAGGATGTTTTTGCCTCTGCTTGTAAATGGGAAGTTAGAATCCCTGATGGCAAGTGGGACTTCAGGTCTCCTGCCTCAAGGTTACCCATTCTGTTCTGCCAAAGAACAGCCTTTTAGGGTTTTTAGGGCTGTGCCCTCAGCACACCAGAAAATTCATGCTGTGGGAGAAGACAAAAGACATGAAATCAAGTTGTGTTGTATCATTTCATCTGTGCATTCTTATGCTTTGATCTAGAGTATCTATAACTAAATGGCAAGTGCATAGTCTCCTGAAAATTGCCAAAAAGTCAATTGAGGAGACAAGGATGTTTAGAAAAAAAATATCTGTAGTGCTATCTCAGGGTCTGCAGAAAAAAATTTTCTCTCCTTATAATTTGGCAAGGATTGGTGTTGATTTTTGATCGCTTAGGAAATTTATTTCCATTAGAGACTTTAGGGAGTATTGTTAAATAAATGTTTAATATTACTGTGGACTCTGGAATGTCTTTGCTTCTGAGAGGTGTTAAATTCCCAGCCAATCTATCTTAGTGCAGGGAGGAGACAAGCTTATCTGTTCTCTGCCCATGGCGTACTAATTGCTGCCAAAATCTCCTTCCTCAGAAAAAAATGTCAAAGCTTACCCTGTAACCATCCATAAGGCAAGAGAGGAAAGCACGAAACAAATGGCCATCAAATTAGGAGGGGTTTCCAGATGCTGTAGAGCAAAGAGAGTCTTCCCAGGAATGACCACCAAGAATTGCCTTGTGTTCTTCTTGATCAGTTTGTCATGGTACCACAAAAGTACAAAAACCATCTGAAATCCTATCTTTTCTATCTATAATGAGGATCTCAATGGTCAAAAAGAAAATTTAGCTGTGTTAAGAGGACACAGAGATTGCCCCTGACCACATCCTGATTCCTGAAAACAGCTGGATGTTTGAAAAAGGAGGTCAGGAATAAAGGACCTGGAATAAAGGGATATGTGCTACAATCAGGAGATTATATTTGGCTGAAGTTTCACCATCTGCTTAAGATGGAGAAGGAAATCTCATTTAGGAATGAGGGAATCTAGGACATTTTTCTTTTATCTTTACTATTTTTCATAGATCTATTTTCCAATCAGAAATATTTAAGACTTCCAAGATGTAGGTGGTATTCACTCCAGCTGCTGGACTAGAAACCTTCTACAGGTCTCTTATTGTAATTGTTGATTTGCCAAGGAATTAACTGTTTATCTTGACTTGTCAAGGAAACAGAAAGACTTACTGATTACAGACTACTGTCTTATAACTACACCATATTTATGTCTAACTCTTATCTATTCTCTTAACCTCTAAATATCTCAACTATTTAAGTCCAGTTTGGTGAGTTAGAAGGCTTTTTCATGTACAAATAAAATGTATGTGTTGGCCAAAGTATATGAAAAATCTAAGAAATTCAAAGCAGTAGTTCAAACATGAGATTTGTGTGTTGAGGTTAAATCTAATATGGCAGCCTTGTGAAAATGTTCCTGCTTTCCTCTTCAATTGTTTGTAATTTGCATGTTCTGTGTGAAAATGATGTTCTGGTGCTGACCTTCACAGAAGGAGTGCTGGTGTGCACTCCTGGCTGGAGTGGAACTGGTCACGGTGCAACTAATCCCAGCCTTCAGGCTGGATCTGAGACCTCCCTCCTGCTTGGCACAGGTGGACTCTGCCCTTGGGTTGGAATTTTAATTGCTTTGTATTGCAGTGCAATTCAAAAGGGAGGGAAAAAAGCAGTAGATACAGCTGGTCAGTGCCAAGCCAAGTTTCCAACTGTATCCACAATCTCCTCTTAATACACTTGGATCTTTTCCAGGGCAGCTTTTCAGATTATCTGATGAGCTTTTAGACCGAGGACTCTGATACAGAAATCTTGCACTTTGAGCAAAATGGCAGCTGTGAGAAGTCCTTGAAATATTTGGACCTATTCTTTATGACATCTGTACTCCGTGGGCTAGAAGAATTTAGTAGGAGGAAGTCAACATTTATGCTAAAGGGGCTGAAAATTGTTATATAGAGCCAAGTATTGCACTAACCAAAAGCTTCTCTTTGTGACTTATTGTTTATATTAGGGAATTTATTTTAATAAAAGAATTTAGAGTTCTTCTGGTGCTGTCCACTGCCTTGAAATTCAAAAGTACTCTACTTTCCTGAGTTTTCTTGAGCTTTCTGAAGTGGTTGTTGAGATGGCTTTATTCCTCAGCAAATGACTGGTTTTGCTTCATACACTTTACCAGACAATTTGTCTTTTCTCTTCATGCTTTCACTTAATTTTTTCCTGCTTGGAGTGACATTGCAATCTGATTTCAAGAACCCTTCATGAGCTTGTTTGTGAAAGCATTCAACTCCCTTTGCTCAGCATGTTCACTCCACTTTACCTGCCCTATAGTCTTGTTTATTATTTTTTAAAATTGATGTTATATGGTACTTAGATTTTTCTGTTGTACTGGATCTTTGAAAGCTGGCAGGATGAATTGCTTGGTTTCCAGTCTTTAATGTTTATCTCCCCTTGGATCTCACCATCTGTTCCTATTTGGCAGTGCAGGTAAATTATTTTTTTTCCAACTTCCTTTCATTTGCCCTGTTTCCTGAAGATACTTCACTTAGCTGTTTGCTTTCTCTCTCCAGATATCATCCAGAAGGTTTTGTTGGTGTTTATTCAAGGTGACGAATCTGACTGAAATTTCCACACTGCATTGTGTGTTACAGGATTTACTTAGAGGGGAGGAGGTACAGATTTTTGTTTTATTGAGGTTTATGTTCACTATCACACCCTCATGGAGTATAGTACAATGATACACACAAAGGTAGGATAGGTTTTTTACCTCTTATCCAACTTTATTCCTCCTAACTTTTTCCACCTGCCTTTACTTCTCAATGTTACACCTTTGAGCACTTCAGCAAGCCACATTACCATTATTTTGGGATTCAATGTCTGTTTTGTAAGATTTCAGTTCTTGTACAGTCCAATCCCAGTCACAGCTACCTGAGGCAATGCCTCACCTCAGATCAGTACCCATGCAATGGAGTCTTTCTTCTTTAAAGAAGGTGCACACTCTTGAAAGAACAGAAAACAATGACAAAACACAGGATGCAGAAGGGAGGCGGCTTTTTTTTCCTTAATTTTATTACCCATCACAGGAAGACCAGCTTTGAAAAACTACTCTCAGTTTTGTATTTGTAAATATTTGGAGGTATAAAACACTGTCTTTCAGAGTTGGTAATATTATCCTTCTATGGCCTTTTACAATGTTCCCTAAGAGCATCTCTACTTTCCTTGTTTTTTAAAGTTGATGTTGAAATCAAATGGGATCAGCTTGTTGTATATGCCTTAATGAGTTACTGAAGGGCACTTAAGGCTCTGCTGTGAAAGGATTAATCTGAATAAAAGCTGACCTGCTGTTCTCTTTTGTCATTCATAACTGTCCTCAGCTTCTCTTCTCAGTCAGACCTATGAAATAATTTGCCAGTTGTTGCAGTCTGTCAACTATGCCCATTAACTAAATTTCCATACAACAGCTGTCCCTCTGTAGCTTCTGTGTAACAAGTTGGTTCTCAGTCCCTTTCCAAAATCAGAACCCACAGACATTTGTCAGTCTTCTTATGAGTGCTTGTAAAGAGCCCAAGACCCAAACTGACACCAGGGTTGAGTGCCCTTCTGGGAATCAAAGTCCTTCCTGGGTACTCTCTAGGATTTTCAATTGTTCTGTCTAGTTCATTAGGTCAGAGATATGCTGAATGGGCACAGTAAATTTGATGTAATGGTTGGTGATAACGTGTTATTTGTTGTATGGCTAAATACAGGGGTTTGGTTTCAGTTCTGACAGACAAGCATTTTTCCCCAACAACTGAAAAATTACTTTTTAAGCTATGTTCTAAGGGCTTTTATTAAGATAATTTCCTTCTTTTCCAACAATTTTTGGCAGCTCCTGTGACTTCATGCAAGACCTTGAGATCTTTTTGACAGCTTAGCAAGAGGTAGTAATTTTTTCTGACAAAACCCAGAGAAGATATAGTAGGTATTGCAGCAGTGTCTGGACAATTGGCATAGGTAATAATTAAATTATGAATAATGACTTAGATATTAACATTCAGTTATGATGAATCCTTAGACATTGATTCAATCCTTAGACATGATTCATAATGGTTTTGTTTCTCAGGTACTGATAATTTCCTGATAATTACTGTCTTCAACCATTTTGCAAACAGCCACAGGTTTATTCTAACAAGACAACCAGTTTTTAGATTGATCATATCTGGTCTTTAGATTGATTAATGCTTTCAGGTTTTTTTTTCCATTTGGCTGATATGTAGATTCTAGACTATTCTCTGAAAATATTTACCAAAGCTGTACTTAAGGCTGTATAATTTATAAAAGCATTTCTCAACTTCAGTGTTCCCTGCTTGATAAAAAAAACCCCTGTCTGCTTCTATTTCCTTGAGCTTAGACTAATGCCTGTGCTTGCTGATTTAGTCAGTAATTTTACTACACTTTAATGTCTATGTGAAATTTTGCTGTAAGAGTGGGGGAAAAAAAACAGAGAAAAACACCAGTTTGATTCTTTTTTATTTACATCTAAGACTTGTTACTTGAGTAAGAAAATATAGATTTCAAGGCTTTGCTGATGTTCTGTTATGTCTTCTGTCATCAAGTCCTGGAATACATTTTAGACTTGGATCTTAGTATTTCATGAGATGTGTTTCTCCTACTAATGTACTTCAGCAGCCAAGGTAAAAATGAGCACCTGAATCACTGCATGCTCTCATGTTTCATTTTCTGCAGGTTCCCTTTGCCCTCCTGTGTGAGTTATGCACTCACACCTCTCAGCATTGGCAGAATGGAGGTAGAGCTGCATGCACTAGGCACTCTTTTGCTATTGAAAAACACTTTACATCTCAGTCCTCTAATGAGCTACACTAAACCAAAGCCAGAATCACCACACAGTATCTCTGAATTCACTACATCAGTTGAAAACACTGTTCATACCCAAATCAGGGGACCCTGGTGAGAGCGTCAGACATACTCTTGTGTGTTGCAACTGGTTGGATTAGGACATGAGTGAATGCATTTGTGCGTTCTCAGCTGGTACAGATTTTCGGGATTTACTGCACTTGTAACTGCTGAGAATAAGCTCTTCTAAACTACATACATTTTAGTCCATTTGTTGTATTGAAACATGTTTTTCACAGAAACTGGAGAAGGTGTCACTGCTTATACAGTTGTGCTTAAATAGCTGAGGGAGCAGAAGCAAGACAGAGGAGGGGGTGAACAGATGACAACAGTGACCCCTTAATCAACTTAAACTGAAAAAAAAAACAAATACAAATGTTGACATGGGGATGGCCAGGAGCCAGGGATGAAATTCTGGCCATGCTGAGCATGAAACTGGAAGGAATTTCCTGGGTCAATAAATCCTATCCCATGTTTTTCCAGGAAAACATTCTTGAACTGATCATGGTCCACATTAAAGTTTATTTGGTCCATTGACCTGCTACCCTTGAAAGTCAAACATCCCAAAGGACTTCATTGGGCTTTCATTTCAAGTGATTTCATTTCAAGTGATAGTTCAACAGAGCCATAAATATATACAGAAAGTTTCCAATTAACCCTTCCAACCAGTGCTTTCCCCACCATACCCTGATGACATCCCAGCTGGCATCCTGCTTCTTAAAAACACACCTGCTCAAAGTGCCGCTCCATTTTGTAGGGAAGCAGTAGAATAGCTCTTCAAGTTTCCATAAGAGGGTTTTCTGTGCATTGAAAGACTTGCCCCAGTGCAGCCCCACAAGCTTTGAGGTTGAAGTGTCTGTTTTCCAGCACTAATGTGATGCTAGGTAAAGATTTCTTGTTCCTTCTTTTTCCTTTTCCTGACTCTACCTTGACCCAGACTGTTTTCTGATGATCAGATTTTTCACAAAGCTAAAGGACATTGCTGAGAGCCACAGAGGTTAGGAACTAACCTAGCCTACATTTTTACAATTTTTTCAGTAGGCCCTGTGCTAGTAAGGGTAGTTATTGCTCCTTTCTCTATAGTCTTCTGATTTCTTTCTCAGACAGCTCATACCTATCTCACAGTTGTCCTAATTTCCTTGCCAGTCTTGGAGAAAACTTGTCAGCTGGGCTCTGATCTGTGCTTTCCTAAAATCACACATCTGTGTGTTCCAGCTTTCCTTTCAACATATGATTTTTTAAAATTTTGTTTTTTGATTTTGAATTTTCTATATACTTCTAAAAAAGTAGTAGGAAATTAGCTACTGTGTGCTTGTGGTAATTTTGTCTCCATTAAAATAGCTCCTAAATTTTAAGCTGGCAACTTATTACAGAAGTCAGTTCTGCTTTTAGATGCGCACCATCTTTGTGCATTCATGTAGATTCACCAAAGTGCATTTGAAAGGTTCTTTATCTACCAGTTTTAAGAGGTTTTCTGCTGAAGGACTGAGGAACAGAGGCAGGAAAGGATTTAACTTTCAGAATGCTGCATGTTTTGGAGGAATGTTAGATGGTAATAAGTTCTGAAACTGTTGTTATGGCACTATAATTTCCAACCTGGAATAAGCAGGGTAAAAATGTTACTGTGTAAAAGTGATTGTAATATTCATTGGAACTTTAATCTTCAACTCCCTATCTAGCCTCCTTTCATCAAATATTGGGACCACCCAGCTATCTTGTGCTTCTGAAAATTCAGCATAAAATTACTTTTTTTTATTATGAAACACACATCCTTATTTAGTTTTCTCCCAAAAGAGAGCTGAGTTTAGTGAAGTTTAGATTTAGTTTAGATTTTGCTCTACGGCAAAATCTGTACAAGAGGAAAGAGGGGCAGTGGAGTATATGGCAGACTGAGAGTATTTTATGCCATGATGATATTGTGGGTGATAAATTCTTCCACTCCTTTTTTGCTCATTAAATAACAACCTGAAACAAAAGTGGAGAAAAGCAGCACTGGACTCTGGGCAAATTCATGGAAGGATCATAGTTTTCTTTCCAAGAAAATGGAAGAAGTAATCTCTCCATATTTTTGTGAGAAATTTTTCCCACCATAAATCCAATTTATTTTTGCGTTGATTTAGGCAAGGTTCCTCCAGAATATCTCTGAGTGACACCCTGTTCAGTTTTAGCAGGTTAGTCTCTTGCTGGCTTTTTATTATCTCACACAGGCAGCCCTGAGCAAGGTTAAACACTAATGGTGTAGATCTCTGCCGTGTCCATGTTGCTTCTGCTTAGGGAGCCATGATTTAAGCAGCTAAAAATTTGATTTAAACATTTAATTTAAGGGAAGGATGTGTGTGTGTGAGAAGTAATGTTGGCCAAGCCTTCAAGACTGCTGAATGCCTTAATGTTTCATGTTGCAATGAAATCCTAACCGGACTATGCCTTGAGTGGTTTTCTGTTTCAGTGAAGAGAGTTCATATAGTTCAAGTCCTAAGGTTACATTAATAAGGCAATACGTTGAAAACACAAAGGCACAGTGTCTCTAAATAAGCTACACTGAATCTATGCTTGGAATACATGATTTTTGGCTTTGAAAATCTTTTGAGGGTCTTCCATACCTAGGTACTTCAGTTCCCACTTTTAACGATTAATTGATCGATCCATTTCACATTATTCAGTGTTATTAACAGTATTCATTCTCTTACAGATGTGAATTAGCATACTTTCTTCCTAGAACTTTACAGGATACACTAATAAATCTCAAGGAAATAATGAACATAGATGTCATGGAAACCAGTCTGGAAAAATATTCTTTATCCCAAAACCAATGTTATAGGACTAAGTAAATATTTGATAACTCACAGAAAATATTAGGTTTTCCAGCATTCACTTACCTCTGTAAAGTGCAGAAATAGCCCCTTTCTTTAAAATTTATAGGTGTATTTTTTTTCATTTTGTACAGTACCACAATATGAAATGAAAACTAATGTCAGATGTTCTATTGGAGATATCCACATCTGCAATAACAAAATTCCAAATGCAGTGAAACACACCTGATTTCAGATTTGCTTGCAGTTTTTGTTGAATTTGCTAATATCAGTGACCAATGTACAAAAATGAGCAAGTTTGAGGCATTTTTCATAGTCATTACATACTGAAGTGCTTAGGGGTCCGGGAACTAGTGATTGTGCCTTGGAACTTGATAGCTGTTTTTGGCATTTCACTGGTGCTAAACAGAAAAAGAAGTCTGGTCAAAGACGTGAACATTTCCATATGTCTCCCGAGAACTAGGACTGGTTTCCCTGGTTTGGAAAGGAATCCTCCAGAATGACAAAGAGATGGTAAGGATGTCCTTTCAGACTCTATATTCCAGAAGACTAAAATGTATTTAACAAAACAGTGCCAGCATTTCATTTTAATGGACATCACATGTATTTCCCAGATTTTAAAGTCTTTCTTTATTATTATTTTTATTTCTCTTGGCAGAAAGGTTTCACAGACAACATATAGAAATTATAAATCTGAGCTGCTCTGACCATTCTCATCTTACTATGGTAATTACAGATATTGCATCTTAATATAATTTCTCTCCACATTGCAACAGAACTATCTTAATTTTATATAAAATAGAACATGCAAATTCAACTTTGTCCTAGCTCAATTTATTATAAAAATTCTTGCTCATGCCATTGTCTTACTGAAGCATAAAACTTTATTTGGGCCAGGGAGTACTACCTGAAGATTTTATACTGAAGGGAGCTAAAAATCTAGCCTATAAATCTGAAATTCAAGATTCTCTTTAAAGCCATATTCTTGGAGTCATTTGTATGGTGTGGAAGAAACTGTTGCTGGCCTCTCAAAACAGGATGGGGTGAAATGAACGACTCTATTATTTGGCTACACGTTCCTGCTGCACATGGGGTTGGGCCCATACCCGAGAGTCACATTTCTTGGAAACTAAGAGGAAAAATCTTTATTGCTGCTAGAGAGGAGGCCACAAGAAATCCTGCAGCTGAATGCCCTGGAGAAAGCAAGAGTTTTTTCAATGTGTTCAGAGGACTACAAATAAAAGACAGAGGCAGTTGCTGTACTCTTCTGAATAATTATTGATTGGCTGATACACTTTAAGGATAAGGACCATGTCCTGCAGGCACCACAAGACTGAAGGTAATACTATATAAAGAAAAGAAAATCCTGCTCTTTCCAGAGCTTGGGCAGGGGATGCATATCTGGGTGCTTCTGAAACAGGGCTTTATTAAAAGAGTGGAAAAACAATATTGTGAAAGCCAGAAGGTGTAGTCATCAAGGACAGGTGTATAAGTCACTTAGACAACCTCTTAAACAATGTGCTTGAAATTTGATAGATGATGCTTGAGTGAATTGAATTGGGTGAGGGTTTTTCATAATAAATATTTGATTAATTACTTACTACTTAGAAGACGAAATAAAAGATATACAAGACATTGTTTGTTTAAAATTAAACCAGTTCTCAACTTTTCTCTTTGGGAAGGAGTGAAAGGAGCAGGGACATTGAATTTTTACTTCGTATTTCTAACGTTTTTCTTACATGGAGTTTATTTTTCTTTTTTTTTTTTTTTGGACAGTGTAATCTCCCATTTTGTAGCCTGCTGTCATTTACAGCATATATATATTTAAACAGAACAAACCCCTGAAACTTTGTGTGATGCGAGCGTATCTCATATTTGCTAATTTATTGTTGTTTTCATATCCAATTTCCTTCTCTTCTTTTACTGTTCAGAACTCCCATCATGCCTGTCTGGATAGTCAGCTCCTTTTTCTCTCTGTAAATCAGAGGAGCATAAGGCAAATATTTTTGTAACACTAATATAGACTTAAAATGGACCAGTCCCTTAAAAATTGAGCAGAACCAGAACTCATGAAGTGCAAAGAAAATAGCACAGAGAGGGGCAATGGGAACAGTAAGCTAATGAAAGGGAATAATATTTCTGCTCTTGTTAGCAGGAATGATGCAAAGATGGAATTGAGCAACAATGTGCATAAAAGAAAAAAAAAGTATCTTCCAAAACTCTTCCTGCTAAAGTCCTATCCACTCTCACACCTCCCATCTCATAGAAAGAGAGAAGGTCAAATGGAGAGAAAATAATTTTAAAATAATTTTAACCATCTCCACCAAAACAAATAAACAAACAAAACAGGAATCTAAATGTGCTGGTTTGGGCTGAGGAAAGATTAATTTTCTTCACAGTGGCTGGAATGGAGCTATATTTTGTACTTCTGCTGAGCACAGGGTTGATAACAGTGAGATGTTTTTGTTTTGCTCAGCAGGGCTTATACAGAACCAAGGCACCAGTGCTGCCACACTGGTGAGGGAGTTGGGAATGCATGAGCGGTTGGGAGGAGACAGCTGGGACAGGTGACCCCAACTGACCAAAAGGATTTCCAGACCATCTGACATAATAGTCGGTACAAAAAGATGAGAGGAAGAAAGAGAAAGGGGAGAATGTTTGGAGTGATGGCATTTGTCTATGCAAGTAAGCACTACACATGATGGGGCCCTGTTCACCTGGAGATGGCTGAACACCTGCCTGCCCATGGGGAGCAGTGAATGAATTCCCTGTCTTGCTTTGCTTGTGTACATGGATTTGGTTTCCCCTATTAATCTATCTATATCTCAACCCAAGATTTTTCCAGGTTTTACCCTTCCCATTCATTGTCTGATCCCACTGATGGAGGATGAGTGAATGTCGACCTGGGGCTTGGCTACTGGCTGGGGTTAAGCCACAACACCCAACAAAACACAAAACAAACAAAAAAATGCAACAAAATTGTAGTTCTTTGAATTTTTTTTTTTATTATGTTGTGAAGTGTGTTACAAAAGAAAAAAGCAATTCTGTCCAGATCAGGGGAGAAAAAAATTCTTTTCTCCCTACAGATTGTTTTCTTAATGTTGTGGGTTTGCTACTCTTTGCAGAATATTTTACCTAACTTTCATCATAAGGAGCTGATTCAAAACAGATTTCCTATGGAGAATATGCAATTATAAAACTAAGCTAAGTAATAAAAAATAGAAACAATCTGCAGGATTTAAATACAGTTAAAGATGTCACCACCTTTTATGTGCAAGTAGCAGGAGACAAAAGAAACAAAGCTAAACTGATGCACAAGTGAGAAAAGTCTTTAGGACATTAAGCCAATTCAAAACAACATGGAAGTAATCAAAAGTCAGTCAACAAGCCAAATAAATCTTTGTAAAAGAAAACTAAATATTAAATCTGAGGCAGTTTAAGGAATGGATGATGGTAGATATAATGTGTTTACAAAAGAGTCTATGAGATTATAAAGCAAGATATGAAATAATAGTGTTGGTTAAATCTCAAAAGGTTTGGGGGTATTTTTTAGCTAGAATAAGCATCAAAAATTTGGCTGCTTTTCTAAATCTTCTCATGGTTTCAAGAAGTTGACAAACAAAATAAAGCAAAACCAAGAAAACAAAAAAAAAAAAAAACACACAAAGGAGGAATATACACAGGAATCCTTGCGCCTTCTTATTTCAAGTGTCTCTTTCCACCTGTCCTTTTATATTTGCTAATGCTTCCCAGAGATACATAAAAAGTGATAATGACTAACATTTCTTTAAACATCTTGATTCCTAGGTAGCATCTTACTTATCATTGTTTACATGTACATATCCTTCCACCAGAACAAGTAGGTCATTTTTAAAACTTCTAGTTAGGGAAATATGTGCGTTATCACCAAATATATTCTTATGTAGACATAGTGGATAGTTGATATTGAGGAAAGTGGATAGCTGAGGAAAAGTAAAACATTTGGATTTTTCTTTTTTAATGGGGATGAGGGAACAGGATTGATTCAAATAACAACAGTTGCTTAACTTGCTATCAGAAGATGAAAATGCAACAAAATGTTATAATTAGAGCTGCACAGGAGAAAAGGAAACCAGAGGGATTACATGTTCTGCCTCTGATTTAATTATGGGTAACACACAGGTGTTACAGCTAAGGCTCTAGTACAGCAGCTCTCCTGTAAAATGTGGAATTAAGACTCTTAGAGGCTGAACCTGGACAGCACTGTGATCAGAAGTCCTGGCTTCCCAATTATCCTCACAACATCTTTTTGGTGCATGCCTAGAATGCTCCCAGCTTTCCTTTGCCTGCATTTCCAGGTCTTATCCCTTTACAGAACATGGCTTACATAGATTCAGACACAGGAATGTTCTTTGCTGCTTGCAGTGACTCAGCTGATTTTGGGACAAGAGTAGGACCTAAAAGGAGCCAGTAGGAATCTGAAGATTGTGCCCCTAGATTGTGTCCCTATATTTTTTGTAGTGAATGGGCTTGGAGAAGCTAAAGGAGTTTTATCTTCTCCTTTGTCCCCCTTAGAGTTTCCCAAACATTTATCTTTTTTCCCATTCTGGGATAGAGGTTGCTAAATCTCCAGATGTAGTTGTATGTCTGCACTTCACACTATCTCTGCATTTTACTGTGTGGAATGTGGACTGTCTCCCTACCTAAAGTAGAGCTACAGGTACTCCAGATACCATTGGTCTTCCTACTATCTGTATTTATATTTGACATACTGGCCAAAGCGAGGAGTTGCCTCCTTTTAATACTATCCAAGAATAACTTTTAGGATACTTTATGATAAAAGTGTTTATATACAGGAGAAAATTTGTGTACTTTGATGGTGTGTTAGTCATCTAATTTCTTTGTACAGATCAATGTTTCATTTGCTTAATGTTAAGATTGCCAGAAACGTAGCTCCCAGTCCTTCACTGTCTATATTTCGCTCTTCTGTTCCAGTTGTAACTAGATGACTAGATGACCTTTAAGATCCCTTCTAGTCTATGATTCCATGATCATTTGCTCTGAATTATTCTGAGAAGCAATCCCTCCCCCCTTCTGTTGGCTATGCAGTAAGTTTAGGAAGATTAACATCCTAAATTCAGTGCCTAAAATCAGTTGTGTAAATGTCGCTCTTAACACTGTTTCTGCTGTAAAGTATGTAAAGCAACAGCAAACACAGGGTATTACCCACTTGTTCCCAAAGTACTTTGTGTCAGCAGTGAGAATGACAGCTTCCACTCTGAGGAGAAGGCCCATTGGATCCATATGCTGTAATATCTAGGGAAACACATCAAACTGGAAAGAGATGAGCCCTGGTAAGAAGGAAAATGCAGACAGCAGACAGAAAACAATTGACAGTTTCCATGAGCAGGAAAATTATGTAAGCTTCAAAGTGAGATCATGTTTAGAGCCTGCACGTATTTCCACAGCTATTGCCAGATATCAGTTCTAGGAATCTGTAAACAGCAAAGACCACATCTTAGTTTTGGCTTTACTAGACATCTCTTTCCATGATGTCTTTAAAGGACTAGGAAGGAACTTGAAAAGTTTAAAGGGGTTATGGTACATGAGCATATTCTCAAAGTTTCTAGCAGCAAAAGCCACAAATCTAAGAACGTGAGTTAAAGAACTCATGATTTCAAAGTGAAAGAGGATATGCAGCCAGTTGTAGCCAATTTAAAGTTATTTTTGGTGAGAGCTGTACTTTTATTGCCCTCCCGGATTTACTCTCGTTGCAAAACATGTGTTCCATATTTTGCATGTCTGTTTTCCCGGATGCTTAAAATCTATTTACCAGCCAGACACATTGCAAAAAAAATCATCCTCTGTAGGTAGAAAATGTGACCCTGTTCTTTAAATATAACATTAGGCATAGGTTTTAGTAATTTAAACTTTTCATTACTGAGCATTTCCTTGGTACTGACTGAAAATTTCCATTATGAATTATTGTAATTTTTTTCTACTTCTAATAACTCAGTTTCAGTCAAAATCAGTGACATCTATCAAGAGGGGATCACAAGTCTACCTGCTCTCTGCCATGAGTGCTGTACAATTGGCAGGTTATCTGTTAGACTCTTGAAAAAAAAGTACAAGGAATTAAAGTTGCCGGGAGTTGCAAATAGGTGAGGTACAGAGTAAACAGCTTGATTCTGAGAGCACTTTAACAAATATGAAATAGCTGTGTTCCTGAAAAATCTTGAAGAGGTAGAGGATGCATCCAAACGGTCCTTAGGTAGAATTTTACCTAACAGACAGTAAGAGGACTCATTCAGTTCAGGTATATTTTAGGTGAAGAGGCCTTGTGAATTGTAATGTCCATGTCTGTAGCACAGCTGCATAGTGGTAGCATCACTCCAGGTTTCAGAAAATTTTTGCCCATTTGTATAATACTCAAGCACCAATTCTGTGAATCACTGGGGGCTGACTGGAGGCTAAGGGAATTTCATTTCTCGCTGTCACTCAGTTGGCCTTAAGAGTACTCCAGTCATAGAAAAAAGTAACCGCCACAACAAAAGGCTGATGATTTGTGGCTGATTTTTACTATTTTCTGAAATAAAGAGGATTTGGGAACAAAACTACAACAAAATGTATGTTACTAATTTATAAACTACAGAACAAAGTGCCACATTCTATTCTTTCTATTCTTTCTATTTTCATTTCTTTTTGTCATTTTTGCAGGTAAATATTCATAAAGTATTTATCAACAGTCTCATTATTTTTAACTAGAATGTATTATGGAGACAGCTGAGAAGCAAAGAGTTTTCTGTCAGACTGTAGTTCATCTTCAAGTGCAGTGTATACTGCCTTCATTACTGAGAGATTATTTTGCTTTTCAGGATCAGTGTGAATAATACCTAATAATAGCAACCCATAATATCCAGACCCAGACCATTAAGGACCACATGAACAGCCTTCTATTGTTTTTAAATCTTTTTTTACCCCTTCTCACAGTCTATATTTTCCTAATTTGTTTGATATTTTAAATATTTTATGATTGATTTAACACTCCTTTCCAAGTAGTGCAGAAAAGGCTCCCAGAGTTCAATGATTGTTTCCCAGGATTGCTCAGATTAGCCTGCTAAGGACAGGTGCTAACTTTCATTAGCCCCTGAAGAGGAAACAAATTTCTACCTCTTGCATTTCTTACAATCCTCAAAATTGTGAAGACCAGGCATACAAGCGTAATTTCGCTGGATGTTGCATATACAGAGAATTCAATCATGCAAACACTTAAATACATGCTTGACTTTATAAACAGGAACAGTCCTATTAAAGTAATCTATTACTATTTTTATGGTGAAAAAAATTTTGCATTTAGAACTCCCCAAAATTAATGCCACCATTGTATTTTTTAACTTAATTAACAGATATAATTTAAATATACTTAAGGTTTAATTGCAGGTTTGCCATTGAAAGAGTCGAAGAGAAGAGTTATGAAGATATTCCTGTATTCTGGAACCCATGGCAAACTAATTATGCTCCTTGCCATTGAAAGAGTCGAAGAGAAGAGTTATGAAGATATTCCAGTATTCTGGAACCCATGGCAAACTAATTATGCTCCTTGACACGGAGAAAACTTAAGCCGCATGATCTTTTATTTGACATGAAACCTACAGTGCCTTACAGCATCTAATTAAAATGAAAGAAAGTAAATGCTATGCCAACAAAACCAAAGACTTTCAAATGGTCTTAGAAAATTAGTTGCTTTGCACTTGTCTGCTGGGGTAAATAATGAAAAAAATACAATAACCTTGAAACATGTCTGAGATAAACAGCCAAATCCTCTTTCAGTGATCATAAGACGAGTACAAAATAAAATATGAAGTGTAACTTCAGCCCAAGAAGAAAATTTAAAACATAATAAAAATCCAGGAAATGCAACTGTGAAGGGCACTCTATGACAGGAAAATCTGTGTGACTGTACTATTCTCAGTCAGAGAGTTTTGATGCAAAAGCACATATAAATCCAAATCCAAGTGCATAAACTGCCACACTGCCTAACAAAGAGAGGATCACAACCACAAGGATGGATGTCAGTAGCACATGCTGCAAACTCCAAAATCAGGTCAGAAAGCACATGCCAATATTGAACCTATGAAACTGCCACCAAAGTGAATTAGACAGCATGGCAAACAATGATTTATTCCCAAGGTCTATACACTTGTATTCTGGATGCTGATATTTAAACAGAAGGGCTGTGTCAGGTTGGAAGGAATGATACAGCGCAGTTTAATAGCTACATTTCTGTTGTTACAGGAAGAAAGCTAATAACTGAGTATCTGTAAAGGCTTTCATTATTATTTTGGTGGAGTATGGGGATTTATAAAGGTCTTGTTTTAGCTGAAATTTTGAATTACTTAAGTACTTACTTTTTAGCAGTTGTTAAAACTTTCTCATATGTTAGCATAATATGAAATTAGATAAATGGATGTATTATGGGATGATTCAGGGTATTTCAGAAAAGTGTTTTTGTAATGATCATATGCATTGCTTGAAAAGTCTCAAAATTACACTGCCTTGTGTTACAAAAAGCTTATTCTTTCCATAATGGTAGCTTGATAGCATGTGGGTGGAATGAGTGGTTCCCAGGGCATTAGCAAAGTGCTAGCATAAAATATTTTTGTTTTCTGTAGTTGTTCATTATATCTTGAAATAAAAGAGCTATTGAATTGTATGCACAAAAAATATATACATCAAGAAATTGTAATTTGCATTTTTGCTATCATTCATTAATACCACACACAGTCACTTGTTCCCAGAAGCAAAATCAGACACCTCTTTTGCACTTAATACACCACATAATCTGTCTGGGACAGAATGGTATTTCTATTTTTCTAGGATGCCTATGTAAGCATCCCAGCAAACAGACTCAGAATGCCTCTTTTTCGAGAATAACAACATGTACCGATTTGGAAGGTATCTCTAGGTGTTGTCTAGTTAATCTCCCTGCTCAAAGCAGGGTCAGCTGTAGCAGATTGTCCCTCAGGATTGTATCTCTTGATATGACAGCTACTCCAAGCCCTTAACCATCTTTGTGGCCCTTTGCTGGACATGCTTTGATATGTCCATGTATCTCTCCTCTGAGCAGCACAGAACCTGACCAAACACCTAGATGAATCTCTAATCCAGTGCTACAAGTTCAATTTAGTGTCCACCAGGAAACTCAAATCTTCTGCCACCAGTGGATGTTGGTGCGTGAGGTAATTCCACCAGAAGTTCATGACTTTGTGATTCTCTTTGTTGAAATTAATGACATTTTTGTTACCCTTTTTCTTCAGTATTTTGAGCTTCCTCTAAATGGTAGCACAACCATCTGAAGGTGGTTAATTCCCCTGTTTTTTTATCTTTTGCAAGCTTGTTGAGGGTGCAATCAATCCCACCAGCAAGGTCATTAATGATGTAGTTAAATAGTTCTGGCCTAGGATCAGGCCTGAGGGTATACCATTGGGACTGGGCTGTAGCTGGACTTTGTGCCTCTGCTCACAAACCTTGGAGCCCAGCAGTTCAGCCAGTTTGCTATCCACCTCCTTGCCTGATTATCTAACCCATACTTCATCATTTTTTCAATGAGAATGTGATGGAAGACAGTGTCAAAAGACTTGCTGAAGGTGAGATAAACAATATCCACTACTACCCTTATCCATTAAACCAGACATTTCATTGTAGAAAGCTATTGGGCTGGTCAGGCATGATTTTCCCATTGTAAAGCCAGGGTGATTACTCTCAATCACCTTCCTTAATTTTCTCAGCTGTTTACTCTGAAAACCACATAAATGTTTATGAACTTCACCTTCATAATTATGATTAGTTTATAGCTGTTATGACATGGTAATTGTAAAATTCTTACACAAACCAATCTCAGCATTAAGAGCATGATCTTGATGTAAGCATGGAGTCTGTGGTTAACAAAAAATGAGAGTAAGATGAAGTGCAGACAAGATTTATACTAAAAGATGGGTTTGGAAATGTTATTTGGAAACCAGTTGTCTATCTTTTCAGGCTGGTCAGATATAAGAAATGTTTTCTTTCTCCTCTTTGCTGTAGAAGTTAAATGATTAACATGATGTGTTTGGCTACAGCTCAGCAACAGAATCAGTGAAAGATTATGATCTCTTCATAACATTGCTTCCCTAATCCGTCTAATCAATGTGGCAGTATTCCTGTAAGATTCTCTCTGGGCTAGCAGCTGAATGCTCAAGCAATGTGAGGTTGCAGCAGCACAGAAAGTTACATTGCAAAGAAAAAATATTTTCAAATTAAGATAAATCTTGTTTACACACCACGGGAAAAGGTTTGGACAGTTCAGATAGTTCAATTATTAGAGTTACCTAGAACAGGCTGCAAACCCCTTCTATAAGAACATTGTCATATTTTTCCTCTCTCCCTACCATTTAAAACAGAACAATAAAACTATCTCAATGTTTCTTTCCTTTAACTATCTCTAACAGTATACAATATATTTACAGACTGACTGCAACTGTTAATCCACAGTTTGGTGTAAAGCTCTGCTCCCCCCAGTTTTTGCTGACTTCTGAGGAGTCTGTTTTCCAAAACAAATTTCCTTCTCCCCTCTATGTGCTGCATTGGAACTCTGTCTGCCAATGCAGCCCAGTGTCTGCAAGTACTGTCATTAAGAACCCTCTGTTTGGGGTTCATAATTCAAATGTTCCCATTATTCTTAAACTGAATTAGAAGTAATTTCTTAGACAAAGAAGAATTTCCATAATCACTCTTGAATGGTTTCTTTTCTTTTGAGCACACACAATATTTGGACAAAAAGTAAGTTTTCTGGAATAACAGAAATTTTGAATATTACTGGATTTAGATTCCACTTCTCTATTCTTAAAGCACCAATCAAGATTTTTCAATCTTGATACTTTATTTGAGAACTAATTCATAATACAAGTCTTAAATATGGTCTAGATAAAATGGTTTACAATTGCTTAAAGAAATCATGTTCAAAGAACATTATAAATATTTAAGTCTTTATTTTTATTCTGAGTCCCACGGTTTGAAATGTTGTCTTAAAAATGAGGTAATTTTTTTTTCATGACGACGAGAAACTTGCTTTATGAGGGAATGTTGTTCATGTGAGCTAGAGTGTTCCTCTGAAATTTTGTATCACAGATTTGTTATTAAAGTTTCAAGTAGCTTTGCAAAAGAGTGCCACTGTTTTGGTGAACTTAGTGTGCTACTGTCATCTTCCTGATATAGACTCCACCTTCAGTGGGCACTGGTGATTCAATATTCAAACATTACCTTTTCCTTACTGGCACCCATCATTTTATGTAATGCTTCTGATAAAATTGGCCACAATGTGTAAGATCTCACATAATATTGTATTACAACTTTTATTGGAAATTGTGTGTTGTAAAGGGTTTGAGAAGTTCCAAAGAAAAGGGAGCTTACCCTCAACCTTTGGCATATGGACATCCCTCAAGCTGTTGGACACACAGAGCAGTAAGCAGATGATCTCTTATGCAGTGGTTGCAAATATTTTCTAACTGCAGATTTCACCCCATGTTTGTCATATGTCTTCTGATTTGGTGTAGTGTGACATCATGCAGAAAAAAAAATAGCTGAAACTCACTACTGTACTGCAATTCTTTACCAAGAAACAGAGTATCAATAAGAAACAACTCTTGAGACACTGTTGGCATCCTTATTACTAAGCAGAATGTGTATAATCATAGTGTACCACCTGATAGTCTTTCCTTGTTTCACAAGGTATATCTATACGTTGTCATTCTCTAGGACAAGAATAGGTGCTATGAATACAAACTGAGGACTATTTCAGTTCTGTCTTCCATTGCCCGCTTGGGTGGCTACAGGCTTTGCTGGAAGAAAGGATATTTTTGGATCCAGAGCAAATATGGCTGAAATAAATTCATAAAGATGCACTGACATGTGAGCTCTGAAGATGTGCACATCCAGCAGAGCTGTTAAGTTGGGGATCACCAGGGATGGAGACCAGGCAGGGCAGTCCAGGAGCCAAGGCAGATAGCAAGGCAAGTGGCACCATGCCTGCTCCCAAAGGACGCAGGCATCAGGAGTCCAGGCAGGGGTCGGGTGTGCTTGGGGCACTGGTATTTTTCTACACACAGGAAAAATAACTCCCTCAAGGGTGCATCTCCCTGGGGAGACAGAGCAAGACGTGACAACCCAGGGCAGCCCTGCAGCTTTTGATAAGTTCTTTTATAGATAGATAGATAGATAGATAGATAGATAGATAGATATCTGTAAATACTCATCATCTACTGACTTTAAGGAAATTAAAACAACAGATTAGCAGAAATAGACTAGTCAATGCTTCTTTTTATTAAAACTTATGTCTCCTATTGAAGAAAGGTCATCATCTGTCTGTTACGCTATTATACAAGCATGCTGACTCCAGAGGGCACTTACACAGGTCTGCTAAAATCCAAGCTCTCATTGCAATCACCAGTGCATGCAAGACATGTGACAATTTTTTTATTTCTTTTCTGAAGAAAAATGGCTACAGTGATGCATCTCTATAACATTTTCAGTGTTCAGCAAAATGCATATTTATTTTTGCCAGACAAAATCTTGCTTGGTTTAATAAATGTTCATGTGCACATATGTGGTTATCTTTTTAGAACAATAAATAAATAAACACAATGAGGCCATATTTTCTAAATTAAATGCCATTTCCTACAGTTCCTTTAGTGGACATACCTTTTGCACATGAGGAGGAATTCAGACACCATAGTTAGGCAGAGAGCAATCTACAATCATTTTCTCTGAGCAGAAAACAGACATTTTCTTGTAATATGAACATCAGTTGGCTTATTTCTATTTTTTAATCAAGAAACAAAACAAAAAATACCCCAAACTCAAACATCAATCATCAAAAAAACAAACAGAAAAAAAAAAAAAAAAAAAAACCCAGCCAAATCATCAAAAAAGCCCAAGACTCAGGCTGTGCTGCATTGTTATTTTCACTTGTAACTAGAGTTACTTTTTCGGTTTTTTTGTAACATTGTTAACATTTCATATTGTCTCTCTAAGCAGTAAAGGAGGACTTGGAAATATTTGCGTGTGAAAGGCGACACAGCTGTTATAACAGAAAGGTACTAAAGTGTAATGTGTAAGCAAAACATTAAAATAAGTTATTATTTGTGTGATTGGAAGGGGCCACTAAATATCAGGCACTTGTTAATCATCAGTAATTCAGAACTACAACTCAGACTGGAGTAGAATACTGGTAGCTCTTTGCCACAGTAAGCAAACAGGAAAAAACAAACTTTTTAAACAGGAAAAGTTCTAAAGCATTAGCCCATGGTTGATCTGAAGAAAAGAAATAATGACAGGTGATTTTTTCATGTGTGATATTTTCTTAAATTCTGCTAACCTCCAGTAACAAAATTTCATTTTATTTTCTCAAAGAAATATAAACTCCCTAATTTACCCAGAAAGTCTTTCAATTAACAGAAGGTAACTCATTTTGGTTCTCAATCTGCTTGAGAATTTGTGAACTTAAAACTAGCAACTGCTTAGATATCTTTATCATGACCTTACAGTGTTTACTTATGACACTTACAGTGTTTACTTATAAGAAAACACATCACCAGCCATTACTGTGTATTTTTAGGGCCAGTTCTTCAAATTTTAAAGCAATGAACAAGGGAAGTAAATTTAAAATGGAATTTTATTCTGGTGCTCCCAGCTCTCAAAACATAGCTGTTAATAGAGAGATATCACAAATTCTCGGTCCAACCATAATTTTATCTGAATTTTTATACCATGTCTTTCCTGGAAATATTTCAGATGGGATAAAGATTGGCCTAGCAATAAATAATAAAGAATGTTGAGGTTTTTGGTTTTTTTTTCCCCTGGGAAAACTGACCTGAATCAGCTGTTTAAGCATCTAGGGTCCAAGTCAGATGTGCTACAGCAGATGCATGTAAGGACAATTACTGCAGTGGGCTACTAAGGGGTAGGAAACCTCCTGGAAAGCACTGCCTCTGGGAGTGCTTTGAGGTAGTGCTGAGATCAGGAAAGCCAAGGCCAAGTTTCAGAAAGTAAAGGAAGTAAAATAGTGTGAGGGTCACCTAGATCTGAGTACCTAGCCATTCATGAGGACATTCAATTCCTTGAGGAGAAAGGTGACATTTATTTTATACATGCAACCAACTTGGGCCAGAGACCTCATGCAGAAGGAGCAAATCTCTGAGCAAATCTATTCAGTCTGGGTGAGAAAAGTGTAACAAGTTTCAGTGGCTGGAAGTAGGCAATTATAAAATGTTGGAGTTTATCACCAAGATCTTAGGTGAAAAATTACTATCAGGAACCTTGGAGTCAGTTTACTCTGAAATGATGTGAATTTTAATTTGTTTCCAAGAGAAAGTCTATAATTTTTTTGTAAATATCTAAGGTAAGTAGTTTTTTTTCCTTCCCACTTTGGTATCTTTGAATGTTATACTTTGCCTTGAAAATATTCTTTCATGGACCTTAATTGCATCTCTCTCAGCAACACCATGGAGCTCCCTGCATGCGCTTAGCAAAATGTCAGTATTTTTAAGACCACTAACCAAATGGTCAGGAACACTTTTATTAGTTTTCCCTTCTCCTACCGTGTAGTTGACCAAAAGTCTTTTGGCAGAATTTTCTATCTTTTCCTGTCCTTGTGGAGTAAGAAGGCTGGTGGAAGTACAGCCATGGAGAAAATACAACTTCGATTTCTGACATTTTCTTGTGTTTAGAATGAAAAGGACCACATTTTTTTGAGTGTGAAGAAATGCTTCCAACACACTAATCGATACAGTTTGGTAGGGCTCATCTGTGTAGGAATATTATGCTTGGTGATACCTATGAACCCTCTTCATTTAAGAACACTAATAGGACTGGTTTTCACTGTTTTTCCTCTCAGTCAACAGGTCAACAGATATGGAGATCCTCAAACCTGCAAATAATTATTCTGCATTAATTGACTTATTATGGAATCACCTATAAGTTAAAGCAAAGGCAAATGTATGGTATTTAGAAAATAAGGCTGGATAACCTCATCTAGAACTGCATGTACTTATTATGAGTCTAGTTTTATATTTTCCATCAAGAATCTTAAAAATAATCTGGAAAGATAAGAAAGTTATAAAATTATAGTAATTTTCAAAGATGAATAGTGATAGAAAGACAGAAGGACACTTGCTATGGATGAATTTTTCTGTTGAGAGAGAATTTACTTCAGGATAAATCTTATGGATTTTGACAGCTACTTTCAAATACAGGCACTGTTTTTAATATGAGGTTGGGTATGTTAATAAGATCTGGTACATAATTTAGGGTTGCTAAATAATATAAGATGCTTATCTTAATTCATGGAATTCCTTTTAAAAAGCATCAATATTCACAAATGTTTAATTAAACATATGAAAAAAGTTGTCATCTTCAAAACATTCTCAGCAATGACAACCTGAATAGCTCTTTGACTCTCATACCTGCTCTACTTCTCATGTTAAATTTAGAGAAAGAATTTCATATATATGTAGCAAGCTTTGCCACTACTGGTAATAGATGATTAGGATAACATTAAATCTTTGTGGAAATCAAGTATAACTAATTTGCTGTAGGCAAGAGAAAAATACATGACATAAGAAGGTTTCACTTTACACAATATTTGCAGCTAGGCTGAAAAATACAGGTTTTCAAATGTAAAGAATATCAGCATTAATAAGAGGCTATGGAATTCATTAAGGATTGTTTGTTGTTTTCCCCCACCCTCTGATATTCTTTCTGCTTTTTTTCCTGCCATCTACCTTATGTTCAAATCAATACCATCTGGTCTTTAGAAACACATATTTGTAGAAATCCTGACTAGTTTTCCTTCACAAGTGGGTGAAACTCAAAATAAAACTGTCTTCCAATCCATAAAAGAAAGACAGACCATGTTTATAAAAGAAAAAAAAAATCATTTTGTGCCTCTTTAAAGGATTCTTTATCCTGACAGTCCCTGTTCAGAAGTAGCTATGGGAGTTACTTTTCACATAACTTTGTCCACCGCAGGATAACTAGTTGACTTCTATGCCTGTGACTTCCTTTGTTTTAAAAGTGCAAGTGTGGTACTTCGTCATCACCATTTGCAAGGGTTTACAAAAAGGCATATTTTTAGAACAATTAGCTTCCTATGATGTAATGGGCATTTGAGTAGTGTTGTGTTTTGGCTATTACTCTAACTTAAAACCAAAACATTCAGTAGATGATTTATGGCTGTAGGATTTCCTTTGCTCTCCAGAACATGATAGTCTGCCCCATTGTTCACTGGAGATTGGAATTTGTGATTTATAGATATGTAATTTCAATTTTAATGTTTCGTCTCAAAAATGAGAATTTCCAAGAGGGCCACAGTTTCTCCCTCAGCTCTGTTAGTGAAAGAGCACTGGAATTATTCTGGCAGGTCGCAGTCATTCAAGAAATGTGTAGCACATTCCCATGAATTAATTTCCCCATATCCCTAATAATGGCCTAACAAATTTAATCTCTTATTATAATGGTAAAGTACATATCTGTCATACCTGGAACCACTGCTCTTTGGAAATATACATAATATTGATTCTCCTGGCCAAAACCAAGGGCACACACCTTCTGTAAAAATTAAACTTAAAAAACCTAGAAAGGGCAATCTTATGCAGGTTGCTCCATTGTTCTAATTTTGTGTCCTTTATAATTACATAAAGTTGTTTAAACTAATGTGATTCACAGGGTTTTTTAATTATTTGGGGTTTGGATTTTTTTTTTTTTTTGTTTTGGTTTGGTTTTTTGGTTTTGTTATTGGTTTTGTTTTTGGTTTTGTTTGGTTGTTTTTTTGTGATACTTGGTTGGTTGGTTGAGTTGGTTGGTTGGTAGGGGTTTTTTTTGTTTCTTGTTTGTTTGAGTGTTTTAGTAATGTAAGTAAACCAGCGTATTTTCCCTTAGTCTTCAGAAATTTAGTTTTTGGGGGTTTGTACAATGGATGCACACACCTATACAGCAACAAACTTCTGGCTGTGGCTACAAGTTTGCACCTGTAACTTATGAAATATCAAACAGTAAATGGCAAGAGCCTGTAAAATCATGCTCTTTCATGTGGATCTGCCAGAGCACAAGGCTGGTGCCACAGGTACCATCTTAGGCATTGAGTTCAGTCCCTTGCAGGCACAGACCCATAAGTCACAATAAACAGACTCCACAGAAACTTTGGATGTGTTGTGACACACCTACAATCATGAAACAAAACTAAAACCCATAACAAATTCAAGACTGTAAAAAAGGCTTCTGAATCCATACCTGGCAATTATTTCAATTGAAACTGAGAAGTGATAATTATTTCAATTTATCACTGAGAAGTGATAAATTTCAGTGTCAGCAAGAACCCTCATGTCTCCTTTCATAGCTGATCTGGAAAGCATCAGAAGAAACAAACTCACCCATCAAGTTTCTCTCCCTGGGCATGCATCTAAAGTATAAAGGTTTTCACAGCCCTGTGGAAAGCTATCAGAAGCACCAAAATTTTATGAATATTTCAAATAATATCAATGTATCGACATAGCAGAGAGCAAGTCCCTTCCTCATGTTGCATTCTCTGACAGATGCTAATACATCACAGGCATTAAAATTCACCTTGCAATTTTATGTTCCATCTTCAAGAATTTTCTTCTATCATGCAATTCTTCTTGTAAGCCTGGCTACCCTTTCATTTGTAACAGACAATACACAGTTTAGCTGCAATTTTTTCTATTACATATATTCACCTAACATTTCTTGCTAATTTTGAAAAACAGAATTTGAACTGAGTTGAAGTAAATTTTGTTTGACAAATTGTGAGATCCTTTTCTTACATGTTGGTCCTTTTAATACCTCTTTCATATTGTTATTGTGTTTTAACTTTAATATTCTATTAGTATAATTTTTTTTTTTAATTATTGGTCTCATATGCTTTTAAGAATTGAAAAGTTGTATCAGAAATGTTTTGAGATTTTTTTGCCAGGGGAAAACTTTTGGAATGTGTGGTAATTTTCAGGATGACCTGGAAAGACATTTAAGGCATTGAAATATAACTTATCTGCTTAAGTGGTTACAGAGCTTCTTCTGAAGAATATATGATGTCTATAATGATACCATCAAATTCCAGAAGTTGAGGAACAGTTGGTGGCTTGAAGTGTCCAGGGGTACAGAGGATAAGCAATGTTTGATTTTGAGATCCTTGGTAAAATTGAAATTTTTGTAACTTATATGTTGTATTTTCATATTTTCAAGACCATAAGCTCTATACATAGGCGGAGTGTTCATGTTCTAAAATTATGCAATACACTTATGCTGGTCATGTATTTAGAATAGAGGAAATTTGCAAATATTACAAGTATAATTTCTAGTCTACTGAGTTGTGTAAAAAATTCTGTCTGGCAATGATCAGCAATAACCCTGGAAAACTAAGATGTTTTTGTGGCATAATACTATGCATAGGCACCAACTCAAGTCAAACCTGTTTTGTAATTTTAATGCAATTATAAACAAGTTTTGCTGTTATTTCCTTTAACTCTAGCATCTGTGTTTGGTTGATTTAAATCATACTCATGTTTCTCAAGTGAAACCACTAGCTAACTAAAGCCAGTTTATTAAAATGTTTGTGTTCTTCTGTAAGTTTCTAAGAGATTTACAGAACATCAATTTATAATTAGGAGGGGTTTCAAGCCAGGGTTAGTGCAGGGAGCAAGCAAAGATTGGTACTTTGTGGTTGTAAATGTTCATAAAAATTCCCTCAGAAAATACTAGAAAGTCTTGCTTCTTCTCATCTCAGCGCTACAGAATGTGCTGCACTTTGCTGAAACTCTTTTAAAAACTGCATTTTGGTTCCTAGGCTGCTACAAAACCTACAAAAACTTTATTGAAAGGTTAATACAAGAATGGTGTGTTATAACATGGTGAAAAAATGATTAGAGATCATGATGTTTGCTTTGAAAAGTCTTTCTTCTGAATTCAAAAGATGTAGTAGTTTGCAGAAAATATTTGCGGAATATTTACATTGATCTTGGTTATTTTTTTAGAGGTTTGGGCTTTAAAATGCATTGCTTAAATTGTGTAATTTGTGTTTCTGGCTGCACAAATGTGTAATATGTTTTCTAGGCAAAGATTCACAGTGTGAGCAAGGGTATGAGAAGCAGAAGAATGGGAAAGAGTTATTTCTTAAGATATTACTGCCAAGACATGGTCTTGTAAACTGCTTACTTATTGCCTATTGTTCTTGTACACTTTTTCTATTCTCAGGTGTAGCCACTGATACTTAAGAATTTTAAAGCCTGAAAGGGACCACTATAATTTTCTACTATCTGATCATGGTTTCAAGATCTTTCACAGCAGCAGACTAGCATTTTTCTGATTGTTGTTCTGAGTAATCGAAGCCTTTGCTACTATACCCCTTCCAACCTAGTATTTGACTAGCACATATATTCCAGCCATAGGAAGATTTTGTTATGCCTTCTTATACGATCAAGCCATTTATTATCAGATACCACTTTTATTTTTCAATACCTTGTCACAAGCAAAACAGAATTGGATTTTTCTATGCCTTCTTCTACTATAGAACCACTTTGAATCAGCTATCACTTTTGTTTGCTGTCACAAGCAAAACAGCCTTCAGTTGGAGAAACATATTTGATTCATCATCAGTAAACATAAAGTTCTGATCATTGATTTGAATGCTGGGAGTGGGGAAAAATACTTTATATAGTCTTTTATATAGCATTTATACAAGTACTTAGATAAACATCTGTTGTTCCCTTTTCTTAGGCTAGTTTTTATATGTTTTCTGGAAATTGTGCTCAGTCCATCTGAGTTCACCCACGGAGGTAAAGGTGGTATAGGAACCTGAGATGCTTTGTCCAGTGGCTTTCCTGTGTTCTGTGACCCATGGCTTCTTTCTGCTGGCTGATGCTTCACAGATTTCTGACACTCCATGTGCAACTCCACCTGTGACTCTTGTTTGTGCTCCAGAGCACATCATCCATAGGCTGAAGGTTCTCCAGTAATGTACCTACCCCCTTTTGGCACGAAAACCACCCCAAGAGTGCATATGCCAGTATTTATCCATATTGTCTGAGCAGGACAGCACTTGCTGTTCTCATCAGACATACTTCATTATGCAGTTCTAAAGTTTTTGTTTTTTTCCACTGGCACTTAAATAGATTTTAGCACTAACTGCAATGGCTTCCATCCGTCCTTCCAATCAGGTCACAACCGTGACACACCTGCTCTTTAAATGTTTAAATTCTGTCCTTTATACAATATATGCAATAATACACAAAAATAAATCCATTATTGCAGACTTTTCTGGATAAAAAAATAGACTAAGCTCATTAAGTGTCTCAAGGCCTGTCTTATAGACAACAGACTTTAACTGTACTTACTTTCACAGAATCATAGAATAGTCTGAATTGGAAGGGACCCAGAAGCATCATCAAGTTCAGTGCTTTAGTGAATAGCCCATATGGGTTTTGCACCCACAATGTTGGCGTTATTAGCACCATGCATTGTCAAATCCTTTCTAAGTTTTAAACATAATTTTTAGAGACTTGAATGTGACATGCCAGTATACTGCTATTTACCATGTGTACAAACTCCAGTCTCAGTATTCAGATTTAAAATTTTCCCTACTAGGATATCTGCCATTATTGTGGTTGCTGCTTTGCTGTGCATTTTAAGCTGAGGCTGATGTCCTGTGATTTACCTACAATTAGCACATTTTTCCCTTTCTGAAGAAAAATTATACAGCACTCTTGGGACAATTGGGATGTTCTGTAGAAGTTCTTTATTCCTACTGTTTTGAGTCCTGCTTGATTTAGAAGCTGTGCTTAATAAGACTGATAATCCATTGCTTGAGGGCCTGCAGCTGGGGTAAAAGCTGTCTTACCCTGCAAATTCATTTGTGCAAGTAAGTTGCAAGCAATGTCTCTTGTACTTCACTTTTTGAAAAATCAGGGATATTAAGAGTGTTTTGTACCAGTCTTATGGGTTCAAACCAGAGCAGTTTTGCATAATATGGAGGTAATAATCCTCTCAGAGACCACAGGAAATGTTTGCTGGCCTTAAACTCCATTAGACATCTTGCAGTGAACTTGGTTAGCATCAAATACCAATTATGGATAATTATATTTCAGAGATTTTGGAAGAAAAGCTATCCAAACAGTTCTTTGGCTTGGCTTCATAGGACCACTTGTAAGTTCAATGCCTCTAGTTTAAACATAGCAATATAACTGCTAGCTTGTGACTTCCATGAGCCATAGCTTGCTGGAGGCTGGTGGAGCTTTTCACTGTAGACTTGCCTCCTGCTGCTGCGTTGCCCAGGCACAAGCCTCAGGGGATAGGATCACTCCTTTCCAACAATTTTTATTCTTGCTGGCAGAGGTATTGGAAGGGCTGACACTGTTATTCAGGTCTCTAGGTTGCAAGGAAAATAATTAAAATGTATAATGTCAGTGGGCATTTTTTTATTCTCCCTATTACCTGATTTTTCCACTTTCAGTCAACTTATTACTCTCAGGGTAGGAGAAACTTGTTTGCTATTGCTGTTCCAGTTAAAACAAGAGAAATTAAATAGTTTCTTCCAGTGGCCTGGAGCACAGCCTCCTGTAACTAGCTAATTGGCCTCCTATAATTATTGCCCTAGTTGAAACACATTTACTATGAGATGGGAGGTTTATGTAGGTCATCTGGTTTCTGGAAGAGTTGGACTGTACTTAGGAATGAAACTCATTTGCCTTATCACTGACCTTTCTGACTGGCTAACATTTTATCAATCAAGTAGGAGAACTAGTTTTAACAGATTTAGAGCTTTAATGGACAGTGCTGTGTGAAATAACAATCTTTCTCTGCATATTCATTTCAGGCAGCTGTTGATGTATGTATGTATGGTTATGCATGGGCCTATGAAAGTTTGACACCCTCTGGGAAAGTACAGCCTCAAGCTGTAAGTCAAGACCGCATGTAACAGCTCAAGTGGGTATACACTTTCATTAGATGTATGTAAATGTAAACAACAGAAGTTGTCTTGCTTCTAGACTTTGACTTTCAGCTTTTTGGTTTATTCTTTAAGATCATCTGTCATGCTTTCCTGTTTCCTCTCTGGATAGAGATACACATCTCAGATTAGAATTATACCGTAATTTAATTGTTTTAGAAATGAAATTATGTTTATCATTAACCGGTTTTGAGATTAATTGGATGTGTAAAGAAACTTCAAGTTCTTCTGATTCTTAAGCATTTTATTAACAGGATTTCTTTGAAATACAAAGACCAATTCTTCCATTGTCTCCTAAGACCATTAATATCTAATCTTTTAATTTGCTTTTGTTTGGAGAGAAAAAAAAGCCCTTATCAATATTAAAAACTGTTAGCTAATTGTTTTCCATTTTTATTTTCTTAGTTAACTTTGGCTTTAAATTCAATACAAAGTTTTTATCTGATTTTTACCTTTGTCTATAGCAATATTTCACTGGGGTGGACCTATCTTAGAATCACAGAACACACTGAGTTGGAAGGGACGTGTCTGGATCACCAAGTCCAACTCCTGGCCCTTCACACGGCCAAGAGTCACACCATGTACCTGAGAGCATTGTCCAAATGCCTCTTGAGCTCTCTCAGGCTGGTGCTGTGACCACTTACCTGGGGAGCCTCTTCCAGTGTCCAAACACCCTCTGGGTGGTGAATCTTTTTCTAATATCCATCCTAAATTTCCCTCAAACCAGTTCAGACCATTCCCTTAGGTGCTGTCACTGCCACCACTTAGAAGAGATCAGCGCCTGCCCCTCCTCTTCCCCTCAGGAGGAAGTTGTAACTGCAGTGAGGTTTCCCCTCACTCTCCTCCAGACTGAACAAATCAAGTGACCTCAGCCGCTCCTGACATGGCTTCCTCTCCAGATGCTCCACCATCCTCAGGGCCCTCCTTTGGATGCTGTCTAATCACTCCTAGGCCTGCCTGGAAATGGACTCCATTGGTTTTTATTATGTGCCATAGGGGCACTAGAAAGCCCTTTCCTTCATTGGCAGTCTGAGAGTTAAAGGACTGAGAACCTGCACAATTATGGATACAAAATTAATTCATCAGAGCAGGGCTCATTAGAAACCTATGCGTATGGCTAGTTGGGCTAGACAGTATTCTACAGCAATTTACAGATTTCCTTTTATGCCAAGGTACCAGCCAAAAGCCTTGTATGCACACATCAGGATCCCAGTAAATTACACTGAGAGCAATCAGATAATGTTGTTAATATGACTCACTTCAGTGCAATTTCTTTGCTCCTTCCTGTATGATTAATTACAACCAAATTGATGTTGCCAGCGATGATTAATTTACAAGTTGAGATGCAGAGTAAATTAGCTAAGCAAAGCTGAGTTGGTATTGCCCCCCTTTTAAGAAACTGCACAAGGGATCACGATTCACAGCTAACCTTGTGACCCTTTACTGTATTTGCATAAGAATTGGCTGGGTTGAATAGCTGCAAACATACAGTTTATTATTTTGAATAATAGCTGTTTAGAAAAAGAAATATTTAGTTTAGCTAAATCAGAAAACAAAAAGCATCTATCAGGCTTCTACTGAGAATTTTCTAATTCAAATTCATGATCGGATAATATGAAAATGATAAGCCTTTGATAGTGAACTGAAGATGAGGATCATATTCTTGATGAAATCCCTGAATTTCTCTGAGAAAAAAAAAAAGCCCATAAATAAAACCACTGAATGAATAAATATATTACAATTAATAACTGCTTTTACTTTACTGACAATAAATCTACCCTTTAGGAGCTACAATTACTTCCCATGTTGTATGTAAGTCAGAATGATTGTCTTTATTTTGATGAGAGACTGTCCTAGGGTGACTTTATGATGCTTGTATCCCAATTGTCTGTTCTGTTTATGCTGGATATTATGTTCTGCACCTTTAAGACTGGTTCCAAGAGTGAAGTGGGGGAAAAAGAAGCGCGAGTTTGTTATCAGAAACAGCACTTGCTCCCCCGCATTCCTGCTCCTGGATTGTGTTGTCTGCAGCACAGACAGTGGGAGAGAGCTCTCCTTTGCTTTTAGTTAGTTTTTTTTAGCTAGCTGAGGCAGGGAAGTTCCCAAACTGCGGCTTTTCTTTTTTCTTGAAACTGATCAGCCTTGCTCTGGACTGAAAATCCAGAAGAACACTGGCAGCTCACAGCTGTGGCCCACCCAGGACACTGCATTTTCCAGCACTGGAGGGACTGATAGAGACTGAGTGAGTCGAACTATACCCCATGAAAAGGACTGTCTCTGAATTTGCCATCTCTTCAGAACAGCAAGAGGTTCCATTGTTTAATATTATTCATTTTTCTATGTTTGTGAATACTTTGCCTGTTAAATAAACTTTTTTTTCCACTTTTCTCCAAGAAAATATTTTCCTAAACCAGGTGGAGGAGGGGCCACTTGAATCTGCTTTTTAGAGGGACCCCATTCAGAGGTTTCCTCAAAAATTTGCTCTAAACTGGGACAGAGACTTACATTACTGGGCATCACTGAGTATTTGAGCATCTTCCACATATAATTAATAAAAGTAGTAGATTTGAGGGGCTTGCAGAGGCTCTTAGACTACAAAAATCAGATTTTTAAAAATCAATTTCTTGTGGTGTGTAAAGTGTACCTTAATTTCAAAATTTAGTCTTTCTTATGAAGAATTTTCATCTGATGGCAAGTGTTTCTGATGAAAGAAAGGAGTGTCCGGTTGCCTACTTTAGGCTCTTTTTCCACTTCTTTAACTTTTTCTCTTTTTTTTTAACAGAGATATTGATTGAAAAATTAAGTACAATTTTACTCATAGCTATTTGCAGATACATAGCAGGGGAGCTCTTGAGGCTTTGAAATCAAGTGTTGAAGAGAGGTAAGATGTGGAATGAGAACTTCTGCTTAGTATGTGCCTTTCAGAGAGAAAAGTTTTTCATCCCACCTCACACAAATTAACTCAAAGAAAAACTCACTTCTGGTTATGAAGGCCTCACAAACCAGTGCACTGGATGCAGTGCACTTATCAGTTCCTTTGCAAGTTCTATCCTTGAAGCATCTGTTTCAGTACCTGCCATGCTGCCTGACAGCTATTTCTAAGTGACTATTAATGTTTTTGAGTGTTCTGTGGCAGTCTCAATGCAAAGGGAACAATGTTAGGCTGAGCAGCAGCAGGATGGATTAAAGATTCAAGGGTAAACGTAAAAAGAAAAATATCCAAAAGCTTTGGAAACACCCAAGACAACATCCATGTGTGCTAGTCAACTCTTGCTTCTCTCGCACTCCATTTTTGAAACTGTTTGCCTAGATAAACAGACAGTCTTTGGACCAAGAACTGCTGTGTCCCATGAGAAATTTCTAACCCCTTTTCTGAGCAACTAATGTCTCCCTGGTCCACCGGATACATCCTTTCTTACCCAAAGAGGAACAGCTCCAGTAGGCAACATAAAAGGAAGGCCCATAAGAAGACAGCTATTGCAGCTATTGTTTAGTGGTAGTCAGACAAAGGATCTGGCCTTGTATGTTTTATACCTCACTAAGTATATAAACCCAATCTGTTTGCTCTTTGGGTTTCACGTACAGGCTTCCTCTCTCCCTCTCTCTGACACAGACAAATGCATACTGTTATGAAATTCCTGGGATATATACCATCACAGAAGGGAAAAACTAAAATTTCAACCATTGTGTGGGAAGGAAAGGCTACCTCCCATCTATCTCTAAATCTAATACCAAAAAGGATACAAATATCATTAACTACCAAATCAACCTATAATCAACCTTCTGTATGCAGTGATAAGAAAGCAGGCCTCTATAATTTTAGATTTTTTTTTTTAATAGCTTACACTGTTGAATGCAGAGGGACATAGTACAGAGGAATATCTAGAATAGACTTTTAAAATGTCTTAGAATGACCTAGTCTGGATGGAAACCATATATATTTGAGTAGCAAGGTGCTAGAAAATTATTCAAACTGAAAATGGAACTTCACTACTCAGCTCTAGGTAATGATATATGGGACCTTCAATAGCCACACCTTAGTGGCTCCCTCCATATAATTTTTGGTTGCTGAGAAATGCTTTTTAGTTGCTGTACATCCAGTGTCCTAACATTTGTAGCCCATGGGAGCTACAATGCATCAGTTCTTGCCTTGCAAAACTTCTCTGAAGCCATCAGTTACACAGAACACAAACTCCTATTGAAGATTATTTGGCTGTTGATAGCACACATAGCCTACATTAAATTTTCAAGTTCTTATTGGTAGTGCTTGGAAAAAAAAACTAACTTTTTTCCTTTTGCCCTTTTTTTCCATAAAGCAGAGAATCCAAGCTGTGTTACATTTTGTAATTGACAGTGTGTGTTAGCTCATTGAAATGAAAAAAAGGTGTGTTCTCAGAAAACACACCACACACATTATATGGATATATAAATACCAGGGATATATGCTGGCAATACATGACTCTGGTAGACCCTTCATACTAGTGTGTGTTTCAAAGAACTGCTGAATGAACTCCTATCTGTTAATGCTGGTTTTTGGATCTTTGGAGTTAGGCACAATGTCATTAAAAATAGACAGACTTTTGTGTTACATCAGATTAAATTACTGATACTTCTTAGCAGAGTGATGGGCTAGAGAAAAACAGCTGAGTTCAAAAACATCTGGATGATTTTAATAACAGATTTTGAGAAAATATACCTATCAGGTATTTTCACCTGCATGTAGAAAAAAAATCTGTATGCTTATCTTTATATTCCTCCAGGTCAAATAGAACAATGAACAACTGGATTGAGATTACTGAAATTCAAGTCCTTGTTCAAAGCATAAATGTGTTTTCTGTGTCATTTTATGATATCCATGTAGCAGTTTGGACCTTGCTAACCTCCTTGTGCTGTTGCAGAGGCCATCTGTGCAGGTTCCCTGAGGGATGGGCTCTGCTGCAGTTTGTTACACAGAACTCCCTCTCTCTTTTCAAAATCTAGTGCCCTTTTTAAACAGGATAATAGTGAAAACCTTTCCTATCAAATGTACACCATTTTACTGTTCTTCAACACAAGCTATTTACCACTTTCAAATTAGGTTTATTTTGTATATCCCAAGTCTCTCTACTTTCTGAATCTGAAGTGGGTGAATATAAGGTGCTCTCTGCACACACCATGTAGTCTCAGTAGGAATGCAATAACAGGGAGAGGAAAATTGAATCTGTGCTAGCATCAGATTAATGTTTCTTCTGAAATAATATGGTATTAATAATTTATCTCTTTCACTATAGTAATGTCCACCTCTCACAAAAGAAACATCACCACAAATGGCTTCTAGTTCCTGATTCTTGGGTACACCTTGCAAAAAGCCAAAAGATTAAGTTCATAATAAATACACATTCTCATATGTGCAGTCAAGATTGAGATAAGGAACTTTTATTTCCTTATCACTTCTGCCAGAATCATAGCTCTGGATGTCAAGTCAAAGGCTTCTCCAGGGTTTGCCATCTATGCTAAAATTACTGTAACCTCTTCTGCATGGACATGGAGTTCCATTCCAAAGTGCTATCAATTTGGATCTATTCAAAGCCTTTAAATCCTATTTAAATTAATACAGATTAGTAATATTTCTCCTGAGGTGCATGTAAGATGCAGACAGAAAAGAATGAACACCCCTTTTTGGATTTAAAATACAGCACACACCAGTGTCCTCTTCTTGGGAGCTCAAGGAATTTTGAGACCATGTTGGAGTTATGCAAATGATCATTTTTTCTCTTTTTGTGTTGATAATGCAAAAACACCACAGACCTTTTAGTAATCACAAGAACAGAGAAACAAATCCATAGAATAATTGTGTAAGCAAGCTGCTGAGTTTGTAGAGGTGGACATTCTTAACCTCCATGTATGGATGGCCCATAATGCATGTTTTCTTTTTGTCCTGTCTCTCAGAGGAAAGGCTTATATGTTTACAACACCAGCAGGAAAATTGCATTTTTGTGCTTTTCTAATATTAATTTGTTGCATCCTGGGTTTTAGGTTCAGATTTGGGGTTCTGGTCTTTGTTAGCTTACCGGTTCCATGTATCCTCGTGCATCCCCGTGTTTTCCCTCCCCCACAGAAGTTAGCCCCAGGCTGCCTGCCATTGGGTCTTCTCCCCTGCCACTCCTGTGACGACTCTCCTGTCCGGCCCCGGGAGCCCCGTGTCCGCCCCTGTTGTGTTCCCATTGGCCGTTGTGGCAACATCACCGCCACGGCGTCTGTGTTCATTGGGCGGAGAGCTCCCATCCTCCCCTGTCCCACCCCTATATCCCTCCACGGCTCCCTAGCCTCGGGGCCAGATTCGTCCAAGCAAGGCTGGAAGCGGGCTGTGGGGCTTCTCCATCACGGCTCTCGCATCCAGCCGCCACACGGACAGATTTGGACGAATTTCCTGCCTCTTCGTTTCCTTCCCTCGTGCCAGCGGCGACACATGGCCAGCCCACCCTGGGGCGCAGCCACAGAAGCGCCTGGAAGTAGCGGTGGCACTGACCCTGATGAGAAGCCGAGGCGCCAAGCCGCACTCTCGGGAGCCGATCGGGGCTGGGAAAAGTAATGCGCAGCCACTTTAATTCAGTTATATGGCTATTTTAAAAAGCACAAAACTGCAAATGTAAAGCAAGGGCTACTTAGAACACTCCTTTTGAAGAACAACATTTCTAAAATTTTGTAATTCTAGACTGAAAAATTGTTGTTATGTTTTATACTAAACCACTCAGACTGGAGCAGATTTGAAATGACATTTTGTTTCAACTTCTGTATTCAATAAGCAATAGCACCGTGATCCAGCACCCACAGGTGGTTTTACAGTGGTCTCTTCACTCCTTGTGCAGCACTTAAATATTGTACATCTCCAACTCCTCATACGGGAATAAGATGTGGACATCCAAGGGCCTTCTATACTAATGTTGATAAAGACTCAGGTTTTTTCCAACAGACAAATAATTTATACCCTTAAAATTATATGAATACTACTACTCTTACTAGAAACTGACTCAAAAAACTAGCATAACTACATATACAACAAATTCTACCTTGCTTTTTTCCCCATTTATCACCAAAATCTAGTGACATATCAATCTCATTGGGTTACTGTAATATGGATATAACAGGCAAATTTTTATGTAAAAAATAGTTCAGTGTGATCAAACTAAATTTAAAATAGGCCTATATTAAATTAATAGTAGGTTTATAGTGCACAATTGAAAATTAAGCAACTTCAACATTTTTATTTAAGACCTGTTAAATTAGTCCATTTATCTCATTTAAAGTGTATACTTTTTGCCTCCTGCCAGTACTGTATCAAATTAATTTGCAAACAAGTAGCCTTTTTTTTTTTTTTAACTCTGGTGTTCAGTAGGAAAGTCAAAATTTTTCATTCTTTTCTAAATTCATGTTGAGGTTTCAGCAAGGAGACTGAAGTAACCATGTCCTTGCTGTTACCTTATATGACAAACCTTTCCTTTCAGGTTCAGTGCTAGTTCAAGTGAAGTTTCAGGTTATATTCCTGCACTGTTGTAGTTTTTTCCCCTTGGTTCAACCCCAAACAAAAATATGCTTACACAGGCCTAACTGTGAGATTATGTAAACACAGAAAACATGATCATAAACATGGGGGTATTGAGAAATGTAACAAGATACATGGTATGGTGATCTGGGAAGAAATACAACCCTTGAGGCCTGGAAAAACTCAAGATTTGCATTACTTCTGTTGAGAATCTTTCAAGATCTCTCCATATTAGAGCATTTAAATCTCTACTGTAGTAGAACATTTAATACAATATACAAATGTGGGGCTTTTTTATATTCTCTGGCTGACATAAATATTAGTTTTAAACAAGGAGTTATGGTCATAACCTTTGGGTCCTGTTGGATGCCGGGTTGGTTCAGTTAGGGGTTTTAATAAATGTTAATTAGTCAGTTCTCTGTACCCCCATTTTCCCCTCACAATGGTCTGCTTCAAGCTGTCTACCATAGGAGCTTTTATGTGTCCATCTTGTAGTCACTCCTGAATTCTTCCTGAAAGTTCTGTGTCAGTCACCCCATCCTTGCAATCCCATTTGTCCCAGAACACTGTACCCACCTCTGTTATGTTCCCATAGGTTGCCATGATCCACATCACTCCCCTGTCGTCTGTCCCTATTGGGCGAGGGGGGCTTCCACCCTGTGTGCCCGCCCCCTATTTAACCCAATGCTTCCATTGTTCAATTGCCATTTTTTGTCCTCACGTGCTACCTGAGAACAGCCACTCCAGCCACTGTAGCAGCCACGCAGGAAATGAAAGTTCTCAGCCATGCAGGCAAGGTGTGCCTTCTCTTGTCCCTTTGTCTCCTCTCAGCATACGGCTACGAAAGCTGCATTACCCACCCTGGAGTGCTCAGCGCTAGAGCTTCCGTGCACACAGCAGCTTTGGTCTCACGAAAAGGCAGAGCCCCAGCTGCCCAAGACCGGAGCGAAGAACAAAAGCTGCAGGGTCCCAAGACAGATTCAGTCTTTCCTGGGAAACTATAAAGATGTAGTTTTGAAATTAACTTGCACCAAACTAACTGGGGTTTTAAAACCTTGTTTTTTATTGTGTCCACAGCTAACAGTCTTGATTTCATATGTAGAATACTAATATTTAAAACACAGAGAAATTTTTCTAGATTATTCATGCAGAATATTTTCCTCTCATATGAAATTTCATCACCCCTGCTGGGCTATACCTGACATGCAAGTCCTCACTGAAGCTAATGAACCCTATATTATATTGATTAGGTTACTTATCTGCCTTAGAAAGTTTTGGAGGCATAATTTCTACTCAGTCTAATTGGTTTTTTCTCTGATAAATGGATGTAAACTGTGTTAAGGTACTGGTAGACATTGAATTACATATCCATCAACCTGTATTGCTCAACTAATTTTTCCAAAAAGCTTGGAAAGTATGCATTCCATTATTGCATAAAGAACCTGAAAGGGGATAGACTGAAGGAATCCTGTTTGAAATTAATAAAATTGAAAGTTTTTTAATAGAAATTCCTTAAACCTCTGCCTGCAGGAAGAAAAAGAAGCATTTCAAGTGATCTGGTTTTTTATACATGCTGTTCTATTGAAATTATAACTTACCATCTTAAAGTGTGCCTTTTTCTGCCATCTTTAGCATCTGACTGAGAATTCTCCTTTTTTTGAAAGTTATTCTTTATTGTAGCCTGTTTATACTCAGGTTTTACTTATTTTTCTTAGTCCTGACTTCACTGTTTGTAAAACTACACTCTTCCCATCTCCATTTAAATGGCTTCAAAAATGATGGTTGAATCACAAAAGAAACGTTTTCCTAGGGCCAGTAAAATACTAGGCTGTACAAACCAGCTCCAAAGTCCATGAGCCCTCAGTGGCTGGTAATGGGTGGAAAATGCCATAGGAAGAATGTCTGTCACCCTAATTTTTCCAGTCTCACCAGTGTTAGAGTCTGCCACATAGACAGAGATCCGTGGGCTGGACCCAGACTTAGAACATCACATCTGGTTTAATGCTGTTAAACATTTCTATACCTGCTATCTTTATTAAATGCTCATTCTTTCAGTTTCAGAGATGCTCTACTCAGTACAGCACCTCTTCCCCTCCCAGAGAGGGCCAACCTAGCACTTGATTGCTTGGGCACAAATATCCCATCAGTATAGATATTCACCTTAGGAGGCCTTGTAGAGTTGCAGTAAGCTGAAATCTTTCCTGTGCACATGAGAGGAGTTCGTTACACTTGTGTTTCAGCAGGATGGGCAAAAAAATTTGAAGTCAAGTGGCAGCCTGTACTTTGATTAGAAACCAAAGTGGGTATCAGCACTGTCTTTTTTGTCAGCAGAATAAGGCCAGCATGAATAGCATATACTTCTAATACTCTCATGGTGACTAATTAGCCATTAGGCCTGCATATCTATAGCCCTGAGAACTTTCTTGAGTGGTGGAGAATAGGTGTGCTTCAAATTCAGGTGTATTGTTTTGTGCTTCTTTATGTTTCTTCTTCCTCCTTCTGCTCTTTCTCTAGAAGAAAAGAAAAAACCAAACTGGCCAAAGGGGCAAATACGACATTTGAAGATCTTTTTTAATGCTGCTATCCAGATGGTTCAGAGGAAAGAATGAAAAACACATGTTTAAACTTCTCCATTTCTTGTGAAAGTAATTAAAAAGTAAAATTATATGTCTTTTCAGACATGTTTGGTTCAGTCTTGTGAATTTTAAATATAGCTATGATGATCTTGATATAATTCACTTTAAGTGAGAGGGCTTTTGCATTTTATTTTATATGCTTAGACGAAAGGCATACTTCCCATGATTAAACAAAGTATCATTACACTTCCAACCCAAGCCATTCTATGATTCTATACATTTTTCTTAGGGCAACACTATGGCACCAGTACATGTAGGAATTTAATGGAACTCTTCCTCATGTAAAAAGGCTTGGTGTTTAGGATATGAAGTGTAATTTAGCTTTAGCCAAAGGAGAGGATAAAGACAATTAGACCTCTTTTCTCATTGTTCATATTGCCTCAACCGAGAGTATTTAAGGAACCAGCAGCTCTTGATGAAGTGTGGCTTCTACACTTAGCTAGCATCCTATAAATGCCAGAAGATGGAGGTTTAAGAATGAGACTATAGTACATAAGAAAAGAAAAATTCACGAAAGAAACCAAGGCCTAAAAGTTAAGCAATTTGCAAATTAGGTATCCTAATCTATTGAATGCTTTCTTTGAGGGGAGAAAAAAAAAATAAAATTATGTCCTTTAAACAAGGACAGAAGAAATGTAGAGACAAAGAATAAAGTATTTTCTTCTTAGTGTTTCACATCACTATCTCCACACTAACTGACTGACTCCACACACTGACTGAGCTGTGGGCTGCTCCAAAGCCAGTGATGTGACATCTTGACAGCCCTTGGCTCATCTAAGATTCTTCAGTGAATGTGACCCAGCTAAGCCTGGCAAACAGCACTGAGTTTAATTTCACATGTCATGTATAGAGGAGGCTCTGTGAGTATTCTCTTTTCTAAGAAAATTATTTTGTGATTTGACATCCTTTAGTATGTATGATGAGCAACAGGAACACAGCATTAGTAAGTAGGCATCTGTCATTATCTAAAAATTATTACTGCAACTTCTGCCCTTTTTTGTTTTCTTCATGACAATATATAAATCTAATAGTAGCAACTAATGGTTGTAAAAAGATGAATGTAAGGATTTTTGCTAGGACTATGGAGAAGCAAAAGGAATGAAAGAAAGACAGACCATATGTGTAGTATATTTGTTGTTACAGCTTGCGCTCATTAAAACCATGTTTGTCGTATTATACATCATTGTACTGTAGTTGTAGTAAATGTTCCTTGTAATGCACTTTCAAGTACAAAATTTGCCTCTGAAAAGAGCGTTTAGGAAACTAATTCTATTGAAACCAATGAAGTGTTGACACATTGCCTGATGTGGATTTGTTTAAGAAGGCATATTTTAGGTTATAAAAGTACAGTCCTTAAGGCAAAAATCAGTGACTGCTTGGTATAGTGACTGAGAGAACACTGCAACAGTATGTTCAGCAAGAAACCCCTCATTAATCCTTTCCTGTAATTCTATCCTATTCACCTTCCTCCTTGCCTGACTTAATAGAATTTAAAACCTGCTGTCAGCACAGTAACTAACCCAAAACCCATTCATTACTCAGTTAAGGCATTTGAAATGTTTGCTGATTTGTCCATGAATGGGAATACAGTGTAAATCTGGACTGAGGAGAGGTTTTTTTCCCCCTTGTCAGTTTAATTGCTCCTGTGTGATGTGTTCAAGTATTAGGAATCATCAGGGGCTTTGACACCCTTGTCTGTTTGAACAGCTGTAGCATTTCACTGCATCCAGCCCCCAAGAAAATCCAAATTGCAGCTGAGAGGAAATATGCATTGTTTACTAAAATCTGTTTATTTGCCTCAAACCAGACAACTATCACTCCCAGCAAACTTCTTGTGCCTGAAGTTTCTTTCAGAATTAAACATAAAAAGTAGTCATCCTCCTGCCTTCTAATAAGGTCTCCAATGTGACAGAATTAAGCACCGTAATTATTAGAGGAGTAGACAATTAATTTAGTGTCTCAACTGCTGTTATGGGTCTTGTGTTGAATGGACAAAAAAAGCAAACAGCAATTTTTGGAGTATTTACCTGGTCCCTAGTAATTCTAGTCTCAGTGAATGACTTCTCTAGACTCAACAGCCAGAAATCCAGTTGCAAGAAAGATGCTCAACTGGACTGCTAGAAAATGTATTCATGTCAGTCATTTGCTTGATGTATTAGCACCATTTGGTGATGATATATCAGAAAGGCTGCAGGGGACACTTGGACATCTGTGATGAAGCTTGGAGGGCTGCTCCTTTGCCAACACTATGACAGCTTTTTGTATGCACCCTGGCTCACAAGTAGCAATATTTGTCATCTGGTGGAGTCTCTTGCTGTTTGTTACTTTGCCATCAGCAATACAGAGTGGAGAGGGCAGGTAAGTTACCATTTCTATTTTCAGTCAAATAATTAGCTCATTCAAAGGAACTTTCCCCTCTTTGGCCCCACCATTTCTTTATTTTCCTTCATGACTATTTCTATTTTTTTTAAATACAACTCTCACTCTGAAAGCCTGTCTTTACACTCTGTATAACATTACCAGCGTTGCTGCTTGTGTTACAATGATGTTCACACCACATACCTACACAGCCCCAGCCTGCATTGTCCAGCATCAATTGCTCATACAAACCATGCAGCACCAATGGATCACTGAGACAAGCCAACAAATGCCATGCTGCCAATAGACCAAATAAATCATGGGGGTAATTTCTCGCATCTCAGGGAAACTTCTCCCAGGCTGAACGTGACTCAAAATCTTAAAGTCCTCTCCATATCAGGCTTCAAGATTGGTAGTGCTGAATAGCCTTTCACCTCACCTACCCTAAAGTGGGTGTTTTGGACTGCAGAGGCGTTTGTCCCTATTGAGCCTGGGGTTCTGATTCTGCTTTTATAAATCCCACCCTCTCAGGCAACTGCAAAAGAAATTTCTGATGAGTCTGTTCAGCTAATGCCTTTCTAACTTCCAGTATAAAAAGAAGCAGTACCTGCATTAATTATTGTCTAGGACCACGCTAAGGAGTTTTTGCACTGCAGTTTGGAGTTTCATGCTGATCCAGTTGACATAGCTTGGCTCAATTTGACCCGCTACTGCAGTTGTTCTCCTTTGATCCAGAGCAGTTTGTAATTTGACCCATTCAGGTGACTTTCTTATAATAGCCCTAGCAAGACAAAACCAAATCAACTCCATTTATCTTAATGGGCTTTTTTTCAGACATGAAGCCTTGCCAATCTTTTGTACAGAAGAAAAAGGAATCTGTGTATCTGATGGGCTTTGAAATGCCATCTGGTGTTTAATGTTATTGTGTTCTGTTCTTATAGTGCCTGTGCTGAATCATATCTTAAAAGTTCAACAAGCATTCACTCACAGCCACCATTCAATACTATTGTGTCATTATCAAAGATTTGGATTTATCGAACACTGCCTGCAAACAAAGTAGATTTTACAGACCCTTCTCCCTGAGGCTCTGCTGACAGAAATCTTCAAGTATGAAACCTATGTGCCTTACATCTTTAGCTGCCGTTTAGACATACAACAATCCTCTTTAACCTCCAAAATTATTTTTGAGACATAATCGTAGATGTTAGAAGAACAGGAAAGACTTTTATTAGGGTTGTGTTAATCTCCTAGAGGCTGGGTTTTTCAGATCCTACCTATTTAGATATAACTAAACTAGATTTCCAACCCTCTGCACCTCTCCTTTTGAAATGAGGCTTCAGATGTTTTCAATACTTCTTCATTCATTATTTCAATGACATTAAAAAATACAAGCATGTTTCCTTTTCTTACTGAAAAAGCTTGTATTACAAATAGAAAGCAGAAAAACAGCTCTTCCCCTTCCAAACAAGGTTGTCCACCAACAGACAACCTACATACGATAGACAGCTTACTAGCATAAGTATCTTTACTGTTCTCTGCTCCTTCCTGCCTTTTTATATATTACTACTATTATTATTCTCTGGACAGAATCTTGACATCCTTGAAGCCAGCAGCACAATGCCCAGTGACTTCAATAGGGTCAGGATTTCACATTCCATGTATTTAGTTTTTCACCCTATTTACTCTGAACTCCATTTTGCATTGCTTTTATTTTTGGGGGTGGGGTTGTATCTGTGGCTTGTGTCTGCTTCTTTCATTTTTTCTTCCACTTCACCCATTTTTACTGAAGCACAATGTGAGCCAAAGGACTTCTTGGATAAACTTTCAACTTGCTGTTTCAAAGTTGTTTCACATGATAGAAACCCAAACTTCTAATCCCTATTTTTAACAAAAATATATACTTATCTTGTTTCTGTCTTTGTACACATGGTCTCCCTACAATTATATTTTTCCATGTAGATAGACATAGATGCATATTATTAATTTTTTTCTTTAAATTAGAATATAAATTAATCAAGAAAATATTTTTTCCACATTTAGTTAACTTAATAAACTAACAAATGTTAAAGCTCCTTTATATTCATTGTCAAGTTTTCCTTTAAATATGCTTTAATTCCTGATCCCAGAGCTTTTAGAAAACAATGTAGTATTCTGTTTGTATTTAATAATACAAACAGAATAATGTTAATAATGTTTGGAATGCTTTTGTATGAAACACAACTGTGGAGCATTTTTTGCATAATATTCATAAACTATTTCCCCTGAAATGCGTTTTTGTTTTTATACCTCAGCGAACAGCTCTGTTTGAGTAAATGATCCATCCTTGACTCATTGTATATACAGAGAGAAGATCTGTCTTTGATTGTTGTTTTAATAAACTGGAAGTCTGCCAATGTTCTCTGGTAAGAGGAAGAGAGCGTTAATGATACCACTGTGAAGCTCATCCTTGTTTGGTCTTATACTAAATTTAACCCCCACTGATCCTTTTCTCATACTGAAATGGCTGTTCAGGCTAGTCAAAAAGCACAGAGTAGTAACTGCTGTGATTTGAAAGCAAGAAAATTTTACAAGTGCCAAATGTAGCACATTTTAAATTCTTCTTATAGCACTTAGATGACAGTAATTAATGAGTTTGTTATCTATCAAAAACCTTCCGTTTGTGTTATCTATCAAAATGCTTCTCTCTTGCTGCCTGGTGGAGAACAGGATTTATGGTAAAGAAAAACCTGCCATCCATCCACAGTATCTAAATTTATCAACTCCACACATTCATGCAAATAGTGCTACAGATCTGTAGATATCTGGAGATTTAAAACAACAACAACAACAACAACAAACTAACCCAAACAGAAAATAAGAGAAAAGAGAGAAATTTTGAACTGCTAAAACAGTGATCTTAAAAAATAAATGAAGTTATTTCCTTCCAGCAGCCTGAGCAATAGAGTGTTCTCTTCATGCAACCAATTTCTTATTAAAACTAAAATATGAAATTGCCAGTGATCAAGAGACTTTATTAGCAATGCTCAGTAATATTTCTGATTGTTTTATTTTATTCTGTAGTTCTCTAGAAGTCATCTGCAACATATCTAATAAGGGCTACAGATTTTTATACAGAGAACTCATAATTGCTTTGCTTTGTTCTCTAGCTCTTAAGCTTTCACAGAGAAAACCGCCTGCACCTTGCATAAAGTACACTTCTCTCCATCTGTCAGGCAGGGAATACTCTGTATGAGAGCAGCAAATGCAGAAAGAGGAGAGGAACATATGGCCTGTCTTAGTCCTCCCACCCCTCCCCCTGTTACCTTGTGATTGCTCTCTCTCATGCATTTACATTTTTAAATCAATTCGTATAATGGTTTACCAGCCACAGAACACTAGCCAGGCATTGCAGACATGCCAGTTTCTGCCATGTAGTGTACATTACTTCATGATGTTTGCCCAAAAGGATGTGAACCACTTTATGTCTCCCTACCTGGTAGGGAAACCATCAGGCTTATTTATTTTGTTTCACAGTTAATTCAAACTTTGTGCCTTTGACGTTATTCAGAGCATGAAACAGGTACAATAGGACATTTTTGAGCCCCTATTTTATATATTGTGGCCATGACACCTCTGAGGTAAGAACATGTGTTTTTCACAAAAATGCTTTTGTCACTTGCTATTATATCTGGTCAGTTTCCCACTCATGCAAAAAGCTAGCTAGCATATCATGCTGTAAAGGCAGGTTTACCAATGATCAGAAGCAGTGACTCGGTAAATTTGTCATGTTGTCTTTGCCATGCTGTACTCACATCATAGCCAAGTTATCACCAAGTTATCAACCAACACCCACAAAAATTTTGATATTGAATAAACAACTTGGGGTGGTTTTTTTGTTTTTATTTTTTTGGTTTCTTTTTTTTTGTTGTTGTTGGTGGTGGTTTTTTTCAGTTTTATTTTGCTACACTAAGTACAAACACAAGCAACCGCTGTCTTCAGAAGACAAAAATGTGTTTCTGCTTTCCAGGATTATTGGATGTAATCAAATTCATTGAAAATATGTCCTCTGGCATAATTCCAAGCACCCATTGGTACAGATGCTTCAGCCATTTTTAAGGCCAGTGTGAGTTCAATATTTGAAGTTCTACACCATTAAGGCTCAGAGTGACCACCAGAAATTTCATGTCTTTTATTTTAAACTATTCACTATTTTTATAAGTAGAATTAAGTAATTATGTTAGTAAAATCTGCTTTCTTTCATGCAGTCCAGAAGGCCTGCAGAAGGTAGTGGAAAAAACTTTCTGACTCAAATCCTAGGTGTGCTACCCAAGGGCAGTGCGCTCCTGAATGTGCTGCTCACTGACAGGAAGGAACTGCTTCGTGCTTTTTTCTTAAGGACTTTTGGGAGGTAAGGTGATTATTTATTTGTTTTTAAAAATTACATATGTAAAATAACTCGGCATATTTCTTCATGGAAACATTAAATTGTTTAGCTATGGCAACAAAGTCATCAAATGTAAGCAATTAATCAAGCATGAAAAAAAGGGGGAATGGCTATATTAATTCATGTACTTTCAATCCTGACTATTCCATGATCTTGAAAAAAAAATCTAAAAAACAAAAGCTGAAGCATAGTAACAAGAGATTTTTGTTCAACCCACCTGTAAACTAGTTAGTGAAAATTGACATACAAAGTGCCCTAATGGGTGTAATTAAGTCTAATTAATCTTGGCTATTTTCTCAAAAGTGTAACATGAACAGTGACATAAGATCCCTAGATGTACTAGTTTTGTAAGGTGAAAGCTAAAAAAGTTCAGAGAGATTAATTATACTATGATAGCAATATTTTTGATGAAGTAGATTTATGTGCTGTTGCTATTCTCTCCCATGCCCTGGTGACAGAAGTCACATTCCCTTCTAGCATTCCTCCTCCTCCACTTTTCACACTCTGTCATTATCAAATGCCTCCATCTTGTTTAAATAACATGGTTCTTAACCCATGTTTACTGTTGGGAATGTAAGGTTGTAGAAATTACAACTAGAAGGATATGAGAGTGTATACGAATTTGTATTCAAAACCATTAACTTTAGAGCTATTCACCCAATTAACTGAGTTGGAAGCTATTAAAAATATCAAACTTTTGCTCAAAAACTTTGACCAAATTAACAATAGTCGACCTAATATATTAGAAATTATGCATATAATGCTACTAAATTTTCTTTTGTTAGAGCTACACAATATCTAAATATAGGATCTTTCCTGGTTAGGTGTGTGTCTAGATCTTATAGATTAATTTTAATTTGGTTATTTAATTGTCTGCCTAACGGATAGGTAAAAAACAGGAAAATAAATATGGATATGTTTGACTGAATACCATGGCATGTTTGGCAACTAATTTGGAATATGGCTCCTTGGCTTCTATGATCCCTCATGGGGGAATATTCACTTGTCTTGTGAGATGGACATTAGATTTTTTGCTTAACAAAACTGTTATTCCAGGACTGTGAGGATGTGGAACATCAGGAATTGCTCTGAAATTGTTAAGGCAGGGGGGTGAATTTTCCTTCCAAATATCTTTTCTGTCATATCTCCCTTGTGTTCAAAAGAGCAACTTTTTGAGCCTGTTGCAGAAGTGATATGATGTCACAAGAAGCTTGAGTTTAGACCCTGAACATTATAAAGGGCAGGATGGAAATTCAAAAATCCAATAACATGGTCAGGAGAGTCAAAGAAAAAAAATTCCTCCCTAAGATGGAATCAATAAAACATCTGAACTACACAACAGAGATGAAGGTTGCTTTTCACCATATATTAGCTAAAATGGGTTCTGCTCTATAAGAAGTTTCATACTTGTGACTTCCATTTTTATCCAGCATATATTTTAATTAAACATGAAAAAGCAATGAAAAATACAGTACAATTTGTTTTGAAAAGCAGATTCTGTGATTTTTTTTATTTTGCAAATAAAAAGAAAGCTCAATAGCAGGTTGCAAACTGCTTTTTGAAAGCCTGTAAGGCCACAATTTATGCACACACTAAAATATTTCACACCGTAAGCAATGCAGAGTTTCTGGGGGTTCCATCAAAAAACAGTGATCCAAGTGATACAGCAACAAGAAAAGATGGGTGCTGTGCTGAACCTCATACACACCAACAAGAAGGGAGTCCTTGGGGCTGTGAAGGTCAAAGGCGGTGACCATAATATGGTGGAGTTCAGGATCCTGAAAAGAAGGAATATTAAAAGTCAAAACATTCAAGGTCAGCTTAAATGGTATTGTAAATAACCTGATCTAATTGAAGACGTCCCTGTTCATTGCAGGGGGTTTGTATTAGGTTTTCTTTGGGGGTCTCTTCCTACGCCAATCATTCTGATATTTGACTCCATTGAAGGCCCGTGGAGACAGGCTACTTTTGGTGGCACCCAGTGACAGAATAAGAAGCAATGGGCACAAAATCAAACATATGAGGTTTCTCCTTAACATCATGAAACACTTTTTCTCTCTTTAGGTAACAAAGTACAGGAGATGGCTACCCAGAGAAGCTGTGGGGTCTCTATCCTTAGAGATATTTCAAAGTTACCTGATATGATCCTGGGCAACTGGCTCAAGTGGGAGTGGGAAGGTTGAATCAAATGACCTTCAGAGGTCTCTCCCAACTCCAAACATTCCATGATTCTGTAAATGCAGCAGCTGTAATTATTCTATTTTTTTTCAGAAGATTACTTATTTCCAAGTTAGTTAAGCTAATTTAATAAAAATAGATTGTTATTGTCATTTACAAGAGACATACAGCACTAGTTTTGCAAGCAGATATGGCAATTTTTCTCCATATGTGTATGCAGCAAGCAGCAAAGATGCAATCAAACATGGTATGAGAAAGACTTTTCCATTTATGACTTGCTATTTATACTGAGCTATTTCAAAATTCAAGCTTAATATGTAAGATATTTTAAATAATTGATAATGTACTTAAATAATTAATCACTGGAAAGATACTTTTTCAAAGAGAGTGTGCATCTCTTTACATTCCACAGTGCTTGAGAAAAGATGGTGGTTGCCTTTGAATTACTAGAGTAATTGTCTCTGGTGACATGCAGAGAAGCTTCACAAAACCAAATAGCATTAAAAGGTGCCTCCCACTGATTCAGTGTGAGTGAATAACATGGATCACCATGTCAGAAAGAGTTAAAATATATATATTAGGGCATAGGCACTACAGATGCACTTCTCTTCTTAGTCCGCTGATTGAGCAAAGAATTAGCCATGGGGGAGATGGAAAGAAGACAGGATGCCTTGTCTCATTTTACTTCCCCCATCCTCAGCTTGGAAACACTCATGCTCATAAATGCTTTTGCTATTTTTCATGTTCTGAAGTTGATGGCAAAGAACTCTCCAGGGGGACCTTACAGCTGTGATGGTGTTTGGGTTGCTCTGGGCTCCCTGGGGAGATGTAGCTGGGTGCGCAGTGCTGGTGCCCAGATGAAAACAAAAAATGTAATTTCACTTTGCATCTAGCAAGACTTTTGAATCTTGAAATATGATTTCTCAGTAAGTAACATCTGCAATGTCAAAAGGACAAATAGGCTAGGGGTGTTCTAAGGCATAAGGGTTTGTGATGAGAGATTTGTTATCCCACACGGTCCTTGACACAGCACAGTGAAAATAATGTCTCTTAAAATTCATCCTACACTAGTCATTTATGCATTTATTTCTTCCACCCAAAGGAATACATCTGATAAACTACCACATTCACTGTAACTGAAGTAAAGATTGTCTTCAAATTTCTATTTCATTCAAGAAAATGAGGAAATAGAAGATCTGTGCAAGGCAGTTTTGGTTAAGTCAGATGTTAGTGACCCTGATACATTTACAAGTTTCTATTGATGCTCCACTACAGGATGAACTAATGCAGTCTGTGTGTAAAGTAACATTAAGCTCAGAAATAAGTTTCCCCAGTTCAGGGTATGCATGTATTAAGCACCTAAACCTTTTGATTACTTACTGGTTCCCTAAAGACCTCTTGAGGTAAAGAGCACACCAAAATGTTTTTCATTTCACCAATGATATGTGAAAACATAGAAATGTTCTCCTTTAGGCTAATTTTTATTCTGCTTTCACAGTTTACTTCTGAAGCTGTTGGAGTTAATTGTCTACTTCCCTTATTGTTCACTATTTTCAGAAATAGATCTGAATTAATTCACATAAATAAAAGAGCTTGCAGACTGATTTTTACATGAGTTCCAAAAGTCACATACACAAAAACATTTGTGCAAAACAAAAGTACTGGAGACTGTTATTGTGCCATGCATTCTATAATAATTTCCTATTTTAGTGATGCTTCTCTTCTTTCACAGGCCCTTATGGGATGAATTTTCATTATGAAATTGTTAAAAATTTTAAGAAAGTATCTAATTTTTTGCTGTAGTAAAGTTGAGCAGGATTAAGACTTTTTTATTTTACACTTTCTAGTAGGATTCTAAAATATCAGTTTATACTAGCTATTCACTCAGCCATAACAGCAGAGAATTCACATACGAGCTTGTGTTAATTACTTTGGACTGCATTGGTTCTGGGTTTTGTTCACTATGTGGATCACTATTTGTTGGCAATAACATTCACCAAGATGAGCCAGAAGTACAGATTCATGGAAAATAAAAAGTAAAGCTACATTCTTAGTCTAAAGCAAAACCAGAACAAAACCCTAAGGAAAAAAAAATATATAATGGGGTTATATGGAATTCAATTGTTTCAGATATTTTTATTGCTCTTCCAATGTTGAATGGCAGCTCTATCCTGAAGAGACATCAATCCAGTACTCCCAAGGCATTTCAAAACTAATCCTGTCTTACTGGAAGTTTCTTTCACCACATTTCCCATAATTAGAAACATCCACTTCTGCATAATGGATACATGCTTATGATTTACTGTAGCCTTAAAGACACAGTTGCATTTTGTAGGGGGTACACTATCAGTTGTCTTAGCATTAGACATGTTTCATATAAATACATTATTTGCTGTCTTTTATTGTGTGTTTTACAAGCAAGCTGAAGATGACTGATTAAAAAGAATGATCAGCTGCATTTTTCATCTTAAATCAGCTGTGTTGAAGGTGTTGGACCTTGACTGTTGACCTGATACAAGGATGATAGGTATGTTTTTAATCATCACTTATCTTCTTCAGATGAATAGACTCTAAATTGATGTGTCAATATTAGGTGCAATAAGGGCAGAATTGACTCTACCTTCCTTTAGAGTTTTACACTCCTAACAAATAAACCACCTGATTTTGTCACTATTTTAGGCAGTAACCATATATTCTTTGTCCATGCAAAGTACAAATTCAAATCTAGTTCTATCTATTAGAACAATTACAGTGGGAACTTGGAAGTCTGATAAATTCCTGGTAATTGGGAAAGGAGGGGATCCTTCTCAAAGTCAGATGGGCAATGGAAGGCAACTTCCATGCCCTTTACCTATAAATATACATGCAATTGTCTCACAAGAAGAGGTGAGTGGGGAGAGAAAAAGGTCCTCATAGTTTATGGGAATTACTTTGAAGCTTGAAAAAGATAGGCCCTGTTATGCCATACCCCAGCGCTCATGCTCTTGTTGAAAACAAAATTAGGATACAGCATACCATTTCTGCAGGGTTCTGTTGGATGCAATTCACAACAGTCTAGAAACACCCTATAAATCCATTAAAGCCAGCGGGGATGTAAGAGAGCAGCAGCTGTGGATGAGAATTCACCTTCAATAAGGATACAAAGGAATTTTCAGGGGTGTGTGCAGGGTATGGCTGCATAAACCTAAACTCGTATGAAATCTCTCCATTCTATCTCTTTTCCATTTTCCATCTCAATAATACTGAAGTACTGAATAATGGGTTGTGCAAAAAAAAAAAAAATGGGGAGGGTGGGGAAGGAACAAAACCCCAAAGAACAAAATAGAAAGGGTCACACAGAAAAAACTGCTCTGGACAGTCTACCCCTATTCTATAGTCTATATTTTTCTCACTTAGGTTTTTTTTTTTTTTTTTTCCTAAACTTAGTCAATGTCAGAATATATTATGGCAAGTGAATTTGCATAAACATAGATGTTGTCCATAAAGGCATGTCCCTATAAAACAAATAAATTCAACTTGTTATTTGTTATTTCTAGATCAAAAATTTAGACCTTTTTTGTGATTTTCAGCTGTGTAAAATGATGTTGAAAGGAGATCAGTTTTTGTTGATGTGCATTTACAAACAAATTAAAGCTGGTTTACTGAACCTCTAAGATCTACAAATTTCAGCAGATTGTCTCTTAGGTGACATTTTTCCCAGGAGAGTCCAGGTGCATTTTACTACAGTGTATAGTATCGAATGAACAACTGCTTTCATGGCTGAGTAAGTATTTTCTAAAAAGGAAGACTGGTTTTCTCACAGATCTTGATCTGTGTTTGTGAAATATGACACTACTATCAATTTCAGAACAGAGAAAAACCCACAGAAGCACACAAACTCAAACATGATAAACAGCAAGTCTTAATCCTAATCCTATTCCAAATCAGTAAAGCATTTCTGATCTGTAGTTGAACTGAGATTTTCAGTTGAGGCAGAAAACCCCATTTCCTCATTTATATTATTTTCTTCTAGAGACAGGCTGTTTAGAAGGGTTTTTCTACCACTCACAATGACCTACTGTTAAGAAACACAGGCTACAAATCTGTAAAGTTGGAGTGGAAATTTCAATGCCATGTTATGCCTTTTGGAAAGGAATGAGGATGTGTTTGGAGAGGTAAGGTGTAGCAATTAATGTAAATCAACAGTTCTGGCATAACTAGAAAAGAGGTGTTACAGAACCTCTTCACTCTGTAGGTGATGATCTGGGGTGTTACCAGAATTTCTTCAGAAGGGAGCAGATATATATGTGTGTGTGTGTATATATATATATATATATATATATATATATATACACACACACACATACATATATATATATATATATATATATATATATATATATAAATACATATATGTATATGAAAAGCTTGTCCTGACACACATACTGTCAAAATCCCCAGGTAAGGGCAGTTTTAACTAAAAAAAAAAAAAAAGAAAAAAAAAGAGAAAAAAAAAAAAAAAAAAAAAAAAAAAAAAAAAAAAAAAAAAGGAAGAGTGTTAATGTTACTGCCATATAATAACTGAGTAAGAGTGATGGTTGTGTTATGAAGTAACCATGCTAGCAATTATAAAAACCAAAGAGTAACTACCAGTGATGTGAAGATGGGTTCTTTCTTCAAATTCATTATTGCCTTTTATCTGTTGATATAGCTGCATTCTGAAGAAACTCGCCAGATTCACAGAGAAGGGTGCTCTTCAAGTACTACAGGCACACCATCTCTAAAACAACTACAGGTTTGTGAAGGTGGAAATACAGGTTCGGCTGTGGATGCTCTTTTGTGACTGAAATAGCCAAGCAGATTGTCTTCAGTTACACAGGGAACAGGTCTACTGATTGGTATGGGGAAGCACAGCCCAGAGCAAACTGAAAAGAGGGAAAGAAAAAATTGCCATCTGGAGACTGAGCAGCCTATCAGATAAATGGAGAGCTATTGAGAAATACGGAGAGCTCTTGTAAAATTACCCTGCTTGGAAATCCGACTGAATAGCTAAATTCTCCCTTGTTCCTGTTCAGACATGCTGAGCAGTTAGTGGTTTTAGAGATCTACAAAAGGCTTGTTTCTTTTGTTCTTGGTTTGTTCCTTATGTTTAAACCAAACAATACTTAGCTTTGAAAAAGTTGATTAATCACAGCTGTTAAATACCATGTATTGAAGAAAGAAATACACCAAAGAACAGCTGAATAGTAGATTTCAAGGGAGAGCCTGACAAAATGGTACTCAGAAAGATCAGCAAGGGTCAAAGATGTAGCTAGGGCAGCTGGTGAGCAACTAAAGCTTTTCAGTAGGACTCAAGAGTAAAACAAGAACTCTTGGTGGCAAAAAAATCCCAAATAATTTTCAATTCATATGTTGTTTTTTCCTTATTTTTATTTCTTTTTCTTTTTTTAAGTGACAAAGAATTGTGCATGCTTGTACACAGCTGACTATGTGAAAGATGTGTAACCATGTACCTTCTCATGTCCAGTCAGAGGCTAAATGGGGCAGATTCAGAATGCAGGCCAAATCAAACCATTAACTCCAACTTGTTGTAAAAAGTCTGCTGTAAACATGAAGTCTTTCCTAGAGCTGAAGACGCCACACAAAGACAGTTTTGCTAAGTTCCTGGAACCACTTTTTTGTACTTTCTATTTTTGGAAAAAATTTCACCAACAGTTTTCATGTGGGCTAAGCAGTGAACTCCACCAAGGAGGAATCCTTTGAAGAAGACAAGCTGCTTCCCTGGGGAGTTCTGCAGCCAGAGGGGAAGACCCTTATTTCTTTCAGAACTAATGCAACTGTGATTTTGCCCATGTGTGTGTGAATATGCAGAATCCAAATGCTTGCCCTTTGAAAATAAACTCCCTTGTTTTGAAATCTATTTATGGTTCCTACATAAATAATATGAAGCCTCTTTACTTATAGATGACAAAGTTATGTGCTGTAAATTGCATTTCTGTGATGATAAAGTGAGTTTGTAGCTGTTGGCATACTGCAGAAAAGCTCTTTTATTTAAAAAAAAATCTAAAATTGCAAATGTTCTAGATTGACTTCATCCTTTTTACCTTTGATTTATTTGGAGAATGAAATAACAAACTATGAACCTTTCAGCTAACTCTAATTTTGCCTCAGGAATTATTCTGTCCATCACAAATTAGAGTTGTTGTACTTCAGGCACAAATACAGCTCTATCTATTTCAGCCCATTCTACTGTCATCCTTCACTACAAAAGAAAACAATACTGAGAATTTCTAGTTTTTACCCACTGTTCCTTCAGTCAATTTTACTTTTCTTGTTGCCCACAATGCTTGCTTTCAAATCAGTGATTGTGTTGATTTATTGACAAACCACAGTTTACAGTAAATGTCATCCTAGGGTAAGATTATTTGAAGCAGAGGCACTGAGTGACTGAGTAGGAGTTGTCACAGTGGATTATTCATACCATACTTTCTAAAACCTGCATGCATCTTAAAAAGACCAAACCACCTAGGAAGATGTTAATATTTTTTTCCAGGTATTTATCATCTAGCTATCATCTAGGCTGAAAAGAAGTAAATTAGCAAGGTTAATGACACTGTAAATTAATATTTTACTGCACAGAATGCCTTCAGAATTACACAAGCACAAAGGGATCTTCACAATTGTTCTTTTTAACCTATATTCTATCCAAATCTGTCTTTGCATATGCTTGTGCAATTTTATATACTTTGTTTGATAATTGAAACATCCAGTGTGGATCACATCCTGTTTCTGCTTGAGTCCAAATAGTCGCACCAACTCCAATCTGCCTAAGCTTCAAATGTCCATGTCTTACTTTCAGATATTGACACACTTATACACCGGTACAAATAAGGAAGTAAAAGAGTTCCTTAACCCTTAGCACAAGTTATTGCTTTTCTTTCTCCTAAAATAAAAATCTTATGCCTGGATAACTTATATCTTAATAACTGGATTTTGCTTCTCAGCTGTTTCTTGACTGTTTTTAGCATCAGAAAGAGAGTACAGCATGAGCTTGTTTTGTAAACCAAGCAACCTTTCTCCCAATCATGGCAGTTATATGAGAGGAATTTTAAACAAAAGCATTTCCAGCAGCTAGATAAGCAAGTGTCTTGCTGAGAAAGATGGAAGGCTAATGGTAATTCTTCTGCCAGAAAGCATTGGAAAATAAGACCTGTCATCTAGAAAATGACAAAGCCATTTCTAGTCCCTATAGACTAGAACTCTATCTTTTGCTGAACAAATATGCTGTTAAAGGTGTTGGCCTGCAAACCAAACACAGAGAAATGTCACACTGGTATCAGCGTGGAACTATTAATCTGTGTTTGAAATGTATTATAATTAGTAAATTGTTTGCATTAGGAGTGAGCCTTCCTAGAAACTCTCTTCTTAAAGAGATAGACAAAACACTAAATTGCTATAAACAAAACACTTCTTTTCCAAGGAGCTTGTGAACAAAAGCATTATAAGGTGGCCAGAGGGGCTAAAGAATCCTGACCTTGTGTTGATTAGATCAGTGGCAGAACCAGAGATAAAGCATAAATTTCTCCAGTTCCCCATCTAGTGACCCATTCACTTGAGCACAGAGGCTGATCAGTGATGACAATCACATGCAAAATTGTTTGAAATATCCTATTTCCTCTGAATCTTTCTCTGGTACAGCATTTTACCCCTGAAAATCTGTATGGTTCTGGCTGGGTAAGATTTTACCACTGCCCTTCTAACAGTACCTTTTTTCCTCTCTCATTTATCTGCTAAGCTGGTTATTAAACAGAATGTTATATGTATCCAGTCTAAGAGATGAACTGCCTATGTAGGTTTTTTTTTTTTTAAGTGATTCCCCTGCTCCTTCCTCCTATCTTTTGGTCAAAAGTATATTTTATCTGATTACAGATGGCCTCTGCTCAACCTTTTGTAAAGGGCTGATTTAGATTTTCCAGTTCAGTCACAGCAGGAAAGATAAACCCTGACCCACATGATCATGTTGGCAGTGTCAGACAGTGGAAGTGAAGTCTCCAAGGGATTCCAATTGACATTTCAACACTTTGCCTGCTAAAGAGCAGGCTTGCACACATTAAAAAAATGTTACAGAGCAGAAAAAAAAATTAAAAGTCTTAAAGTTGAAATCATGTTTATTTGTCTTTACATAACAGATGGATACTAACCTTAGATACTTCCTGCCCTCCAAAAAATATACCACTCTAAATTCTGAGGAGTTATAAGTGACTCAGACGTACTTTAAGTGGAGAGTTCTATTTTAATAGGGACTAAGACTGGGGTTTTTCCCAGTAGGAATTACTAAGATTCAGAGTTCTCTTACAAATTTAATTCTACAGTGAGCTTTATAACGCAGTAGGCTTACATTTTTTTTCTACATTACACTGGACTTATACCACCACAGCTTGATGGTGTCTGCTAGCTCTAATTCTCACAAGCAGCAAACAAGAATCTTCCTGACTGTTTCTGAGAGAGAGAGAGGTTTTTTTCTCATCTGTCTCCTGTATTTTAATTTTTCTTCAAGCTTTAAGTTACATTTCTTTTTTTCCAATTAGAAACAAAAAAATAATTGTGAGAAAACAGAAGAGCATATTCAAATCATACTAAAACCTCTGTTTTATTTCTCCCACCCCCTTTTCTCTTTCTTCTTTCTTTTCAATGACATTTCCTATGATGAGTGCTCAGAAAGAATAGCTATTGCCTCTCTTGTCAGTTTTGTTTTGTCAGCTCTGAATGCTGGGTCTTGCTTTGCCATTTTCAAGGTCTCTTTCAATCCCTTGAACACAGCTGGTGCTTCAATCAAGAGCTCACACTGTGAAGAAGCTGGCAGTTGATCCCCAACCAACTATTTGGAAGATACATAATATATTTCACAGTACACAGTGGAATACCCTTTTCATTTCATCATTGAGAGAGTCTGCTTCACTCAGGAGTTATTCTATACAAAAATATTAATAATGTCCCATTCTCCTCAGGGATGTGAACATTTGAGGGTTGAACTTCAGTGACCCCTGCTTGTCAGGTTGATGTGTCTTTAACAAATTCAGTAAAGGAAGCCCTTTTGAGCCTCAGTTTATGGTTTTGTTAACTTCACATTTGAGAACGGATTTTTTAATCACCTCTTGGAAGAAGTTGTGGGAATTGAAGGCTGTGAAGAAAGCCTGTGGATACCCAAACATCACAGAATTGCATAATTGAACTGTGCTATTGAAGTAATGCTAAAAGAAATTAATAATCTCAACTTTGTTTTTAATAATTATATTTCAGTTATCAAAAACACAACTGAGAACACTTACTTTACCTTTTATTAATTGTTTCCTCTTTAGTGTATTATTGATGTCATTAGAAATTGTCACAGACAATCCCCACTAGTTAAAATAAGAATTGTAAGTACAAAACTAGTAATGTTGTGAGAATTTTTGCACCAAATCCTTCCTTCAGAAGGTAAAAATTGGCTGTCAGTGAAGCATGATGATCAGGACTCACAGCAAGCAGGGCTTTGTACAAAGATGGCTCATGAACCAGTGCCTTTTGCAAACTATTGTTTTGATTATGGAAGAAGGGATTGCAAAGGCCAGCGTGTGCACAGGAAACTTGACAACAGGTCCCTCTCTTCTTCTAAGCTAGAGAGGATCTCTGTGTTATCTCTCTCTACTTGCTGTGTTAGTCTGGTCCTGCAAAACATGTGATTCTCTGAAATGATTGAGAGTCTTTAGTTCCTATTAGCCTTGTTGAACTGTATTGCTTAGCACTCAAGCAAGAGAATTCATTCAGCTCTGTTTTCTTCTTATGCAGTGAGTTAAAGGAGTTTCATGAAGCACTTTCTTTCTTGATTTGAACATACAATCAAAAGTAATGTGCTTATTAGCATATTTGCTTTTAAAAAGTTCACACTTTAAAAGTAAGTTGGAATATGTTAGAAATGGTCCTAAAAGAGAAACATTCACACTCTTTTTACATAGGGTATAAGTATTCATTGTTATAATTCTTTATTTTAGGATAGGGGAAAACAAAGACACTGGGTGCTCTTAGAATGTAAAAGAATATACTGAAAAGAAAAAATCCATCAAGGTGTGAAAAATCTGAAGCCTGTTTAGGAATGAGTTTGGGGAACACTGTATTTTTGCTTCAAATACAGAAAACCTGTCAGATGGGGCCCACTTTCTGCAACATCCAAAGTCAGTGAAATGCACAATATTTACAGAAAACAGGTTACTCTAGTGGTTTGATGTGCTTGTAGGACACTTTTTCTTCTTTTAAATTTTTTATATTTTCTCCATTTCTCCACTCCCTTTTTCCTTGCATGAAATGACAACTGTGGCTAGTTTAGCAAGTTAAGATGTCAGTGTGGGTTTCCTTTCCTACAAAAAAGACATGCCACTGTTAGCACCTGATCTAACAGGCACACTGATTTGATAGTTGAAAGCTGTTCAAGCTCTTCTTGGGCTTTTCTCTTTCTTCTTCAGCTCTTCAGAAAAATCCTACCTTGTCTGGGGTAGGATTCTTTCCTTAACACTCCGATGCTCATTGCAAACAAATTGTTTTTCTCTTAGACAATTCAATTTCTAAATTTTCCCAATACTAGCCCCAAATTTTAGTTCAACATTAGGTGAAGCGTTCTGCACACATGTTACAAAGGCTTAAAATCAGCACTCTAGACAACATTTTTAAGGGTAAGATGCATTATCACTGTAGTGAGATTCAGTCAGTCTGGGAATGCTTTCAATAAAGCTAATGAATTGACATGAATAATTTTGCAATTACTTGACCTGAGGGAAGACTGTTCCCATCTTTAATTTCTCTAATTTTATTCTGAACATAACAATTCACCCTGTGTATTCAGTTATGTGTTTAATGAATACAGAAAAGATGTATATTGAAACAATTTGATATGTTTGCATGAAACAAATATTTTGGTTGTTACATAATTTTGTGGTGAATCATAATAAATTAAGATAAATGGTCCATTTTTTCTAATTCTGTATACACAGCTGACACAAATGGAAAATCCTGACTGAGTAGGAATTGCTGATGCCTCATTTCCAGGCATTTTAAACTTCAGTTTTTAAACAGCCAATAGCTGAAACACCTTATCTTAAAGATAATAGCTTTCCTAAGAATTTAATTAGGTCATCTACAGGGGTTATATTTGGCACTCTGAAATTAGCTTTGTTGCAGACACTTGGGAGGACAATTAGCACCCATCTTATTAGCACTGAAGGTTAAAACTCCAGCACTGTCTTGTATCAGGACATAATCTTTCATGCTTCACAGCTTTAGTTCTCACAATCAGTTGCATTGGAAACAGTAGAGGGGGGAAGTGAAAAAAGCAGAACTGAAACAGCTAAATAAATATCCAGTTTAAGGAAGAGCCTACAGACTTTTTATTCAATGAACCTAATAAATATGACTTAGAAAGAAAGAAGATTGGCAGGAATTGGTGAGGTACAGTTAGATGCAGCAAATTCTCTTAATCAAATTTCTAAAATTATGTTCAAATAACAGGGTATTTATCTGATATTGAAGTACCTGGTTTGTGGTTTTTTTTTTTTTTTTGGTCGAGGAATGTTAACTATAAACTGCATTTAGAATTCTTGTGGTAATCAGATATGCTTGCTCAGAATGAAATGGTTTCATTTTCAGTTTGGTTTGGAAATACCATGCTTTGACAGCTGTACTGATATTAAACATGAAAGTCATGACAATGAGTTTGTGCTCACATGATAACTATGGAAAAAAATTCACATCTTATAATGCCTACTTCAAAATACACACTACATGAAGCAGTTGTTGAACATGGCCTCTTTCTAGATTTAACATAATCAATTATTTGTAAAGATATTTACTTCAGGGAAATAACTATTTCATGAAGCTGCATTTTTCTGTGATAAAAGGAAGTGGTATCTTGCTTGCTGGCTATGCACTGCCTTTTCATTGGAAGCCTTCCCACGTGCATTGTGCAATAACAAGTAAAATGACCCTCCAGGGTCATGGGATAACACTCATGCTTTGCTGCCCGCTTTTTTTCTTCCTTTTTTTTTCTTTTTTTTTTTTTTTAGTTGCACCTGCTGTGTGGTTCTCAATATAAATAGCGACTGCTTGCAGCAAATCACAGATGTTTTACACACTGGAAAAACGGGCAGGAAGCAATCACTATAGGAAAAGCAGAGGCAGTGAGGAGGACAAAGGAGGAAAGAAGATCAACTTTACATTTTCTTGGCATTTTCTCAGTGATCAGGCACTTTGCTGCTGTTAGTTTTTAGTTAAAATCTTGTTTAGCACATGCAGAAAAGACTTTGCTCTTATACTCTTTCTTCATGAAATCTAGACAATCAGGAATTGGAGTTCTGGGAAGCAGGCAATGTTTGTTTGGTTTTCTTTTTAATCTATAAATAAATAAAAAATACAATAACACAATTAAATTTGCTCATATTTCTAATTTGTTTTGTGGTTCTTAAACCTGTCTTCATACAGTTTTATCTGATTTAATTATATACGTGTAGAGTTTAGAAACACAGTAGGCTGCAGAAATTTATTTGAAAGGCAACTAACAGCCCTGTTGAGAAAGAGAAAATATTTTGTGAGATGCCTTTCCAGACATTACATTGCTTTTATTTTGTGTAAAACCTTCTATTCTCCCTAGTCCCTCCATGTTCTTTCACACAAATGTAGTATATTTCAGCTTTGGATATGGGATGTTACTGAATAACAGCTCCAAGACTAGAAGAAAGAAAGCTTGAATAAAAAAAGGGGATTTAAAAAATGTTGGCATTTATGATGTACTGAAAACTACGGACACGTGGATATATCTTCTGATACTGTAGGACAGAACTTCTCATCAAATAGTTTTTCCATTGATCATAAGATCTTACTAGTTTTATTAACTTTGTTTAGGAATTCCAGAGACTGATAATTATGAATAGAAAACCAAATATAACAGAAATAGCACATAAAACCAGCTTTATTTGTGGGTGGGGTTTTTTTTGTTGTTATGAGGGGCTGCTTATTTATTTGTTTGTAGGCTGTTTTTTTTCCTTCATATTTTAAACTTTGCATTGTCTTTCAGAATTACTGAACCATAAATTCTCTTGAGTCTTTGCTTGCGGGCTTGTCCTATTCAGATGGGAATCCTGTGCCTTAGTCAAGCCATCAAGATACATTCCAAATACAGATATTGTCTCAGCCTCATTGTCTGGAGGTGCCCCAGAAGGCTGTGGGTACAAGGTTGTGACTGTAACCACCTCACAGCAGTGACCTCATGGATAGGTCTGAAGAATCATTGCCTCTGGGAGGATTGTTCCAGTAAGTTTTTACCAGGGATGTCTCTTGACAGCACAAATCGCTGTTTGCTTGGAAGCAGCTAAGGAACAAATACAAACTTCAGAATGGTTTAAGGACATGGACATATAATCAGGTTATCTCAGGTTTAGTAAAGAAAACATGCCAGAAGTAACTAATCTCAGGTTTCCAAAGACTAAAGATCTGGAAGACAGGTTTACTTCAGTTTTTTCCCCTTCACTGTTTACCATTTATTATTTCATAACTCTTCTATGACTGCTCGATATTCCTATGGCTAAGATTAAGAAAGGGTTTTGCCTTAAGAAGGCCCTGAGGCAATATATGCTTTTCTTTTCCTTTGTCATGTCAGACATCAAACTATAATGTGTCTGCTTGGCAGGCAGGACTGTTGCATTGTGCAAGGGAAGACCACCATGGCAGGATAAATTTTAACAATTTATGGAAAAAAAATATGGGTAAATGGAAAATAGGAAAAAAAGTTGCCACTGTTTTTGACTTTCAGTGTAGTTTCACATATTTAGACATATTTGACCACTCATGCCAGAGGAGTGCTCACCTGAAAATCTAATATCTAATATGTTGCAGCTGTATATAATGCTGTCTCTCTCAGATTTTTCTTAATCCAAATTAGATTATCTACATTGCTGATTTCATTCAAGGCAGAATTTGGAACTGGGTGCTTTGTACAGCAATAGATAACTATCTTCTGCAGGCTGATCTAATTGACTGGCTGGCTATAGGCTTTCTGACAGCTGTGGTAAAATGAATTTGTTTTCTGCAGAATGAGCATTTTGAAAGAGCAAATCTGTGTAATGACCACTCAAGGGTGTTCCCTAATCTACTAGAGGAGATGTGGCCTCCCTTCTCCAGGACCATTTAACAATGGTCCATCACACCATTCATTAGCCCTTTCACCAGCAAGGTATCTGTGCATATAATATCTGTGGGTATAATTTGCTAAGAATGAAGATTACTACTCAGCATGAAGAAAAACAAATATCTATGTGAAGCAAATCTCCACCATCTTATTATACAGTATATTTACCTTTCATACTGTCTGGTTTCTCCCTTCTCAGAATTCTCCCTGGTTTTCTTCAGCAAAAACAAATCAGATTTCATCAAGTTTCCGAGAACTGAGTTAGTAAACAATTCTCTGTATTTGGAGAAAGTACTGAAAACTCAAGGGCAAAATCAGAAAGCACTTTGCTTCAAGTAGCTGAGATGATGGCATTGAAAAATTCTTCTGGGAAGGAGGTTTCAGGGAAAAAATGAAAATGTGACATCTTCAGCCACTTTCAATAGAGTACTCTCATAAAAGAAAATTACTGACTGCCTGTACAACTTGCTACATTTCCAAGAATACACACTCTAACCAGTCAAAAGCTCTTCTGTAAGGTTAAGGAGGCAGATGACTGTCTTCTTACTGACTTGCATAACTCTGGCATTTAACAACACATGTAACAATGAAATAAAACTTCTTCAGCCTCAACAACATATCTGTCAATATCTACCCATTTGAACAGTCAGACTGGTTTCAGGTAAATAAAGGAGAGGGAGTAATAACACTTTGAACATAGAGTCCTAAAAGGAAGAGGCCTTAAATTTGTACAGAGTACTCTAAACCTTTTGGTTCATAGAGAGGGCGCATGTCTCTGTCATATCCTTTAAAACTGCTAATCTTGGGTAGGGAGTGTATAAACTGTGTATTAAAAATATTGAATTATACTTTGTTTGAGACTGTAATTTTTTTTATTTTAGTGTGGGAAAAGTATAACCATGCTTTGATTAAAGATACTCCTTGTCAGTACTTGCATTTTTGTGAAGTTTGATGTTGCAACAGGGGATTTTTTTCCTGTATACCCTTTCTATGCACCTTTTAATGTAGTATGACTTGCCAATTTGTTTCCCAACATTACCTAAGAATTTTAATATACTTTGTAAAAGATTTTCATTCTTATAAATTTTAAGTTAGAATGAACTGGTTTTTGTGTGCTGGGAAGTGACAAAGGGTGGTTTTGTCAGACTGTGTCTGCACGACTGAAAGCAGGCAAAAAAGAACTCTTTCCAAACCTACTAGACCTGAACTTGGTCCAGACTAGAAGCTGTGTAACCACATTAGCATGGCTCTGAGCCCAAGCTAATAAGCCCTACTAAGAGGCACTAAAGCAGTTACACAATTTTTAGATCAGAGCTGGCTTGTCTCCAGCTACCTTGGAGTGTAACCAGGATGATCTCAGATTTGTTAGGAAAAGGCAGTAGAGACAGAGTCTCAGGCCCCCAAAACAAGCAGGCTTAACCTTTTCTCTAAATTTGGTTTGTAGCTTAAGGTAAGAAAGAAGTACAGAACAGGCATGTGTGAGAACAGCACAGTTTAGATAGGGATTTAGGGTAGGAAATAAAACAGTACTTGTATACTACAGTTACTATTTATACAGTTACTATTCTTTCAACTTGTTCCATTAACAGATCAATTTGGCAGATGGTTTTTACATAACACTTGAAGGAAGGGCACAAAGAGTATGCTCATGAGACTTAGGCAAAGTTAGTAGAAAAATCCATGCTCTTTAGTTCTTTTATTTTATTTTGTCATTTGTATAAAAGACATATTTTTTATTTTTCAACTCTGTTCAAAGGCACTCTCTTCATTGTCTCCTATCACTTTTTCTGAATGTCAAAATTCATTCCCATATTAAATGCATCTACTTTGGTGGCTAGATCTTGGGATAAATTTCTACTAGTTTAATAAAATAACTTTTTGTTTGCCTTTCTTGACTTCTTTTTTTTTTCCTATCTGTCAGAGAGACTCAGTTCCTTGAGACCTCCTTCTCTTTTGATGTTGGTGGTGTGGAGTGGTGCTAGAGACAATGTCATCAGACTTAGAAAGCCCTAAGTCTTGTGAGAGTAATTATGAGTATTCCATCTCTATACACCTGAATGATAATGTAGTGTCATTCAGATGGCCACAGAACAGTTTTGGAAAGACTAGTTCTCTAGATATATACCAGCAGAGCAGAGCATCAGGCTCCTGTGTTTGTCTGTCATCCAATGTGACTTCTAATGTATTTTAATTTAAGTGCTATTCAGTCTTCTATAAAGCAAATTCTTTAATAACTTGTTCTTCACTTAAATCACATTAACAATATACGCCTAAAAGTATTCTCCTGAGTAGTCCAATTTTTAAAAAATGACAGTTTCTCTACAGAGAGGAAAGAGCATTTGAAATAATGTTGGGTATTTTGCCAAGTCTGTCAAAAGAGTAACATTTCCACTTTCTCAGCTCTGTCTCATTAAAATTGTATTCTAATTCTGTCTCAACTTGGTCTCCTTGCTTCATAAGTCATTGCCTGCTCATTACTTGTACTGTGAGAGATGAAATTTATTCAAACTTGATAGCAGGGATAAAGAATTGAAAGGCAGGCAACTGGGAAAAATGAAATTAGCTTATTCTAATGCTTTTTTGACAGGATTTTTTTTCATTGCCATGGGTTACTATAAGTGTCAGTTTGGATTTGTGGTACTGTCTTTGTTAGGTTTGTGGGGGATTTTTTAAAACAGTCTTAACTGCTAAACTATGCTTTCCTTTGTCACATCCACTGAAATAATGTTCTGTGTCTGTGATGATAACATGGTCCAATATTATTTGCTACAGTAGTCTGTAATTGTATTATCACTATAGTTGTCTAACAAAGATTAAATGTTTGCAATTGTTTTATAATAGGTTCTTCAGCCCAGTATTTAGATAAATAGGATGCATTCAGAAAGGTCTGGAAAAATCATAGACAATGCAATATAACTTACATGAAAGTTAATGTGGAATACAGAGGGGAGCTGAGTTTTCTAACCCAAATATTTTTTTTCAAGCTTTGAATGTCAAAAGAATACACCTAGGAATTTCTAATTTTGAATATAGAAGAGTATTAGAAGCAAATTGACTTAAAGCACAGTGCTTTTCCATTATAAGATTGAGTTGTTAAGAAATTATATGGTCTAATTACTGAACTTGATATTTTTGACTACTTGGATTATGAACAGATATTGTCATTAACTAGCTAATTAAATTGACTGCAATAACAAGCCATAATTTAGAAATATGTTCTAAATTAGTTTTTCTATGAAAGCAAAGTCTTTGTTGATCTGTGCATGTGATTAATGTCAAGTGTCATGAATTAGCTCAGGGATCTCTGGTGCAGGAAGGGCATCATAAGGAGAAGTATATGTGTATTTGACAGAAACAGATGCAGCCAGAAGAGTGATTTATATTTGGATAAAAATTTGAATTAGAAAATGTTAATAAGTATGCATAAGTGTATTTTCTGGAAGCATAAAACACATTGGCTCAGTGCAGAGTGAATTATGTTCTTCTAAGGGAAGAACATGATTTCAACTATGGTGCAACTGATTCTCTTACCCCAGACTTGCGGCTTTGGTTTTTCTTGCCCTGGTCTTAGGCAGCTGGGGTGCCCAGCTAGTGGCACTGCTTTTTGTCCGGGAGACAGGGGCTGCCGCCTGTACGGAGCTCTAAGGCTGAGCCTCCGTGTGGGTTTGCTGGACTAGTAGTCGAGTGCTGAGAGGAGACAAAGGGATGAGGGAGGCACACCTTGTCCTGCGTGGCTGGAGAATGTTTATTTCCCACGTGGCTGCTGCGGTGGCTGGGGCGGCATCTCCTAGCGCGCGCATGGTCAAAATGGCCCCAAGACAAAGGAGGCATGGGGTTAAATAGGGGGTGGGCAGACGAGGGCAGAAGCCCCCCTCGCCCAATGGGGACAGGCAACAGGGGAGTGACGTGGACCATGGCAGCCTACGGGAACACAACAGTGGTGGGTACAGGGTTCCAGGACAAATAGGAATACAAGGATGGCATGACTGTCACAGAACCTTCAGGAATGAACAAGAGGTGGCTACAAGACTGACATGGGAAAGCTCCTATGGCAGACAACCTGGAGCAGACCACTGTGAGGGGAAAATGGGGATACAGAGAACTAACTAACTAACACTTATTAAAACCCCTAACTGAACCAACCCAGGATGCAACACCCCAGAATCTTTGTGCTTACATTATTTTAATATTCTGCTACTCAGAAGAAAAACAGCATAGGATTCTTAATTTTTATATACTTATATACTACAAACATCTTTAAGAAGTTGGCTGCTAATATCTAAAATGGCCTGTTAATTAGGCATGGTGTTTTAAGAGCTTTTAAGAATTTAAACATGGAATGCCCTACATATTGCATTTGGATTTGCAATTCTATCTTTGTTAAGTTTGTTTATTGTTGCGTTCAAATCCACACAAACTTAAACATTAAAATGTACTTTCCTCTAGCCCATTATTTGAAGTAATGTTCAATATCTGTGTTCAAAACATTCACTGGGAGTACCCCAAATGTACTTCCAAGCAGAAAGTCTTGACCAGGATGCTCTGCAGAAAATATATGCTACAGCACCTACAAGCTAGATCAGTAAGTGTGGGGGTCTTTATTCTAGGTTTTCCTTTATTTTCCTATGCAATATTCATGGCACACTACTTCTAGAATTTTTGTTTCCTGTTTAGATGTTAGATTCTTTAGACAAAATTATTTACACAGGGAAGTAATTGTAAAAACACAGAAGCTGCAGTCATAATAGCAGAAAAGAGAACTGTTATAGATCTGCAGGGAGAAATACATAATAGATGTTCCCATATAATAAGTCACCTGAACTTATTTCTAAACAGTATTTGACACCAATGAGATAACAGGAGATGAATCTCAGAGGATTGATGAACGCAGTCTGCAGCAATCCAAGCATCACCATTTTCAGTAATCTTAGCTAGGGACATCAAAAAAATAAAGTCATCTCAGGTATCAGTCCTCCTTTTAGCAATAATATCCTGTAGGGAGGCAAGGGAGTGATAGAACTAGATTTTTTTCTTAGTCACTTATCTTTGTAGAAATAGAGAGGTCCTTGGCAGTTTAAGATTTCTAGACTTAATTAAGGCAGGGATTGATAGGCAGCTGTAAGCTTTCTCTTTCAAATATCACCTTAAAATATTTTTAAAAGAAAAATTGTAATTCTGAAAATCATTTTATATCATGCAGCTGTGAATGCTCACTATTATATACAATAATTCAGGTAGTGAATTATAAAGATAATCTTATTTATCTTGCCCTGATACATAAGAACCAGATTTTACATTTGTGATTCAAATAAAATCTCAGTGAATCTCAGTGACTCTTCAGTTTGATCATGAAAAGTCAAAACACATATACCTAGTCCTAACTGAAATGGAATTAAATTTTTGTAGGAAACAATTTGCTGAAAAATGTTTGAGTTGGACAAAATGTTTCTCTTGATCACATGGAATCAAATCTCACAGCTACCAGAGTGGTCTACACCTTGACCCTTGTGCTTCTTCAGACAAATAGACTAAATACTCTCCATCATGATTCTTACAGATTCCCACTAGGAAGCTGCAACTCCTAAGTGCAGCTTGCTAAGTGTGTTTTTTTAATATATTAGCCAACTTGAGGGATGGGTGCTGAACAAAATGCAAATAAAAGACTTATTTTAGAAGAGGAACATTAAGACAAGAATTAATTTGAAGAACTTGCAAAGCTTTAGAACAAATTCTAGAGGAAGGAATAGATGGAGGAAAAAAAAGTAAGAGAGAAGTAAATGCAGTTGGCATTTTAAGTTACTTCCTGCTGGATTAATAACTGTGTCTGTTTAGAAAATTGTATGTATTACCAAAGGATGGATAATCTTATCTATCATGACTATTAGCTTGCCAAGATAATATAGTCATACCGTACAAGTGATATGAGCAAGAACTTTAAACAGATTGATAAATTTAAAAGGAAGGAACCTAGGAAGAGTACATGGTACAATGGTAGCTGGATGGATTTAATGACCTAGGAGAAGATAACCTCCTCGCATGTGTTCCTAAATAGAAGGATTGGAAAGAAATTCTAAAGAGGTCTCTAATAAACTCTTGGAGAGTTTCATGGGTATTAATGGACCCTGAATTTTTCAGAGTACTTATTCAGACTAGCATTTGTGAGTAGAGGTAGTACAAGGCAAGTTCTCAAACTATGGAGAATTAAACAAGAGCAATACAAAGTACCAGTAAAATAGCTGGATAGTAGCAAGGGATGTCATGTCTGAATCACTTCAGTATTACATGTGTGGGTATCTCTTCTTGTGACAAACTCTAAATGCTTCTTGAACCTTGAGTACAATGCCATAGTACTATGCTCTAGTTGAGACGGAGGAGTATGGGAATTGTATATGATTGTCAACAACTATATAAATTGCATACAGAAATCAGTTGAGGTGCAAATATACCAGAAACTTCAGGAAGATGTATTACAGAAAATTTTCAGAAAATTGAACAAACAATTGTTAAAATAGCCAACAAAGTAACTAACTATTCAACATGATGCAGAAGATAGAATTCTTGCATGGGTAGGAATCAACAGCTTTTTGGTCACATTTTTAAAGCTACCTATCCAACTGAAGTGCCAGACAGTACCAAATGATTTTGTTTTAATGATCAAACCTGATCCAGGTTTTCAGAATTGCACAGCAAAACCCACCAGGGTTGTTTATTTTGAGCAGGTCTGGATGGTACAAATGAAGCTTCTGAAATTACTCAAAATAAACAGTGTATAGAAAACAATGAGTATTTCAGGTCATCCATAAATCAGGTTCAAGATATTTGAACTGAAGAGGAAAAGTTACTTCTTACCAATAGACTCCTAATAGATATTTATATATAGTTCATTGAGTAGGCATGATGTAACTTTTTCAATCACAATCAACTCCTCATGAAATACCAGGTGAATTGTTTCATGCAGCATTAATAAATGCCTCCATTCTGCCATTCTCTTTGCTATTTCAGCTCAAATGCACAACACCAAGGTTTTACTCAGTACAGAGACTATAAGCTCAGGAAAACAACAATAGGGTCAGATTCAAAGGTCTCCTCCCAGTGTTATGTACTGTGACAATATTTTTCCTCAAATTCTTTGTGGTAGGATTACCCATCCATTTGATTCTGAGCATAAAAGTTCACACAATGCTAGTGAAACTGCTTTACTTGAAAGCTGCTATCTTCAGAGCAATCAGGACTTAACATAAAAAACTTCTTGAACAGTAGCCTTTTTTTTTTTTTTTTTTAGAATTACCTTCTAGTGAATTAAAACAGAATAAATGCTGTTGAAGACCTGCTGTTAAAAGACAGATGTCTGGTTCTATAGAAAGATGGTATCTTCATGTTTTGCACTAAACCAAAGCAGAGATGCATTGATTAGAGAACCTACCTGATCTTCTTGAAATTTAACTAGGGCTGTTCCCAATCCTGCTAGCAATCTGCAACTCATTGTTTAACCTATGGGCTCAGCAGTCAACACTTCACTAGGAAGACAGGAGCCATTATACAATCTGATCATATTCTAAAGAGTACAAATGCAAGTGTAATGACCCTACAGCCTTCTTGAGGACAGTTGCCTTACTTCTGCTTGTGCCCATAATGTTGTGCATGTTTACCCATTCACTGACCATGTACGACAGGAAGAGCAATGGAAACAGGTGTTGGGTGGCTGAGTAGCTGAGCAGCTGCACAGATCACTGTGACAGAAGTTGGTCTAATACAAAGAAGTTCTTCTGCAAGCAGAAAGGTGTTCTAAGCTGCAGACAGTAATTATTGATAGGCCTATGTATGAAGGAAAATATCCTGTCATCTGTCAGGGGAGGAGGTGTCACCATTGCAACCCTCTCCCATCTCACCTGCATCTTTTAAATCGACTCCATTACTTTGTGATTGATGTGTTGAGTCATACTTGGTTTCAGAAAAGGAAAGAAAAAGAACAAGGGTACAGGTCCTTATTTACCATATAACTTAGGGATAACCCTCAAGGTTCCCACCCTGTTCTGTGACTCAGAAAAGTGAAGGGATGGAGAATTTAAGATACCTCTACATTTCATGCCCGTGCCACAGGCAACACATATTCCTAGAAATGTTTGATCCCACAGTACTTTTTCCTGCTGCTTGAGGAAATGGTCATCTCTTGCCTTTGCTGAAACATTCATCTGTCAATCTAGACATCTCGAGGACAACTGACCTCTCCTCTGAAACAATGTGACTAATGCTTTCTTGGTTTTACTGACCCATTCTCAGTTTATTGCGACTTAAATAGACTCCTATAGTATTGGTTCCTTCCATATTTTCCAAAGGTTCTTGTAGGTGTATATCTTGCTACAATACCCCAGCCAAATATCATTCATCTGGAATGACAGCAGTGTGTTTGCTCTAGCTGTCATTCTGTCATTCAAGTCAGCTGCTGTTGTTCTTAAAGGCCACCAGCAGCAAGCTGCTACTCCAGCTGCTGAGGAGGTAGCCAAGCCTCTCTCTCTCTTCCTCTCTCTGTGTCCTTCTGCTAGCTCCTTTGCTCCTGTTTTGCATTTCAGTGTAGCAGTATAGCAAGACATGTGGTGGAGCTGCCGTTACCAGCCCCATGTTTTGTTCCTCATTCAATCTCTGACTTGGAACATGAGCTCTGTGCCTCAGTTTTTACAGAACATTTTACAGCACCCTTTGAGATCGACAGATGCAACAGATTACTCTGATACAACCTAGAAATTCTATGTTTTCAATCAAGATATAAATGACTGATATGCATTCTAATATTATTTCTGGAAACCTTTATGAAATATCTTTGGAATGTAATTTGGGACCCTGTGAAAACTGACTGTTGGTTTTAAAGGCAGCTTTTGCTTTTGTCCCTTTAAGTGAAACCCTTTGTGTTGATGCATAGTTATTCAGAGAAATAAATGCAGCTTTGTACAAACTAAGCTAATGGAGCTTTAGCATGAAGGGAAATAATTATAGCACGTTGGGAATTTTGGTAGGAGCAGAGATACAAAGAAGTTGCCGCATTTGTTTAAAGTGTGGTTATGAGTCTGGTTTGCGAAAAGACAAAAGGAAATGAATGTTACTTTATGAATGTGGATATAAGAGAGAGTTCACTGGTTTCGTAGGTCTGTGTTAGATTCCCACAGCCCTCAACAAACAGCTCTCAGCCTTATATTTTCTAAGCTTTTGTCTTCCCACTTTGGAATTCTGACTACGGGCACATTACCAAGCCAACTGGATTCACTACAAGGCTCCAGTGTAGCTCTTTTTATCACAAAGATCAAGACAACAATTGTGTGCCTACAAGAAAAGAACAACTAAAACCATCAAGCAAACATTAAAAGAACAATTCTAGAGATAGTTGCCTTTGAACTGCAATAATGGGCAACATTCAGTCCTGAGATTTGAATTCAGAGTTAAAGAAATTCATTGCTAACTGCCTTTCCTTATAATTATCCAAGCTGCTGGCAACATATATTTTCAGCAGCATTAATTTTGCACAACGTAATTTTTTGTAGTTGTGCTGAACCCCACAAAGGCAGCATTGTAAATCTGCTTTATGGAGTTAGTTTTGTTTATTATAGAGTTCGTATATGAAAATGGAAGAAATCTAAATTTTGTGTTGGCTTCTCCCTGAACCACAGAAAATGGAGTATTGTTTTACAAGAGCTTGTTCTGAAATATCACTTCCCGACTGTAAAAGAAGCACGGTGTATTTACAGATGCATTCCACAAGCATGCAGAATGTCCAGCTGTAAAAATATAGTAGGAGCTGACAGTTTGTTGTTTTTTTTTTTTTTTTTTTTTTCCAGAATAGCTGTTTCATACTTTTGGGAGACCTGAGGGGTGTGGGGAGATAACAACAATTTTAAAATAGATGCTTCATTTTGCAATGCCTCAAAAGTAACGTGAGTTGAAATCTGCCAGACACCAGTAATTCAGAATAAACATTCTGCCTGACGATCCTTGACCACTGTTATCTTAGTTCTGATACCAAAAACCTAAACCATAGAAACAGTTTCATTAAATCATTCTGCACTGGTTTATTATTCTTCCCCCACCTCTGCCCTGCCTTTTTAGTAGATTAGCTTTGGAGTCACTGTTAATCAGATGCCTGAACCGTTTTTTTTTTTTTTTCTTTGAAGAGTGTTACATGATTTGAAAAGTTCTTCCCAGATATTTTGATCTTAATAATCTTAATAGAAGTATAACAGAATATGAATATGAATATGAAGTGACCTGGAAACGCTGAATTTTAAATTGGCAATTTTGGCCATTGCATGAATAAATGATGAAGTATGTATGTGGTGTGCAATTTAAGCAAATTAAATGTTATTTGTGACCCATAGCTGATGAAGAGGACAAAATTCTTCACTTCTCTCCATTGAAGTATGGACAGATTTGCAGTCTCTCTTTAGCATCTTCACCTCCTCTGGTCTCAAGAGGGACGCAGAGATGAAATGGCAGCAACTTCTATGGTTCTGTAGAGAAACAATTAGCTGAGTGATCATTCCCACACTAAATATGTGTCAGACCACTTAGTTTCTCATTCTCACAGTTAAAATGTTACAGGAATTCAGAATGGCTATACCTTTAAAGAGTTTTCTTTACTGACTTCACGAAGTTGATACAAACTCCGTGAAAGTTCCCTCTGATTAATCTAGGAAGCTGATGAAGAAATCACTTCCCTTTGACCACTTTTAGCCCTACATCAATCTAATATAAGGGAGTCCCTTAAGAATTAAATAAAAGAAGCATTTATATCCTGGAAAACTGAGGTACAGGAGGACAAATTTTATATTTCATAATATTGGCTGTCCTAGATTGTGTAGTTCCATGTGACTCAAGTGAAATTTGGGTTGTATTTTGCACGCTACATTATATAAAATGTCCTTCTTGGAAAGTATTTCTCTTTTTTGAAAATGTATTTTTAAATTGGATTTACTTGTACCTGTTTACGGAAAAAAAAAAAAAAAGGAATGTATGTAGTATCTAGAAAATATGAACTACAAATAAATTGTTCATAAGTTTCAAGTGGGAAGCTTGGGAGTAGATACCCTCATTTTCTCAGTTCTGCTCTGGCCAGACCTTATAAATCATGCTGATGTGCTGAGGTATCAAAAGAAAATAGACCTTTCTTTGATCTGATGCTGCAATTGGACTAGATTGGTGGTGTCCTCTCACTTTGGTGCAGCCTACATGTAGCATTGCCAAAAGGCATGTTACTATCACTAATACTAGGAAAAAGTCTATCCTGACATTGCAAAGGTTATCTGGTACAGTCTTTTAGCAAGGACTATTCTGTTCTACTTCTGCTAAACCATTCTCTTTCATAATTGAATTATTTTCCAATGCAGTCCAAGAACTACTTTTCTTGGTGTTACACACTTCTGAGACGTGGTTCATTAGTCTTTATAAAGTTCTGAGAAAAGCTAAAATGAAAAAAGAAACGGAATATTTATTTTTTCCAACCTGTTGTTCTACAAATCCCATGTATCAGCAAACATTTGGAAAATACACAAAACTGGTGTTTTTCAGGCAGTTAGCACTGTCCATGAGATCATACTAAGAATTCAGTTATAGACTGTCATATTTTTGCGTCACCTGAAACAGCTGCATCACAAGCTTGCGTTTCATTTCAGTTTTTCTCTGAAGGTAAGGGTTTCCTAAAAACTACACCACCTAAGAACTAAACTTTGGGATTCCACCCTCATACACAACTCCCCATGATGATGGGATATCTAGCTTCTTGGAAAACAGTACTGAGACTCTCCTCTGTTTTTAAAATTATTTTCATTGGTAAATTACCACAAGTGCAGTCATCTCAGCAAATAATTTGAGTATTTTTTGCAAGCACTATGAGATGGTAATGCAAGTGCATTAAATGTCCATCAAGTGCAATTCAGTAAAGGCAAACAAAATTAAATAATGTAAAATGAAAAGAAGTGGTGAAATCACATTATATCACCACTATTATATTTTTAGTAGATAATGTCAAGTTTCTTGTTTTAAATTATCTGATGTTGCTAATTTTGGCATGCCTACAAAAGCATCATAATAATAGACTAGCATGAAAATTAAGCATTATTCATATATGTATATATGAGAGGAAAAAAATCTACTGTGACTTTAATATGCAGCTGTAAAAGGGGGAATTACCATCAGAAAGTGATCATATAATCATGCATTATTTATATTGTTATAAGAGACATATTTGGTATCCTGAGGTTACAGTATTATTGTATTTTTTACTTAAAACTGCAAGTCTTCATCTTATTAAACATAAAAGCATGGACAGTCATTTTAAATTAATATTATCTCAAGAATATATATCTTTAGAATAGCTTTCAAAGTTTTAAAAACCCAAAAGGCAGATATAATTCCCTCAATGTTAATTGCTGCTTTACTAATGGTTCATTTCACTAAAATGAACTCATTGGTTTTAAAGCCTCCAATCAGAAATCTCATTAAAATAGTATGTAGCCTCCATTTTAAAAGTGAGAAGAGGGCGCTTCTGGGAGAAAAATGAATAGTTGTCTAAATCTTCCAATCTATTTTGGAGCTGTACTGTACTTGTTAATGAAACTATGAGAGCTAAAATGTTACTAATTATTTTAATTTCCTCTTCATTTTTGCTTTGTGTTTATCCAAGCACTGCTAGTACTGGTCATTATTAAATATGGGCTAAAGTTTAGTCTTACACATTTCTTATTGGACAGAATTTACACCAGATTAATCAATGGAAAACAATACCTGGATACCAAGCTCTAAACATTTTGTTAAGAAAGAAAAAAAAATAATAAAATAAGATTAAAATATGTAGAAAGTGTAGAACACATTCAGATAATTGTTTTGTGCTTTTATGCCTTGAAAGCATTTTATATCTATATACATTGCTGACCTGGAAATCCAAAACTAAATTACATCAGGCCTTCAGTGGGATCTGTTTAAGTAACAGGATATCCCTCAACACTGTTTCTGGCAAACAATATGGAGGTGCTGGAAGGTATTTTTTGCCATGTATGGGAACAAACAGCTCCTTGTTGATAGTAGAACTAACCCAACTGTCTATCATTTAATCCATTTGTGTCTTTGGATGTTTTCTTTATAATATATGTGAAATTTTTATTTTAAAGCTGATGTGGAAATGGGGGTAATTTCTTTTCCTTTTAGAGTGCAGGATATGAGCCCTGAGAAGTCTCTAGTCTCAGTGCTAGAGAGGACTGAAGGCTGGGAAAGATTCTGCACAGAGACAGATGAGAAGGAGACCTGTTTAATAACCTTTCCTTCATCACCAGTCATAGTAGGAGTAATAGAAGAAAAGAGACCTGATGTGAAAACTTCTTCAGCTCTGCTGAGAGATCCAGGTACGAGAAGTGGCAAATGTCATGTAGTCCCCTCCATTCGCTTGCAGTCCTGGATAAGCTGCACTGTCTGTAGTCAGGTTAGATACAAGAACCAGTCACTGTGAGATACACAGGCACCACCTGCCAAATAATCAGTGTGTGCTCACACAAGCTTGTTAAAGTTTTCTGTCTACTTTCCATTAAAAAAATGCCTTTCTGTTCATGAGTTTGTTCAAAGTAAGGGAATAGTAGATCACATTTAAGGGGTGACTACAAAAGACCATTATGGAACATTCAGTGTGTGTGTATATCTCCTGTTAATTGGAAATCTGCAGCAAGTGGTACCCTCTGGGCTGCTTTAGGAGGAGTTGCCAGCAGGTCAGCATAGGTGATCCTTCTCCCCTGCTCAGCACGACACAGAAACACCTGAAATGATGGATCCAGTCTGGCCTTCCCAGTGCGAGGCATGTGGACAGACTGGAGTCAGGGTGGCAAAAGGACTCAGACTATACAACATGTGAGGAGCAGCCAAGACAGCTGGGATTGGTCAGCCTGGAAAATAAAAGACTGAGGGGAACCTCATTCATGTGAACAAGCATTGGGGAGCAGGGGGAGCTTATGGGGGTGGATCAATGGTGCCCAGTGACTGCACCAAAGATATATGGCACAAACTGGAATTCAGAAAATTCCAATCAAGTTGTTTTGGTGTTTTTCCTTATGTGAGAATGATCAAACAGCACAACAGGTTGCCTGGAGAGGCTGTGAAGCCTCCGTCTTTGGAGATATCCAAAGCCCTGTGCAATCTGATCTATCTGACCCTGGTTTGAGCAGATGGTTTCAAACTGGGTGATATCTAGAAGTCCCTTCCAGACTCAAACCTTCTGTAAATCTGTGACTTACCAAGAATTATTACACTATGACACAATATGCTGGGGAATACTTTCTTCTTTTTGTTGTTGTTGTTGTTGTTGTTGTTGTTGTCTAATAATAACGTGATACATACTTACTTTGTCATTAAACTCAGAAGTATACAAATCTTCATCTTGACCCTTTTTTGAGCAATATTCTCACAAGACTTCATCTCTTCTGCTTAATTTCAGGTCCTTTTTGCTTTGTTCCTGTATTTATTATACGTGAAAGACTTGGTTCAAGCAGCTGACTTTTCTCCTTTCTAGGAGAGTGTCAGTCACAACTGAAAGCAAAATAGAGCAAACTTTTTTCTTCCACTTATTTAATCCCTATGTGGGTCTACCCTTGTTAAGAAATAGCATGACATGGCTTTGAGGTATGAGATGCAAAGGAGATATAGTAGTGCTCTGCCTGCACTACATGAACAAAAATTGCCTAAGTGCAGACTTACCACAGGAGCAGGAGGTGTTACCTTGGGGAGAACAAAAGTCTGCCCTGCTCCCCTCCCAGCTTGTAAACCAATGCATGCCAAAGGAACTCTGATATTCAAAACCAACACTGATCATAATGGAATGAACCAATTTTACCCAAAGCTTGTTGCATCACTTGGAGCTCAGCCTCCCTGCTCTGCATGCTCAGCACTAATAGCCAGCATCTCCTTTCTAAAAACCAATAACAGTGCTTGAAGACAGTCCTTTCTGGAATGTCAGTGTGTATGTATACTGTCTGTATAAATTTATCCAAACTACTTGTACTGAAGTGACATTGTTAATTAGCATAATATTTCGCTTTATTGCGTGATCCTAGAGAAAGTATCTCATTAATGTTTTACTTTTTCCCTTTTTTTTTCTTTTTTTTTTTTCTTTCAAAAATTATCGCTCTCAGAAATAATTAGAAGCACTGTGGTGATCAGGGGGATGTGGTAGTTTAGTGGCATTTCAAGCAGCCCTGTGAGGAGCTTTTGGATGACCTTGACACCTCCAAAGCTTTCATCTACCAATATTAAATCCTGATTCTGTGGTTCTAAGATCCTGAGACTGATAAAAAAGAAGCCTTTCTGAAGGTAGAAGGAAAAAATCAAAGATTTGTTTAGCACTTTAAAATCACAAACCATTTTTTCCTATACTAATGATATCCCAGAATAGAAAATAGCAGATGAAAAAAGGTGCAGTGTCATGATTTCCAGCAGAGTCATAAACACAGAAAGTTTATAAATTCTTTTTTTACCAACCATTTTTTCATTATTCTTTTTTTGAGAAGAGGTTTCCTGTTCACTTCAGGAAAAAAAAGTTTACTTTAGTGATTCTCATGGCCTTTGCTTTCAATTAACATTCCTGAAAATGAAACAAACAAAAAAAAAATCACTTCTCTAAATGTTTATGGAAAACAAATAAAAACATCTCTGAATGCTATCAAAGTAGATAGATAGATTATTTTTATTCCAGCATATGTTTATGAATACTTTCTTGATGTATTCTGCCAGCTCTAGCCTTGAATTTCGACTTATAAAGCATTTCCAAAATTCTTTTCCATTTCCCTCTGAACCACCATGTTTATTCACTCACATTGGTTTGTGTTTTCCATGTTATCTCTAAAAAACAGGATTCCACAAAACCATGAATGCAGCAAATCTCGAAGCAAAGAGGTATTTGACATGTTTTCCTTGTTAAAATCTTGTGATATCCTTCAGATATATAAAACCTAAGTCCAAAAAGCACCTACCAAAACTGTGCAATTACTGGATTGCCAGTTACATAAAACAGCCCGCCACCATTTTAAAAGTTACAGAGTCCCAATGTTAACACTGGTCTGCCTGGGATTCGTGCTGGTTTTGAAAGCTGCATCCTGGCTTTTGACCACATTAGTGCAGTGTGGTATCTCTTCCTTTTTGTGAGGAAAACTAACGATGTACAGCATTAATAATTTATACTCAGAAAGTAGCAAGGGTGATAAAGCTCTAACTGTCAGGCTTCCACAACTGCACAAGTGTCTTTGCATGTGCCTTGCTTCTGAAAGGAAACCCTTGGCAGGAACATAGAGACTGGGTGTTAGTGTACAAGCATAGGCAGTGAGCCACCTATAGAGACGTTTACATTACAAATCCTGCTTTACATGCGCTTGAAAGATGACTGTCTGCCTAAATTGTGTTCATATACTCTGGCTTATACCATCCTATAAGGCAAGATTTGAGCTTTTTTTTTTTTTTTTGAATTGTGAAGGTTCTTTTACTTGTGCTGGCACTTAGCTTGTTTGCTTCAAGAATGTAAAAAAATGTATTTGATTAACAGCTGCATTGTTCTTATTTAACCTCGTATCTGCTAAACACTTTTGTTGTGTTTAAATGTGTGCTTAAATTATGCTGCTGTTGTTACGACTGGTGCTGTGGTTGGTAACGGTACCATTCCAAGTAAAGTGAAGAGCATTAATACTATCATATAGTGTACAGCAACCTCATCATCAGGATAAGGTTATCTGTAGAAAGGAGACACAAAGAACAAAAAAAGTACCTCAGCCTCATACTGTATTTAGGAAGACTCACTAAGTATCTGTACAAAATTGCTATTTTCTAAAGGACATATTCTGTTTGTATTATTCTAATATCTCAAAAAATACACTTCTGGGTATTTTTTTAAACTACACTGTAGATAACAATACGACGTTGGTGGTCTTTATTGTGTTTTGGGGGCGGGGGAGGCTATTTGCTTGAAAGCTGTTAAAAAAAATAATAGGATTATTCTCATCTTTCATTTAGTTTAATAATACACTACATACATTTGTCAATCAAATTAGAATTACTGTCAGACCATAATAATGCATTTTAGTTTAGCCAATATCAGTCAGACCTGATTTATTTGCTTAATACAAATCTAATTGACTTTCAGGCTGCTCTTCTCTTTTCAGCTGTTAACCGACCAAGTACATCTTTAATTTCCATTTCGATGGTTTGGTAGCAGTTGAGAGGAAGAACGATTTGCATAAGGCCCCAGAAGGGTGCCAAAACTCTTCACGCTTTAAACAACAGCCTTTATTATTCTGTAAGTGGATGTGTTGAATTTTCATGCTTTTGTTTCCAGTTCAGCCCTGACAGAAAGAATAAAGTAGATTTTGCCAGCACCCCTGCTGTGCCCTGAGGGAGAAATTCAATGTGCCTCATTTGTCTTAATTGGAGAACCGCCCTTAGCACCAGCTTTTTCTATGAATATATTAGCATAACAGACAGAAAAGTCTAAGACCACCTTTTTTTTTTTGGGGGGGGGGGGGGAGGGGGGACGCAGGAGTATTTTTTTTTTCTCTGAAAAATGAAAACTGAAAGAAGAAAAATTTATGCACCATATTCCAGTCTTCTTACTATTATTTTTGTTGTAATCCACACTATACAGGAAAAATGTATCAAGCCTACTTTATCTACTCAGCGTTGTTAGGAGCTGGGTAGAGAGAAACGTGATAAATATCATCCAGGAGAGCGAGCTGAAAGCTGCTCTTTATTCTTCATAATGTACTAATCCTATATATTTGTTCTTTGGCTGCTTGTGTTGCTATTTTTTCTGATGGAGCAGATAGTTTTACACAGAGACAGATGGGCAGTAACTAGGAATAGATCTAAGAAAAAACCCCACAATCTTACAAAAGTGAATTTATTAACAGTGAAACAAAATGCATTTACTTCCATCAAAGGAAAAATTCAAGCCCCATATCTATTAATTTGAGAAATATTAAATTCATATTCACGTTTTTCATTTCATAGAAGAACTCTAAGTCTGGACAAACAATCTATGCAGTGTAAATCATTTTTAAATCAGGTCTCTTTCAGTGTCAGATTGAACTAATGAGATTTAAAGGGCAGATTTTAAATAAGAGGTATTTAGTTTACAAATTTTATGACTAATATTAATCCTATACCTGTTAAATCAATCACCTATTGCTTGTACATGAAAAACATGGGGAAAAGGTAATTTTTGCTAGAGAGTGATATATACACTTTCTTGGAAATGTAGCTGCTTTTTAGAAACTGTTTCATCCATATTTAGTCTTGATATTTTTCCCTTGAGGCTCCAGTACACTGCATCCGTCACATAGCCACTTAAATAAAAGATTTCCATGTGTGTTAGAATAAAGGTTTGGCTGTTTGTGGGGGTTTTAGGTATCTCATGGACATTATGGAAAATTAAAGTATTCTTTGGGGCAGGATTTTTTTCAGTCAGTCAACTGGACGAGTTAATGACTTAGAGGTTTGATTCCAGTGAGAGCTGTGGTGGGGTTGCTAGCACAACCCCTGGAGAAACAGGAGACTCAATTCTGGTACTTACTCTTGCCTGTTCTACCTGGCAATTTATCAAAGCCAGCCACCACTGCAGTATTAGCAGTCTTTCTCACATCTTCCTTTTCCTATTAGTCATTACTGAAACATTTTTCTTCTACATGCATAGCCTCCCTAAAATATGCTCAGCAACTCCTGGCTCAAATTTTCTTATGTCTTTAAGAGTGATAATAGAAATTATTTTTGCATTCTTGTGCAAATGGATATGAAGAATAACAATTTAGCATGATGTATTTCTGAAGGCATGTAGGTGTCTTGTTTTGATTGGAATAAGAGTTAATTTATTGGAAGAAAATGTCAGACCAATGACAGTAGGCATCTCATTCTGAGTGTTTATGCTAGAAAAATGGCAATAGTAGTTTATTTGTGATCTATAGTAGTTCACCTGATAATTCAAACTGTTTCACTGAGCAAATGACTCAGCAAATCAGAAAGACAAGCCTGTACTCATCATGTGTCTCTGTTTGCTCCCTTTCTATTTCCAGTGTTCTTTGCTTTGGTTTCCAACTGGAGGCTTTTCAGACCTGCCTAGGTTAGAAGGGAGAACTTTCTAGGATATTCCTCAGAACAATTAAAAGGAGTATCCTCTTTGTCTATGCATTTCCAGGAAATCTCCTGGAGTATTTATTTCTAATGTGGTTTGTTTCATAGGAGAGAATTTAAAATCTCCCAATGCAACATAAACAGGCTGACAAAATATATGTCACTTCTAAGTAATGAGTTGGTGAAGGAAAATGCCATATCACCACACTGTGATCTGTAAATTTCCTGGTTTAAGCAAATTGCAGCAAAAAATCTGCATGGAAAAAATTCTAATATAGGTGGGACACATTGCAGGGTTATATCATTGTTATTTGCTATGGTGTTTGGAAGCTTCTATGAACAGCACCCATTTGATGGATCAAAGCATCCTCTCACTATTCACAGCACTAAAGCCTCTTCCAGTGCTGAACAAACAGATGGTCACAAACCAAGGAATGTACACTTTAAATAACTCTCTGCTGATTATTTGCATGTGTACCACACTGCACATTTACAACAAACCCTTGTTCTGTCATGTCTGTCTGTGATTTGAAAAGTGTTTGATTTCTAGAGTTTTGTAGGATTATGTGGTCCCTAGTGAATCAGATCTATTGTCAGAGAGGTTGTGAAGAGCAGTAGTGAGACCTTCACAACTAATTTTTTTCAAGCCCCTGAGTGACTGATTCTTAACCTAAGGACTCTGCTGTCACATTTATGCCTAGTATCTCTGTAGATCAGTGTACTTTCCATCCTTCTTGAACAAAATAAAGTGGAATAGCACACCCCTACTCTACTCCATCCTTGGGATGGAGTCCATACATGACAGCATTTGAAAAGCTGTTCAAGGGAGGAATAGTCACTGGACTCTGTACAGAGTGAAAGTTAACTGCTTTCCACAGATGGCAAATATATGATGAAGGACTATATGGATTTATGTGGGAAAAATAAGTGGTGTTTGATGGAGACAAGAAAATATCCACAGCTGGCTGATAAGAGGGAGCATACACAGAATTTAAAAATATCTCCTCTTATGAGTAATCCTTTGCTTGGGAACCATAAACTTATCTCAGTATTAATGGGTAGGCTCTGCACATGTTTGTTCAAACAACCACCCAGGTGGGTGAACAACTGTAAAAAGGAACAAGTACACAGCTGAGATTTTTTCTTCTCCTAATTCAAAAAGGTACCCAGTTAAAAAAAATAGCTCTCTGCTAAGATTAGGTGCACAAGCACCTAATCATCTGTTTCCAGTTATACCACTCCATTTATGAACTTTTGTGGATTCATGAGGCTGTCTGCATGTGCAGTGGACTTAAACATTCTCTATTCATTATGGAAATTAATAAAAGTCCCACCTGTGATATTCACAAGGCTAACCCACATTGGTAGCCATTAAGTTCAATATTACCCTTGCAGAATACTGAAGGAGGTAAGGATATGTTATGTGTTCCAGTGGGTGCATAACCAAAAAGAGGCATTCACATCTTAAACACACAAACTGTAACTATTCATATGTAACATAAATAATGTTCTTTTCCAGAAGTATGGTTTTCAATACATACCTGAGGGTAAGAAGGTGTAATTTTCACTGTTTATGAATAGGGCAGTGTGCAAATCCACAAGTCACATACCTTATGTGTAGCATCTGTGTCCCAAGAAATGTTCTCTCCGTCTCCATTTCACACAAGGGTTACCATCATAAGTACTTATTCCTATGCAAACTGTGGGTAAATAGGCAAATAAAATGCATGTAGTGTTTTGCCATATTCTGAGCTGTTTCTTCCACAGCCCTGTAGTTAATAGAACATGAGATTTTACTAAAATGTCTGAAATAATTGCAAACTCCTGTTTTAATCCCATGTTATATCTCTTTTTTCACTGCTATTTGTTGGTAATTTTGTGGGGTTTTTTTATGGTTTGGTTTGGTTTGTTTTTTTGCTTAAAGAAGTGTATGTTTCAACAAGTCCCAACAAAGAGTTTTAATGTATGGTTGTGCTGGGTCTGTGGCAATGAATTACATAAATAAATTCTACATGGAGAGATAAAAGCCCTTCTGAATTTTTTTGAAAGATTAAAGGCTAGAACATTTGCATTGGCACGTGCATAGCATAATTAACTCCTATGAACATATTCCTAATGTTCGAAGGATGATTTAGTGGAGAAAAGGTTATGCTTTCTTTCATATTGTTTTCATTATTCAGGATCTGGAGACATATCAGTGCCCACCTGATGTCTGTTTCTCAATGGTACACAAATAGAGCACTGAATTCAAGACTTAGTGTAAGATTAATTTTTAAACACTGATTGAATTACATGGAAGAAACTACAGTGATTACATATTCTTGATTTATTAAGAGAATTACAGGAGTATGTATAAATATTGGTGCTAAATCACAGATTGCAAAGACAGTTCTCTGCAGATGTGTCCTGACAAATTTACTGCTCTTATCAAAAAGGATCTGGGACTCAGATCCGTCTATAGTGACTCATGTGTTCAGCTTTCTCGCGGATATTTAATCCAGCAAGTTACTGGTCTGCCAGAAAGCCATCAAAAGACATTTGTCACTGGATCAAAATCAAATATGTATCCTGGCTGTTAAGAAGGGCTTTGTTGGACTGAATGACTGTACCATTTTAGAAAGTGCTGCAAGATTAATGATGACACTGGTTGTCCAATTTTCACCCTTGAGGCAATATTACAGAGATATGCCCTTTCTGTGCACCTGATGTTGCACATATCAAATGCATCATTCCTTCTGCTGTGTCTTAGTAATGGTCCATGTTTCCTGCTCCCCCTCCACAGAGAAACATTGTGTGGGTGTAAGTAATTTATTTTGGGGAGGAGGTTGCTGCATAGAAGTGTACTTGCTGTAGTTATATTATAAGGGTTAATCACCTAATCACACAGAACACTTAACAAATGTCTCTGACATGTCTCTGACAGAATGAGGCCTCTGGCATATACTTTTGAGCCAATGCAAATAAACTGTTCCTCCCTATCATCATTCTTCAGTTGTAAAAGGTATCAGTGAGAAACTTGTCTTTGGTAAACCGTATATTCTTCGACCTAATCCAAAGCCCCTGCCTCCTGCCTTTATTTTGTTGAGCCCTAATAGTAACTTTAAGCAAAATTTCACAGAAGAATCAGAAAATAATATGCTTTATGAGCGCATTTTGCCCCATTCATACATTAGAAGACTGGTGAATAAGCAGCATGGCTGGCAGCACTCAGTATCTGTGCAGTGTTTTTCTCCTAAGTTGTAGGCTGACCCACTCTCCAATGTTTCCATTTGCCCTGATAGCGACTTTACCTGCAACTTCCAGCTTCATGATTTTCTTTTCACACAGTACTGAGCTGCTTGTTCTCTCCTGCTGCTCATGTCAGAGACAGATGAACTTGGAGGTCAGCATGAAGAGAAAAGAGCAATATAATTGCATACACAGAGGCCAGATATTTAGTAAAATCATGGGGAATCTTGTCAGGAAACACCATTGAAGTTCCTGGGAGATTCACACTTTACCAAAGGAAACTGGAAAATAGTATTCCAAAAGATGGTTGTTCCTTAACAATAAAATGCCAAGGGAAATGTCATGTCCCTATTTTTCCTTTTTATTCTATGATACACCTTCTCTCTCCCTTCTCCTTCTTATTTTCTTTCTATTTCTTTGTGATCCATCTATAGTACCTGATTATACCTGAGAAGTCAGAAAGTGCTCTTAATTTGTGGAATGGTCTTGTTTCTCTTTGTTGTTATGACACATAATGAAAATATCGCAAAATTCTTAGACATTTATTACACAAACACATAGGAAGACTCTCTTTTAGACACGGTCCTTCAACAGTTTAACTCAACTAGTCAGAAAGTTTGATATGTTTTCTACAATATTATGCTGTTTTGTGTGCAGTAGCTAACAGAAGTTGTGAGTTCTGAATTTGAAAAATTTGTAAGAAATATAAAGCTAATAAATATAGACATCGGTTTCTTGAATATCTGAACTTAACATTCATAGAAAATAATTCATATCAAATGAAATGTTTAATTGTTTTCAATCAGAAATATAAAGATAGATATAGATATAGATATAGATATAGATATAGATGATATAGATATGGATATAGATTATATAGATATGTATGCATACGCATCCGTATAATCCCAATATTTTTGCCTTCAAAGTGCATAAGAAAGAAGGTACTCATAATTTTACAGACTCAGATTTTCAACAGCTGCTGAAGCAGAAAGCCTCAGGTCAACACATTTGTTACTTAATTAGTGAACTGGCCAAGTTCAACTTGTGAGATGGGAGCTACAGTCAAGTAAGAACCAGCTGTCATCTTTATTGCTACAAAGGTACAAATTAATGAACCGGAGGAACAGATTTTTGGTGCTGACCAGCTAACTTTCTGTGATAGACATTGAGCGCAATTCAATGAAACTAGGCTGGATAAAAGCAGGTATTTTTCCTGACTTTCCCACCTTGGTAAAATTTCTCATTTTCCTTTCCTGCTTCCAATTAGGATTATTACTATAGCAGTGGTAGTCTGAAGAGGAACTGACTTTTTCAAATTACTTTAGCATCTTACTTTCTTCCATTTTCATGGTTGCGAAAACTTTCAGTAGGAGAAACTTGGAGGACAAGCTTGCATGGGCATCTTCTTCTAATTCCAGCAGTGTTTAAGTAGATGGATCTGATAAAACCTATACCTGCAAATTTTGGGGTTTTTTTTCACTGTAATACTGTAATCTCCAGACCTAGACACACTTTTAAAGGCTTCTCTTCTGAAATAATGCTAAAGCTAATATTCCTTGGGAGTCATCAATCAGGTTTCTGCTCCCATCTTTACAAATTAATTAAAATTAATTTCTTGTTTGGTCTGACCAGTCTTTAACACTGTAAGAAAGCTAAACAATAATTTACAAAACTTAGGAGTTTCTTTATCTTGAAACAACATCAGTGGAAGTGTTGGCTTTCCTAAAATTCTGTACCAGGAATTTCTTGTATGGAATAAAAGCTATTTAGAAGAAAAAAAAATGCTGCAGAGTGGTATCTATGAGAACTCAGAAATCTTTCTTGACTATGAAACTACTTTATCTTCCTGACCCCAACACTCAGATCAAGTAAATTCACCTTTATGTTTTGATTCCAGTAACAAATTAATCAATGGCAATCTCATCTCTGTAACAGCTTATTTTGTCAAGCTCAAATTTCAGTCATTTTGCTGACAGGACAAAGTTGTCCATTTCAAGGGGAGACAGAACTGAACTGTACTACTCACCCAAAAAGCCATTTCTCACCAAAGTTTGGATGTGTCATATATACTACTAGCACAATAGTGTCTACTGCATGTGTTTGAATAGCTCTCTTTGCAGTAAAATTTCCTTGTAATAGCCTTTGTCAGTGATGCTCGGTTACCACAAAAAGCTACTGGCAATATTATATTTTTCCTCAGTTGTCAGCTGCTGATAAGTTGGGCAGTTTCTGTCTTTACTGATTCTGGGTATAGGAGGATGTATCATTAGATTTTCTACGTAATGTGGATATGACAAGACTTTTCAAATCATTTTAGCCTCCACATAATTTAATATAATTTAAGTCTCTCATTTCCCACCTTGTAATTAGAATATATTAAACTGTTTCAGTGATCCTGAATATGAAAATGCACAGACACTAAAGTATTTCTCACCCTAATGTTATCAAGTCTAATATTTTACAGGGAAAATAAAAACCTAAATGGAAATTCCCATTCTCTTTGTATAACATTTATGCAGTAAAGAATGAGTTGAGTATACAATTTTTCATTTCTAGATAGCTAGGAATAGTAATGCATGAGCTGCAGAAGAGAACATTAATCTCTCAAGATGCTAAGAAATTAAATGTCATATAGAGTGACTTGTTCTACCCTGGTCATTTCTCAGCATTGAGATTTTTCAGTTATTTCCCTTATAACATTCTTCATCAAAAGAAAAAATAAATCACACTTCTGATTATAGAGGAAAATCATAATGTCTCATAAATTGATTCAGATAATGTTTCTGAAGTTCTCATGTATCATTTCTTTCTTCTCATGGGTAAGTAATTTAAATTTGTAGTTCCCAAAGGCAAGTGTTGGACAAGTAGAAGAGGAAGGATCTGATAGTTTTTTACATTGATTTTACTATGTCACAACAGTGCAAATTTCTAAACAGGACAATTTTTTTTGTGTGTGTGTGTGTGTGTGTGTGTTTTCTATGCTTCTGTTTTTAACTGAAACTAGCAACAATAGTTATGTGATGTTTTGGTTTATTTGTAGGCATGAGTACACACAGATGCATGCCCGTATAAATTCATTGGAGTGAGCCTGAGGATACAAATTTCTGTGAGAAAAACATTTGGTTACATGCCTTTCCTTGCTCTCCAGGCCTAATGCTCGCAGGGGATCAAATCCTCCTCTGTTTAGTGATTGTACCACTTTTTTGACACTGTACCAAATTGTACCACTTTTTTTAGCACTGCTTTTGCCTTTTTTTGAGGACCTAATTGGAACTTGAGAGATGTGGAGACTTTGAGAGAGTTTCTGGCATGAAACATGAAAGTCACTCCTGGAGAATAATTTGTGTCCTTTAAAGTGGGGGCTTTTTTTGCCAGGAGTTGTGAATTCAATGGGGTTTTATGAGCTCCCTACAATGATAACATCCTCAGAGATGTAATCCTGTCAAGTATTGACACAAAGCTTCAAATGAGTTGTGGAATCAGTTTTGGATCAGATTATATTATTATTATTTTAAATAGTATTATATACATACTGCTCTGACACCACATATAATGATGATGAAGTAAGATGTCTGTCATATGATTCATATAATGAATCACTTTTGTTAAATTGCAGAAATTTAAGATACTACAGGTGCTCTTTAAACTGAACTTCATTTATTTCTGCACATCTTCTCTACCCCTTGCAAAGTTCAATTGCAAAAACTCAGGGTGGCCTCTTCTGTTTAATTTTCTGCTCTGTTACTCAGAGACAACTCCAGAAATCTCTGCACAGTTTAGAATATTCAATAACAGTTTTGGAAATCTTGCCAGTCAGGATGTTTCAAATGTCATGGCAACACAGAAACTGACCTGATTTCACAGAACGAACTGTAGAAGTGTTCATTGCACATTAACTGCTCTTGTGTGGCTCAGTGACCCCCAGCAGAAAAATCAACACCTTAGTGAAACTGGGCCTTCTGTCACATAGTTCTGCCTTTGAAATAGCATTAGCTCTTGCAGAAGTTCACTGTGAAAAGACAGAACATTGCTAAGTATTGTAGTACATCATTAAAAGAGTGAAAGGCAAAATAATGTGTGTAAAGGAGAGCAACTTCCTAAAGCAAAAAACATCTGAAACTTTTTGTGTGAGAAAGGAAAACTAGCAGGTTTACTAGGCTGCTAAAACTTCTTCATATACATAGTGCTATTGCCTTATGTTTGCTTTTTTCTCCTTTTTTTTCCTTAGACTTCAAGTGTTTACACTATATTACTAAGACACTGTGGGTTTACACTATATTACTAAGACATGGTGGGTGTCTTCTTTAACTCAATGGTGTCATGAGCTGTAACATAGATGACAATTTAAGTATGTGTCAGAGAAAAGCAAGATCCTGAGCCAGATATCAGACTTGATCTTGGAAAGTTGTATCTACCACTACTGAACTAGGTAGATGTGGGAGGGGTTCCTGCTCTCCCTTGGGAGGCAGCAACAGTTTAGAAAAGGTTGCCAATCAACTGCTGCTCTCCACCCCAGAAGAAGAGCTGTCCATCACTGTTTAGCATACTCCCCAGTTCCAGAAAGTTCAGTTATTCTGTTATCCCCATTGGCTCCTGTTAGAATACCACTCCTCCTCTGTACCCCGATTAGTTCTCTGTATGTCACCCCACTCTGTTTCCTCCCCTTTACCCGTTGCCCGTTGGCTGTTCTGTACCCTAACCACTCCTACTCCTTTGCCCTTAATACCCAGCCCCGCCTTCCCTCGGGGCTTCCGGGGCTGGCTCCTTTCCAGAGAGCTTGTGTCCCCTCATCTCGTCCTCCTGTTCCTGCAACTCTCCTACAATAAAGCCACAATACAGCTACTCCGGAGCCCTCTCATCAGTAAAGTGGAGCTATCTGGGTTCCCACCACATCCTCCCCGTGGACCGGTCCTCCGAGGGTTTTCCCCCGGACTGGCTGGGCACCCGGGTGAAGCCTGGGGGACTTGTAATTTAATACAGGTAGAACTTCAGTCATGTGCTTGTCAATGTGACTGTTACGCTTTTTCCAATCGGTTCTACCTCTGAATTTAAAAAATTGTCAATATACTTGCTCATTAGACTTGAATGAAGAAATATTCCTCTACAATAAATTGGTCTTTCTTGTTCCTGCAATAGTCAGCTTGATACCACACCACTTCCCTTCATACCAATAAATGCCATATCTCAGATTTGCTTTGTTTCTTTTGCAAATGACAAGCAATGGGGAAATTTATAATGCAATGCTGACTCTTCAACTGTTGCTTTAATTTAACTGTTCCTTTTTCTAACACAGCATAAAGAACTGCAAGAGACAAGGCAAATTTCAGCATTATATTGCCTTTGTGGTTGATCATAGCAACATAATTTCATATCTATTCATAGAACTTCACATAGCATTCATCCTGCTTTCCCTTTTGATCTAAATGAAGGTATCTTAGCCATGCTACAAAACTTTCATCAGGATATGTTCTAAACCCTTGAAATTTAGAGCCTTTCCACTGATTGCTCAGGATTCTATGTTAGTTTTCAAAGACCAAAGAACACAGTACTACTGAAAAAGAGAGGCAGGTGTAAATTAGCACATTCTTTTCTAATGCCTTTCAAGACATTTCTCCACATGCTTGTCAGTGGATGAAAACACCCGTAGAGTTCATCACACACCTCTGAATTATTTGATGTTTTGTAAAAAATTATCCTAGATGATCAACATGCAAATTCACTTATCAGCTGCATGGTGCTGGTGAATTCCTGAGGAGTCAGACAATTAATTGCTTTTATGGATGCCATTTTATGTCTTGTCATATGTCTTTGAACAGCGACTCATTCTGTGGGAGACAAATTTGTACATTCCTCTTTTATGCTTCTTAATATTTTCACTTTCTGGAAAACCAGTAAGTATGTGATACTAATATAGTAGTATCACTCATCTATTTGCATCTTCCTTCTATTATTCTTTGTTTGCTGGGTGGTATAAAATGCAACACATACTTAGGAATTTCTTTATACTTGGTGACTGTGATGTGACTATATTGTCATAATGAATCAAATTAATACAAAGACTTGTACTTTTCTATGTAGTGTGGGTGTATGGAGATTTTGAAGAAACTTAAATCATTATTATAAGAGAAAGTACTTAGTTCTGAAGTTAATTTCACAGCGTCTAAAAGCTGCTCACTACAGCACTTGATCATGACACCCTGCTCCACCCTCATTTTCTTGTAGTATTTGTGGCTGCTGCATTGGTATTCTAGAATTACTATAGTGTCTTCTTTCCCAAACTGAATTCTGTCTTGCACCTTTTTGTGGAAAGGTAAGGATCTTGTAAGCCCTTCTGTGTTACCACCAGGTGTTAAAAATACATCAGTTCCTCTAGAAGAGGAACCTTTTCTTGTCCTTACAGGCTCATTTTTACACTACACTAACTACTGTCCCAAAAATATTTACTGGCAAGAAGCTAGTCACATCTAAGTACATGAATAGTTGGAACTTCAGAGTTTCATTTTTTAAATTTTAAAAACTATTTTATTTTGTGTTCTTAGCGCATTTGTTTTTTTAAGACATTATGAGTTGAAATTTTGCTTGACATGCTGCTGTATTAAGAGCACCATTGTGAAAGATAGAGGGCTATACCACGTGGAAGATTTCAAAAGGACATCTTAACAAGGCCAAGCAGGGAAAATATAGCTTCAACAAGCTCTGGAACAGAGGAGCTTGGGAGAGCAGAAGGAATTTATCTCCTAATTCATAAGCTAAAACAAAATATTCCACTGTAGTTCCTGAGGGTATGCAGGGGTTGAAGAGAGATGAAAAGGAATTAAGGGTGATTTTCAGAGAGGAAAAATGTTTATTCACACTATGCAAGGAAAATACATTGCAAACAGCTTTTGAGTTAACAGGAAAGTGTCATCAATTAAATGGCAATTTCACTGTGATGTTTATGTACATGCATTCATGTATCCATGCATTCATGCATAATATAGATACACATAAACATACACACATATACACCAATATATGTATAGCACATATGCATTAAGATATATCTGTAGTTCTGACCATCCAAAAATCTCAAAGCATCATGCAAAAGTTAACCACTATATTCTTAGTGTGATCCCGTAAAATCATTTCAACAAGAAGGAAATTAATCTACAAAGAGTTAAACAATCTTCCTCAAGTACAAATCAAGTGTGTTTATTCCCTGTTATTACTAAACATAACAAAGCTATCGTCCTCTATTGCTGGTGAAGAATTGTGCTCTAGGAATGAAAGAAAACAGGGAAGCTACTTCAGGATGGGAATGTCCGCAGTACAAAAGCTTTACTCTAAGATAGTTTTAGGAATGGAAAATAAAGTGAGCAGAGATGTGTGAGCAGAAATTATTTAGTGCCAAAGCTTTTCTGCATCAACTCTTAATACAAAAGTGAGGCATCTGTCATTTTAAGGGTGAGCTGGATCGAAGGCTGAGAATTATGTGGCTAAATTAAAAAATAAAATATTAATTTTAATAATAATAAATAAGAATAAAATATTAATTGCAATCATAAGATAACATCACAACTTTTATTTTCTGAAGCTGTGTTTGTATAAGGGCTCTAGAACATAATTTTTATGCACAGTGACATATATTTGTGTTTAAGGCAGATACTTGTCTGGCCTTGCTTGCCCCTTTCCATGGAAGGAATACCAGGAAGAGGAATGCTGTGCAGCTCCATCACACAGTAAAGGGTTTGACCATGTTATACTTCCTGCTGCTCAAGTTTAGGGTAGATGGATGAGACAGGATTAGAAATAGGATGTGTATTGGACTTGCTCCCTTAAAAGGCATCTGTAGAACATAATGAAGTTTATGTCTGTGTCTTTGCCAGAAGACCCAATCTAGCTGTCAGCAGTCCCACTCCCAGGTTAATGTGTTCTTTTTTTGTGCTGAGATGACACGGGGATATTTATTTTGCCATTTATTTTTCCTGAGCTAAATGGAACTGCTCTATAATTTCCTGATCTGTGAAAGAGTGGGAGGAACCAGGGGATTAATCATATGAATTCTAGGTGAAACTTGAGGGAGAGATTTTTGCAAGCATACAAGAGGAACATGGAAAGATTTGAGTTTTCTTTGCCATGGACTTTGAGTTCTTTAGAAAATTGAATCAAAATCCAAGTTTCTCTATTAATTTAAGCTCTTCTTGAGACAGTGACAGATTGGCATATCTTTTCCAAATCTTTTGCCTATAATTTCTTCAGTTTCTTTCTAAATTGAACAATTAGACTTTAAACTGAAAATTTTAGCTTCCTAGACTATTTGTATCTTTCTCTGGGCATAGATCCAGCCATATAAAATAAACTCCCTACTATTTCTTTATTTCATATGGTCTGCATTTGAAGGAGCAGTCTTCTTTTTTCTGTGGTGTGTCAAGAATTTCTCAATGATCCTTTCTGCTCTTGTGTGCAGAAATGGGGCCAGTTTATGACATAAAAGCAGGAGTTCCTTGCAATCGTATTTATTACTTTCTGACCTGGCACAGGTTTTGTAATTTCAGATTGTGTTTGTTTTGACCATTTCTGAATTTCTTTGTGTTTCTAACAATAATATTTCCAATGTTATTATTGTCCTTTAACACATACTTGTGGTGATTGAGTATGTGCTCACTTACCACTTGCTTTTTTAGGATATAATGCCATGGTTTCTGAGATTTCCTGTCCCAGACCTTAAAAAAGTCTTGTGTACTTGTTTAGCTTTAAATTATGTGAGACAATTTAGGATTTATAGAATAACTGTGAGGAACCTCAGGAGGTCTCTGGCCCAATGCGATGTTCACGGCAGGGTCAGCTCAGTGGTCAGAGCAGGATGCTCAAGGCTTCATTCAATTAGGTTTGAAACCCACCAGGGATTGAGACAGCACAACTTCAAAACCTGAAGTTTTATACACAGCATATAAAGCAAATCAGAAATGTAATTTTTTGCAAGACTACTGTTATAAACAGAGGTGCATGATGTTTTGGGATGCCAGGTTGTAAATACTACTAAACAAAATCATACTTGGAAATTTTGTGTTGGAAATGCTGAATGAAATGTATGAATGAGCAAAAACTAATTAAGCTTACAGATTAACAGAAAGGCTTAATATAAAAAAAAGCTTTTTGACAGCACATGCATTTAAGATATCCATTTTTTCCAGTACTGCTCTCTCTCTGAGGCAGATGAGTTGCTCTAACATATCACTACCATTGCAATGAGTAGGTCTTATCCTCACTCTTCTTTAGTTTCCTTTCACTTTTCCCACATCTGGCTGTGTAATTCCAACATCCTCACGTACCCACTCCAGGACATTCCAACAAGTTAATTTAGTTAATTATATACTCTCTTACTCCCACTAAGTCAGTTTTCTACAGATTTAGTCAGCTGAACTTGCTCATGCACATGGATAGCAAAAGGAAGAATGAGGTATAGAGAGGATGAGGCTGCTCACTTCCACAACACCATGACATTAGATTGCTCACCTGGTGGCAATCTACACCTCTATAACACTTTATTTCTATTTTTTAAATAAGTTTTTAATGGAACTTTTTATATAATTAAAAATCAGATTAAATGGAATAAGGTCTACAAATATTCATTTTGAATCAAGCACCATTGACAGTGTGATTTCCAGTAAAACTCAGGTTTTGGTTTTGCTATGTTCAAAAAATGTCACACTGGAATATATGTGTGCATACATGCACACCTTTCTGTGTATCATGCACATATACAGAAGCATACCTGCATGAATAGTCTGTGGAATTTTCCAAAAACTTTGGCATTGTTGTTATGCCCTGATCCACCTCTGCAGAGTGTATGTAGCAATAGCTGTACACAAGCTGAAGGAAAAACTGCTCAATAATTCTGAAGACTAATTCTGTAATTTGGAGACTAATTCTGTAATTAAGGACTAGTATAATTTAAAATGTTCATGGTACAGAGCTAAGATTGTGCATTCTGACCGTTGAATACTTAACCGTGGTACCATAATATTCTCCTAAGTATAGATTTTGAGCAGAATAAAAAGAAAATCCTCAATGCTGCATAATAGTCACCTCAAATATTTATCAATTGTAAGTTGCACACTCTTAGTTAGAAATTACATTCAGATTGTAAAGCCAAAGAAGGAGAGATCTTCATGTCAGAATCAGAAAAGAACAGAAAAAATGTCAGCTGGAAATGTTTTTAATACTTTTTTTACTCTTTCCATTTTCCTCCCAAGATCAACAAACTTTTTTACCTCTCTGTCAAGAACCAAAAGCTAGAATCTCTAAAATAACTGAGGATTTAAAGGCAAGAGAGTATCTTTTAATACTGAAATATTTGAAGTCTGCTTCAGCTGATATGTCCAAACCAATTCCAAAACTATCAACAATGGCAGATAATTAATGAATTATGAAGATCTATCTCATTTATTGGTTCCAGATGCAGGGAGTCCATTGTGATTTTTAAGTTCAATGAGACACTTATTTAATTCTCTTTTTAACTAGATCATTAATTGCAATTTGTTTCATTGTTGTTGAAAATTGCTCTCATACAATGTCATTAAGAGTTAGAGAGAAAATAAAATGTTTGATTTCCTGACAGTAGGAAAGCATGTTTAAAGATTCTCATTTTTTTAGACTTCAGTCCATTTCCGATCAAAAATAGAAATATAAATAGAAATCTTTTCTTGTCATCCAGTACTCTTTTCCCATCTTTAAAGGTACCAAGTGAGAGAGAGATACCAAACAACAGAAGATGAATATCTGATTATCTTCTGTCACTGTTTCCCTGATGGAAAATAAAATCTCTTCATGACAGTTCACAATTATAGTAAGAATAGAAATTGATCTCATGAAGAGTCAGAAAGCTGACTTTGCCCACTTCACTCTCATTAGTTTATTTCCTTGAGCCAGTGGGAAAGCCCAGGTGATAATGTTGGGAAGAGGGATCAGTAGACAAGATCTAATCAAGACCATCAAATACTTGCGTGCATTTATCAGCTGCCAGCTAATCAGACACAGGACGAGCAGTAGCCCCCGTCAGGACAGTCCGGGGCCGCTCCTGCAGCCTGGGCTGTGCCAGGAGCCCTCTCCCGCACACCCTCCCGCTGAGCACTCCCAGGAGGTGCCCTGGCCAGGAGCACGGCCGGCTTGTGCTCACGGTGCTCTGGGACACTCCATCCGTGCCAGCCGCAGAGCTGCTTTGCATGATTAAAAGAGGATATATGCACCAAGGACGCTTTTTCTTTTCTCTAATTTGACTTGAAAACGTCTTCACAGGTCTATTTTCAGGGCAGGCTGGCACAGGTGAGACTTTTGTGAGGGCCCCTAATGATGCTACAGTGCTCTCATGCAGGAGGTCAAAGTGGTGGTGAAAGCAGTGGCTGAGGGCTCTGAGCTACATGGCACAGCAGCGCTGTGCACAAAGCAGGGATTTAGGAAGAGGGAGACGTGTGCAGACACATCATCCAGCATAATCTGCTCCAGTACAAAATTATTCCTGATCCGAACAGAACTAAAATGTCCACATTTGCACAAGGCGCTGTAGCCAGTTCACTCCAGGGTAAATTGCCTGTACAGGTGAATCCCAGCTCAGGGATTTCCTGAGAGTCTACTGCTCGCTCTGCCTAAACTCACAGTGTTAGCAGCTTTTAATCATATTAGAGGAATTAATGCACGTTTCAATGCAATCTACATCATTCACCGTAAAGAAATCATTATGAATGTGTAGTTTATTCTTTAAGGGAAAGATGGAGCAACAGAAGGGATCAGTCCGCAGCAATTTAAGAGTCCCGTGTCATTTCATCGCAAAGTCAATAGCTCTCTTCATCCAAGGGTGAGAATGCTGCAAAAACAAACTGCTTTCTGTTCTGTAGCGACGCCTGAAAGAGCTTGCGCTGCAGTAATCCCAAATCCAGGGGCAATCTATTAAGAACTCAGTACCACCGACCCTGAGAATCAACTGATAAGCACATTCTCCCCCCACCTCCTCCCCCGCTTTTTTAAAAACTAATCCTCTTAAAGATTGTGCTAAGTAATGAAAGGATGGGATGAAAGAGGCCTTTTTCATTACTACCACATAAACCGCTTGTGTAAATGTTTCATTAACACACTGCTTGACCGGCGTTTGGTGCTCCCCGCCCCCACCGCCGCTATGGTTCTGCCGCAGCCTGCGAGGTGAAATGTGTAATTTACACATGTTTAAGAGAAACATTCCCACACTTGAACGCCGCACTGTTCTTTAGAGAAGGAGAGACCTACAAAAAACCATTGTGGAGGACATTTTAATTTACAATTTTTTTTTTCCATACGTGCTTAAAATGATCTGTTACTTGCACAGGGATTGTTTTTTATAGTTTTGCGAGGTTCCTCTAATAGACGTTTGTCTCTTGCAAGCACCCTCAGGCAAGATGACATTTATTAAACATGATGTGTTTGAAGAGATATTTATAAGTTTTTATTTACTTGGAGAAAAAGGCAAAGGGTTTCAAAGGAGGTTTGCCCTTTTGTATGGTGAAATATAGGTAATACGTTACCTTTTAACCCCATGGGTACAGTCAACTTCTTCAGAGCAGTGTAGAGAGAGAAAAAGGCTCTATCAGGTTAAGGCATACAACATGTATTTGAACCATGAATTTGAGGTAATTTTGCAGTATTTCCTGCTCATTTTATGACTGTACACATGAAGTTCTCTGTCCTGCAGCTAATCCTGTATACTGGCCGTTTTCATTATATTATTGAAACAGAAATAAGGCATTATTTTTCACACAGTTGTTATTTCTGTAGAAATAAACGGCACCTACACCATGCACGGCTTTCATGCTAACAATGTCTGACACAGGGCCAGCTAGACGTGACATATCAACATCAATGTCAAGTAATTCTGTTGAAATCAATGCTGTTGCTCAGGGAAAGCTTTGCTGGAATTTCACTAGGTTTACACAGATGCCATCAGGAGTGGGTCTGGCACATGTTGGGTAACATTTGCATTTAAAAAAGCGCAACAACACACCAAAAAAAAAAACCTACCCAAAAAAACCCCAACAAAAACAATTTCTGTTTTAAACCAGGCTTTATTTACTAAGGAAAATGAGAAAATAACAGATCTGTTATCATAATCATCCCTCTTCAGATGGAATATGTGAAAATGTTATTATAATTGCATCCTACTGCCACTTCCCTTACCTGAAATTACATAAATAAATGGAAAATGGAACTAAAATACAGCAATCAGGTGTTTATTTTCAACCTTACCTTGTTGCATTAAAAATAGCACTTGCATTTCTATTAATTTGACAGTTACTCTGCTTAGTGTAAGTTCCACATTTAGTTTGGTAGATGTAAGCTTGTTTTCCACCATAACCATCATCTGGTTTCAACGTGAATATATTCATTTGGATCAACAGTCCCTCCAGGGGTAAATGCTTAAACGTATTCAAGCTTCACAAGAGGTGAAAACATCAATATCTTCATAAAGCTACCTTGATTTTTATTGGCAAAAGTTGTGATGCTAATTCACATACATCATTGTATACTTCACTGAGCTTTTAATATCGTACTTGATTTATAGAACAAGTGATTCAATTTCTACAAAGAAATGGTACAGTAAGTTGCCCCTCAGATTCTTTCTTTACCTCAGAAATGGAGGAAGTCAAAGGAAGACTCCTATTGCCATACAAAAATTGCTCAATAAATGTTCATGTACACTACATATTTTACTTGCTTGGTAACAGCTAATAGCAATGTAGATGTGTCAGATAAGGGACAAACAAATATCTAGTCACGTTGTTAATGTGACTGCAGCAAAACCATTGAATTATTTCTCATCAAAAAATAGTGCCTTTTTCCTGCTGTACTCCGTATATGTCATAAGAAGGAAACATTTTTAGTACAATTTTTTAAACTATTTTTTTCATTAAGAAACTATAATCATTGATCCCCCACAGGATATCTTTAAAGCACATTGGTAAACCCACATAAATAGCATAAATATCCCCATATAAAAAAATCGGAGCACTTACATTTGGTATGAGTTTGCATGTTTGTTTGATGCAGGCTTTAAAAATGTATTCTGTTGACCATTTACTTTAAGCAGTTGCAAACTGATAATAATTAAAAAAATAATAGTCCAATATTCAAATAGTCCAATAAACTGAAAGGAAAATATTAATTACTTTGAATGTATTCTTAGTTATATTTTTTTACAATGAGAACAGTCAGCATAAGAATTATCTCCAGGGAAATTATTAATTCCCCAGTGCTGGATACTTTTAAAGATTCAGCTGGACAGGTTTCTTGTCTAGAGCATGCTTTTGAAAAGTAAGGTTGAAGCATATGGTCTTTGATGTCCCTTTTCAGCCTGGTATTCTATGATTCTCTAATTTTGTAGTTTTACATCTTGGTAAAGTTGGCCTGAATGATACTATTTCAAATTTTTCCTGGTTTGAAGCCAGATCCAACAAATGCATATATACACTGTCTCACAGAAACAGTTCTGTTGAATGAGGCACAATCAAAACTATAATCAAAAATTCCCAGGAGTTTGGAAAACCTTGCTTGGACTCATCAGTTGGGCCTCAGTGAGGGTAGGAATATTCTCCTCACCACTGCCATTGGTAGCACACTGTCCTGGTGCAACCCTTAGCATAAAAAAGCCCAAATACTGCGAAATTACCCTGTGCTCATGGGGGATCTGAGGACATGCCTTGGGAACAGCACATTCCTCATCAGTGAATTTCCTATCCATCGTTTTCAGGAGAGAAAGAGCTTTGAGTAGCAAAGCCATAGGGCAATCTTTTGTAGAATTTATAAGCTCTATAACTTTTGCAGGGGACAGCTGAGCTTATTTAGGGGCTGAAATTGAATGCTTGTGTCATTGTGATGGTACTGACACAAAAGCAAAGCAAAAATATAAAGAGCTGTAGAGCAATTACTTTGTCAGGATTTGCTGGATTAAGCTGTTCATAAACTCAACGTTTTTTGCAGCTACAAGAGAGCTCACTTTTAAAGGCAGATAAACTTAGAAAGCTTAGGCATACTATAGGGCCCATCAGCATCTCACAGTTAATTAAAGGAGTAAGTGGAAAGCATCAAGGTTTGCCCCCCTCTGCATGAATAATTCACTGCCTGTATCCTTTATTAAAGCCAGTTACTTCACCACAATGATTTCCAGCCTTCATGCACTGGTCTCAGTGCCCTGCAGCTATATTAATAAATTGAAATGAACACTTATTTGCTCTTCTAATTAGAACTGTAGTTTTTTCCAAATCGTGTAGTAATGCATTACCTTGGCAGACAATACCTGCTGCAAGAAATAATTAAAAGAAACACTTTCTTAGGAAATTCTCTTTCACTGAAGATGAAAGTTTTCCTCCTGATTTTTTTCTTTAAACTATTTGTATTTAACTATTTTGCAGTAGGGATTCGTTTTGGATTTTGCACTGCTAAAGAGGAGAAATTTTTGTATTTGAAGTGCCTGTATTTATTCATAAATTTGGAAATAAAACAAGAATGCATTAAGCTCTTTCACCAACTCACTTTTAAAGTTGTAATCACATGATATACACTTTGAACAATACTTGTAGAATGCAATAATTTTTTCAGAGCTTTGGTTAATATCAAAGCCAAATAAAGTACTTCAAAACTAATAATTTACTGAATTTCCAGTATTTGCCTTATGAAATCTATTACCTTTGTCTGCAAATCTTGTCTTCAATTCACTAACTTTGCCCCTTTTTACTTTGAAATAGATTTGTTTACATTACCAGTTAGAAAAATGCATTGTCAAATTTTTATATGAGTGGGGGGCTGGCTGTTAAAACAACAGCTACAATATCTCCTTCTCTGTAGGTGCAGTTTGAATTATCAAAAGTTTAACTTTTCCACTCTTCAGCCACTCACAGAGTAGAAAAATGTCCAGGTCTCTGCATTAGGTTTGCAGATTTATGCTTGTCAGTCCCATCTTTTCTTATCACTGGTGCTAATATGCAAATTTAGTCCTCTTATCTTCTCCTTCCCAGAGCAGCATGCCAGCAAGAGCTTTTCTGAGTTTGGCTGGAAATGGCAGTTGAACCACAGAGCTCTGATAATGTGCATGTAGGTATCAACAGAGGTTTCCCTGATGGTTTCCACAAATACCTCAAAAGATATGAAAGAGAGAAGTATATGTGGTAATTAGTCAAATGATATGAAGCCCAACTATTACTCACAGATATCACCATGAGGAAAGATGTCCTGGAGCAGCAGTGGTGTCCTCAGCAGATTCAGCAATGCTTGGCAATGGTGCATAGCCACCACAGGTCAACACTGGGAAAGGCTGATGTTATAGAATAGGGAGAAAATGGAGATTACTGATCAAAGGAAGGATCTTTTCAAACAGAACAATTTTATTTTCTTTCTTATTTTTTTAAATAACATTGAATTTGTCAGCCATATATGACCACTAGAAATGCTGTTTTTTAAAAAAAGCTGAAATTTTCTGTAGTTAATTAGAAAGATTTTTTGAATAGTCATGAATTGGTCTTAGAGCAATAATTAATCCATGGATATGGAATTATAGAGCATGGCTGAGTTTGAGCTTGCAATTGTTTTTTATTTGGGGATTCAGGCACATAAAGAGATTTGAATGTGCAGTCTGCTTTCTCCTGGCATGCATTCATCTAGCATGGGAATGCAAAGCTTGTGTGTTTAAAGAAGCAGGTCAAAACTGCTTTGTAAAAAAGGGGCTAAAAAGCCCCAGTCCAAGTGACAAGCCTAAGTTTAGTATGCTAATCATATTCATTCTTCTTGTAACTGAAGGAGGTCCACTGTGGAACTTAAATGAAATGAATGGTGGTTCAGACACGGGGTTAGTGATTTTATATGGTCAGTGTCATTTTTCTTCTTCTGGGAATTCAGTTTGTTCCTATTATGCCAAGGTCACAGATTGGGAAATCTCAGACATTAGTTCTCTGCCTTTGATGCAAAGGGTCAGTGGATTAGTACAAAGGAGCATTAATCCAGTGTGCTGGATCACCAAATTATATTTAAGTCATTTTTAATGAATTACTATTAGTTCCTATTAGGTTTCTTGAAGAAAATAGAAGCAAGCCTAAAAACAAATACTTCATAAATGAATATTCAAAGAAAAGTATGACTTCAATGTCAGCTCTAATTGCTAGTTTTAACTTATTAATAGAAGCTTTCTGCAGCTATATTTGACATGCACTTGTTTGCACACTGTTACTAGTCAGGACTCAGTGTAGTCGTGTAATTAACACCTCCACATTATCTCAGGCAGTGAAAGCAAAGAGTAAAACAGACGACTCTGTTTCAGCTTTGCTCTTGTTTTCTGATACAGAAGTACTTAAGAAGCGTGAGCTCATCAGAATGCCATATGGAGTCAACAGAGAACATAAAAGGGTTTTTAGGAGGGAGTTCATCAAAGCCCATTAAGAGCTAAGCAGTAAGGCCTCAAGTCTCAAGTCCTGGTGCTACTGCACATACTCAAAGGTATCAGCCTTTGAGTCTGACTCTGCTGATGTCAGTCAAAAACATTGTGTCTGCTTATGTAGTTAATTCCCTACACAATGCAGGGAAATTATATATCCGTACAGTCATTCTCTCCTGTGCAGTCATTCTCTCCTGTGTATGACAGTGCCCACTTTAAGGAAACTGTACATTTTAAGCCATCGATTGCACAGCATATGCAATGAGTATCAGTTATGACATGGAAAATGCCTAAGTTTTACACAAGAATTTTCAATGCTTATAATTCATGTATTATTTGGGATTAGAACACTTCACCATTTTCAAGTGTAAGCTCCTCACCAAAAGTCTAATATTCTTAAATACTTCTTCACAAACTGCCATAGGACAAATTCACTAGATTGCAGGAACAAGCACTTCAAATGAAGATGATTTTCTAGGCATCTGATTTCAGGAAAATCATCTTTTTAAGTGATGCTTACCTCAAGTAACATGCCTACTAAAATTTGGTGTTGTGTATAAAGAACCATTCCTTCTTTTTCCTCTTTTCTGCAACATTATATTCAATGACAGAAAACAAAAAATAAACCCTCAAAATGAGAAAAAAAGCCCCACAATCCAAGATGGCTGCAAGAATATTTTATTTCAACCTCTCAGTGCAGCCATTCAGTTAAGAAGTATTCCCAAAGCAATATGAAATCTAGTCATTAAATTATTATTGAGAGCTTGGCTGACTTAAATACTCAGATAATAGCAGAGCTTGTTTACTGGATGGAAGCTGGCCAAGAACATTTGAAGAATTAACATGCATGTGAAATTTCCCACAATTACGAAATAGCCATTAGAGAAAGAAATGACTGAGTGCAATTGAATCCCTCAGAGCTGCTGTCTTTGGTTGTAAGTATTTACAGTGTTGATAATAGAGTACCACAATTTGCTACCATTTGCGTCATTACCACCTCTATTGATTTAACCACCCCACGTGCTCCTGCTTTATTATTTTGCTACTCAAGAGTAGCATCTTAAGTGACAGGGTCACAAATGTTATTGTATTACTGTGATTTCGAGAATTATTAAAGATGGGTCACTTCATTACTGAGATCCCAGAGGTGCTGTATGTGGCAGAGTTGCATTAGTTAAGTTCAGTGGAAGCTGAAGGCAAGGGCTTACACATGGCTGGAGCTATCTGTCCTTTACATCAAAACTAACAATGCTGCAACTGATGCATTTTTAGGTACATACTGCTGAGCATGTTCAGCAGAGCTAAAATGGTTTTATAAAAAACATCAGTGGGCCACCGCAGGTTCTTCAGCTTTGTTTTCAATAGGTCATAGCACAGTGTAGCTTGTCCTGAAATAGCATCCTGCAATGGTTTGTATCTTTCAAACAGGATTTCT